>NC_042981.1:29415725-29728225 GCF_901001165.1 Salmo trutta
GTTTGAGTTGGGGAAAACAGGGCAGCAGGTCATGAGATCTGCCTGTGAAGATTTTACACACTGGCCCATAGGCTGCTAAAAGCGCAGCAGTGCAGTTGATAGGATACTGTACCTTGTATACCGTGGATTGCGGCATCTTGTATATGAATATCTGAATAATAATAATAATACAATTATGCATTATGTGATGCATAATAATTGCCATGGCAATTTGGAATGTCCAGTCAATGAGCATGATGGCTAACTTTTGATTACTATGTATGGTGCTATACTGTTTACTACAGTATGTTCATTTATGCTGTTAGATTACATAATTTTCTCACTAGCTTATTATAGGGATAGACATGAGTAATCAAGTACTTGAGTACTCGAACAGACGTCAAAGCTCGATCATTAACCAGAGATAAAAATAAATAAAAATACTGTAAAACTATTTGGTGGAAAACTATTTGGTGGAATGCACAGTCGTGGCCTAAAGTTTTGAGAATGACACATATATTAATTTTCACAAAGTCTGCTGCCTCAGTTTGTATGATGGCAATTTGCATCTACTCCAGCATGTTATGAAGAGTGATCAGTCCCTCTTTGCCATGCAAATGAACTGAATCCCCCAAAAACATTTCCACTGCATTTCAGCTCTGCCACAAAAGGACCAGCTGACATCATGTCAGTGATTCTCTCGAAAACACAGGTGTGAGTGTTGACGAGGACAAGGCTGGAGATCACTCTGTCATGCTGATTGAGTTCGAATAACAGACTGGAAGCTTCAAAAGGAGGGTGGTGCTTGGAATCATTGTTCTTCCTCTTTCAAACATGGTTACCTGCAAGGAAACACGTGCCGTCATCATTGCTTTGCACAAAAAGGGCTTCACAGGCAAGGATATTGCTGCCAGTAAGATTGCACCTAAATCAACCATTTATCGGATCATCAAGAACTTCAAGGAGAGCGGTTCAATTGTTGTGAAGAAGGCTTAAGGGCGCACAAGAAAGTCCAGCAAGCGCCAGGACCATCTCCTAAAGTTGATTTAGCTGCGGGATCGGGGCACCACCAGTACAGAGCTTGCTCAGGAATGGCAGCAGGCAGGTGTGAGTGCATCTGCACGCACAGTGAGGCGAAGACTTTTGGAGGATGGCCTGGTGTCAAGAAGGGCAGCAAAGAAGCTACTTCTCTCCAGGAAAAACATCAGGGACAGACTGATATTCTGCAAAGGGTACAGGGATTGGACTGCTGAGGACTGGGGTAAAGTCATTTTCTCTGATGAATCCCCTTTCCGATTGTTTGGGGCATCCGGAAAAAGCTTGTCCGGAGAAGACAAGGTGAGCTCTACCATCAGTCCTGAGTCATGCCAATAGTAAAGCGTCCTAAGACCATTCATGTGTGGGGTTGCTTCTCAGCCAAGGGAGTGGGCTCACTCACAATTTTGCCTAAGAACACAGCCATGAATAAAGAATGGTACCAACACATCCTCCGAGAGCAACTTCTCCCAACCATCCAGGAACAGTTTGGTGACGAATAATGCCTTTTCCAGCATGATGGAGCACCTTGCCATAAGGCAAAAGTGATAACTAAGTGGCTTGGGGAACAAAACATCGATATTTTGGGTCCATGGCCAGGAAACTCCCCAGACCTTAATCCCATTGAGAACTTGTGGTCAATCCTCAAGAGGCGGGTGGACAAACAAAAACCCACAAATTCTGACAAACTCCAAGCATTGATTATGCAAGAATGGGTTGCCATCAGTCAGGATGTGGCCCAGAAGTTAATTGACAGCATGCCAGGGCGGATTGCAGAGGTCTTGAAAAAGAAGGGTCAACACTGCAAATATTGACTCTGCATTAACTTCATGTAATTGTCAATAAAAGCCTGACACTTTTGAAATGCTTGTAATTATACTTCAGTATTCCATAGTAACATCTGACAAAAATATCTAAAGACACTGAAGCAGCAAACTTTGTGAATATTAATATTTGTGTCATTCTCAAAACTTTTGGCCACAACTGTATGTAAAAATTTGTCACGAAAACATTTTCAATTTTGCCTTGAAGACAACTTTCATTTGCTTTGACTCTAGTTTTCCATTTGTACATGTGAATTTTGGGGGCACAACAAAAAAGAAACCAAGCCAAGCATTACACAATTCTTCTCCCTAAATGTCTCATGCACTCAATTGCGTTCTGACCACTCAATACACACACGCGTGCTGAGTGAGCACACAAGCTCTCCTTAGGCTTACAGAAATAAATGCCTATAAAAACAGATCTAACTGATGGGATACGCAAGCTATATTTCTTGGCAAATGACAACAGTTTTATCACAACTTCTAAATGGACTGGTTGATTGAAGTAGGAAAATATTTGTTCTAACAAAGAGCTGCAGTTTTGGAATAATTGTTTCCCGTCTATTTTCTGCTTGGGCTACTTTGCGAACAGCTAGTGCTACTTAGAATTGGTTAGCATAGGCTATAACCCCCCCAAACATAGACAGGTTCCACACTGAAAATACACAAAAACGTTAGTACCTTTGTAAAGACAAAGAGCGTATTTTCATCAGAATCATTAAGCCTAGGCCTACTCACCAAACAGATGTCATGGCCGTAATTCATTACCATGCAGTGTTAAATGTGGAATTATTCATCCATTTGGAAATTTCCAAATAACATGCAGAATAAACTAAATTATAAACTGGGTGGTTCAAGCCCTGAATGCTGATTGGCTGACAGCCATTGCATATCAGACTGTATACCACAGGTATGACAAAGCATTTATTTTTACTGCTCTAATTACATTGGTAACCAGTTTATAATAGCAATAAGGCACCTCGGGGGATTGTGGTATATGGCCAATATACCACGGCTAAGGGCTGTATCCAGGCACTCCGAGTTGGTCATATACAACACCTCCTCGGGTCTTATTGCTTAATCTAACGTCTGTATATCGAAAATAAGACAGATTTAATTTTGTAACCCTGAATGTTTTTTTTTATTTCAACTCGCCAAATTAAGCCGTTTCAAATGATCACTCTAGCTGTGTTTGAATACCCATACCAACATACTGTATACTATATTCTTAATGCGTATATACTACATACTATATACTATTAGTTAATTTTAGTATACTGTAAACGAATGGTATCCTTTCAGTTGAGCGTACTAGCTCTTCGCTCGTCTACCGGAAGTTAGGTGCTGTTGCTATGCAACCTCTTGTTAGCTTGTTAGCATAACAAATTACTAGCTAGACATTTGACGACTTAGGGTGTGTTCTTAAATTAAATCTGGAGTGCCAGAGTGCGCTCAGAGCGTTGGTAAATTCAGAGGGTTGTCAGATTGTCTGTTTGTAAATTCAGAGCGTTTTGCTCTCTGAGCGCACACTGGTCATTCGGCCGAGGAG
Organism: Salmo trutta; assembly: GCF_901001165.1. NCBI lineage: Eukaryota > Metazoa > Chordata > Actinopteri > Salmoniformes > Salmonidae > Salmo > Salmo trutta. The sequence goes on from NC_042981.1 coordinate 29,419,113, forward strand.
TAGGTGTATGTTTGTAAATTCACTCTGGCTATCGACTCCGATTTCAGTGCACTCTGGTCTGAGTGTGCCAGAGCGCAGAATAACTGATGAATTTACAAACGCTCAACAACCGTTGAATATGGCCGGTGTCAGTAAACGTCGGCAAAAAAGCGTAATTAAATTATTGCCAGCAGCACAGTTACAGTCACCAACGCTCTGGATAACATGAAAACAACCTAATCAGCTCTGCTAGGGCGAGTAAAATGGTCAGAGTGAGATGTTCTCTCATTTATGTCTGGAAGTAGCTATCAAGCGAGCTAACTTTAGCCAGTTTGCTTGGGTGCTTGACTGCCGTTATGAGGTCAGAACGCTCGGCTCAACCATACTCCATGTCATAATTTATTGGTTATGTTAACATGTATTTGTGAATCAACAGAACTGCTGTATTAATGTGGGGAATCTGTAAGTATCCTATCAAATCATGTTGGTGAGGCAAGGAAGGTTTATGGAGTCCAGGTGAGTAGGGTATACAATTTATTTTAACATGTCAGCATCACATGTATTTCTTTAGTGTTATTGTTTTTCTGGGTGAATAAGGTTTGTAAAATATCCTTGTGGTTGGGGGCAATGCTGTCACGTCCTGACCATTGTAAGAGGTCATTTGCCATAGTGGAGTGGTCAGGGCGTGACAGGTGGTTGTTTTGGGTGGTTTTGGGGTTTTCTGTTTCTAGGTGGGATCGTGCTAGAATTCTATTTCTATGTTTCGTTTTCCATGTTTTGGCCGGGTATGGTTTCCAATCAGAGGCAGGTGTCTTTCGTTGTCTCTGATTGGAAGCCATACTTAGGCAGCCTGTTTTCCTTTGGGGTTTGTGGGTAGTTGTTTCCGTTTAGTCTAGTGTACCTGACGGAACTGTTGTTGGTCGTTTTTGTTGTTGAAGTGTATTCATTAAAGACAAAGAATGAGCACTATACATGCTGCGCCTTGGCCTCCTTTCAATGACCCCTATGACAAATGTCTAAAGTATGGTAAGTTTTTTTATTTTTTTATTTTTACCTTTATTTAACCAGGTAGGCAAGTTGAGAACAAGTTCTCATTTACAATTGCGACCTGGCCAAGATAAAGCAAAGCAGTTCGACAACATACAACAACACAGAGTTACACATGGAGTAAACAACATACAGTCAATAATACAGTAGAAAAAAAAATAAGACTATATACAATGTGAGCAAATGATGTGAGATAAGGGAGGTAAAAGCAAAAAAATGCCATGGTGGCAAAGTAAATAAAGTATAGCAAGAAAAACACTGGAATGGTAGATTTGTAGTTTGAAGAAAGTTCAAATATAAATAATATAGTGCAAAGGAGCAAAATAAATAAATACAGTGGTCTGTTAAGTGGTCTCATCTCATTGGGAACAATAGCAAGGTAAGTTTATGATGTAACTTGCATGTGTTTTGATGAAGTTGATCACATAGTCCTCAGTCACACAATTGTTAATAATGGGATTTTCTCTGAATGTCTTTTTTTTGTAACAAACATTCTATCACAGGTGCAGAATGCAGTGTCCAGTGGGCTAACTGGCATAGCCTGCACCGATGAGCAGCGACAATGGAATGCAGGGACTTGGGAGGAACCTTGAGTCAAAGTGGTTAAACAGCATTGACTTCACACACCATAAGGCCAGTGACCAATATGCAGAAAAGCATCCAGAATGTCCACCCCTGCCCCCCACTCCTGCATTCCACTCACATGAGAAATTGAATAGGAGCTTGAGACACCTGAATCTGCCTGTGGGGAGTCTGCTCTATAAGTGTGTTAATGCTGAACCGACAATAATATCACAGCCAGTAGCATCCCAGGTAAAATTGGACTGAAAGGAATATTTATTTGTGGCTGTACCATTTTAATGTATTTGAACTGATGTGTATCTCTTCTGCTCAATGCTTGCTAACTCCATATAATAACTTCATATAGATTATCTACTCTTTCCCAGCCACATGGAGAGCATGTCAATTACAACTGCCAGAAGTGTCTGTCCTTCTACAATGAATTTGTGAAACTTGACCCAACCCAGTCGACTACTTAGGAACAGATCACAAAGGAGCAGAGTGTCTCACACTTGTGGCATGACTCAAGGAAGCTTTGAGTTTCTGCAAGAAAGAAGGTCCGTCAGGGAATCCACTAACCCTGGTAAGTTTCTCCAGGATCATCTGTGTCCCAGGTTCCCGAGGGAGTGCAGCCACATGCTACGGGAAAGATAATGTGCTGATGGCCACCCAGTGGCTGGAAGACTGTGGTTACTCTGTGGACCATAGAGGCACTGTTGTCAGTGTTGAAGAGCCATGGCTACCAGCAAGCCCTGATGGAGTGCTTAACTCCAAAGAGCTGTTGGAGATCAAGTGTCCAGTCATGGGGAAGGGCTATGATTCTCTGGATGATGTCTGCAATGGGAAAGCCTGTGATGTGGAGGGCACACCCCAACTGCAACCACATGGGCCACGTGGCTACTACATGCAGGTGCGCAAATTGGTATGTTTAGCACAGGACTGAGAGAAAGTAAGGTGCTCATCTGGACTCCATCCCAGCAAGTTGTCATCCTTGTTCCCTATGATGCACAGTTCTGTGCAGAGGCTGTCCTGAGGTTGAAGGCATTCTACTTTATACACATGCTGCCATTTATTGTTGAGGATCATCAGGCAGGCAGATTGTCACCGAGTGACAAATATATGCAGCTCTGTAGAAGTATGTAGTCAGATGTCTCTCCTGTTTGCAGTTACTATTAACACATTGTTTTTCAGTTAAAAAGCCTGACTTCATGCATCAACAGTCACAGTACTGTGGAAACTGTTTTTATGGCTTCGTTTTTTTATTAATACGAATCAGTATGTAAAACAAATAATTAAGTTGAGTTGTTATAGAATGAATTGAAATTTCATGTAACTTTTGACATAACTTTAATTCATATTGGGAAATCGACCCTGTGAATGGCATTTGACTGGTCAGTTCATTCAGCATCTTCATGAATGATATCGCCACGCAGGTTACACAGGGCGGCACAGATTCACAGTATTTTGTCCATTTTAGATGAGAGGTTGATTGGCACTGTGAGATGATTCTAAACCATTTGAGCCTTTGAATTACGCGTTCCACATGAACCCTCACGTTAGCTATCTGTCTTGTACATGTGGTGTCCTCCTCTGACAGCTGTGCACCTCTTTTTGTGAAGGCTGGAATTGTTCATTTGACCTTCCTCTCGTCTAGCAGATCACTGATTGTGAAGCCCCGGTCAGCCATGACCTCATCACCTGGACAGAGGTACTCCAGGAACCTAGAATCCAATGTTATATATTTGTCGCTACATCTACCTCCATATGCTGAGGAGATGAACATCACTAGACCACAAGGTGCAATGGCCACCAGGTACTTGATAGTGTTCTAGGCGTAGTAATGGCTGAATGACTCCCCCTTTGAATCCAGACCCTTGCACTTCTGTAAAACAGTTTCTGAGCAGTCAATAATACAGGTTGTTCCTGGGTAGTGGTCCTTAAAACATTGTGGCATTGTAGCACGGATGGTCTCCCTTGGCAGCCATGGAATGCACTCCCTCAGATTCTCTTCCATCATGTCGATCCAATAACTAAATCACTCAACTGACAATACTCTGGGAAACACCAAACCTTTCTGCTAGGTACTGCTGCAGCAAGTTGAGCTTCAGCTTCATCAGTGTCATCAGGAATTAGTATGTCAGGTCTAACTGAAAGCTGCCTTTGTAGAGGGGTAGAAGATGTTCCGCCAGGGTAGAAAAGGCAGCAAGGCAACAAGGCTGTATGCAGTCGACAGAGTGCTTCGTTCCTCAGCACGGTTTTGTAGAGGTCCTGCTGGGCACTGTGTCCCTGCCTCACAGGTAGCGGGCTTTATATGATCACCTGAGCTGTGATCACTTAGAGATGGGTCTTCCCATTGGGTTTGGGCATCCTTCTCTGAAGGCATATCCATTCCTTCTATCTGTGTTGGTCAATCCCCATTTTCAATTTGGTGAACACATGAGCCTGTTATGTCATCTGTTAAGAAATCAGTATGGCTTGTTAAACAAGTCAACAGACAATTAATAACAAAACTGTACAATAAAACACCATACTGCATGGACGCTCCTAATAATATTTAATCATCATAATAATTAAGTGTATATATAACATTTTATTGAGTTGTAGAGGAAATCAATTGTGCTATTATAATACTGTGCTTAGATACAAGAGCAAGACAAAATGAGAGCAGGCAAACTGCTCAAGTGCTTGGCTTACCTGTCACTGACGAATACCTGACACTTCTTCAAGAGTGGAGCATCGTAGCCAAGCCATATATCTGGGTAAGAATGCTCCATTGTAGTCCTTCTTGTCAAAGAAGTGGTAGGAGCACACAAAGGGACGTTTAGGTGGTTTCTTTAGGTTCAATGCTTTGAGCCAGAGCCACAAATACTCTGCATCTTTAGGAGGTGGGTGCAGGTCGTATGGGGCTCCACAGGTACATTCAGATCAACGTAGAGGTTGGTGTTCAAAACATTGCTGTTGTAAAAACTGCCTCCTCTTCATCCAATTATTGTGCCAGCCTCATACAGAACATATAATGCTTGTCATGTTGATCGATTTTAGGACTTTGTGCGGTTCTGTCAGTGTAAAACTATCACTCTCAACTAAAAGTACCACTTTTGCCGCTTTCGCCTCCCGCCACTAGAATGTGCTAGCGTCGCGCGAATGTTGCCGGAAATAGAAACACAATTTCCACTAACTCGCCGCGAGATCACTTCGAAGTGGCTACTTTTTTCATTTTGAAAAATATTCTGTTCACTTTTATTCTGCTATATTACTTTTTTTTTTACTACAAAATATATATCTTGACCTATTTTAAAAGGGCTCGGGAAATAAGAGTGTCTTGTCTGCTAAATTAACAAAGCAAGGCTACGCCATTGCACAGCCATAGGCTTCTACAAGCAAGTGCCACTGCTGAGGTTACTGGCTTTTTGAAGATTGTGTTACACAATATAATATAACTAGTTGATATTACGGTTTCAATAAATTAATCTTAAATGGCACTTCATTTTTTTATTGACTGAATATACTGTATATGGGGCAATTTAGGGATTAGGATGTTATCTATCTGTATTGGTTATGATAAATTAGGCATTCTCTCGCACTGTTGGCATAGACCTATAGATAAATGCACACATTTATTTCCAGTGCAGTTCTAAAAATATATTTTTTATTGCAGTACAACAACAACAAAAATTATGCGAGTACTTGCACATCCCAAAAATTCAAATGCCCATCTCTAGCTATATTTGCTTATATTTTTGTTACTAGCTTGTATTATGCTAGTTTGGCCGCTAATGTATGCTAGTGGACATTATGCCTTAGTGTGTACTGTATTCTCTAATAGCCTGTTGCTAATACTTAGCTGCAATTGTGTTTAGCCTCCCTAGCCCTTGCCCATTGCATATGTACAGAGCATTACTCCCATTATTGCTATGCTCTTAGCCTCGCTGCTATTACTTCTATTATTATTATTATATTGTATTAGCCTGTGTTACTAATAGTCTATTACTACTATTGATGATATTACATTCCTATTTCTGTCTAGCTTACTAGCCCTAACCAATATAGGACATCTATAGCCTATTTCAGTGTTACCCACCATTTTTTGGAAGGAGGCCACTTTGGGTTGAGACAATCATTTAGAGGGCTGCACAGATCTTTAATTTGTTGTACTTTTGTTGGCATGTGGACTAATATGTTGTTGAGTTGTGTTCTTACACTGGTACAGTCATGCCCTATGAGAGATGTATGACTGCGCATGTGCGAAAATAAAAAAAGTGCATTTTCCCCCGTTCTGGTTAAAACACCAATGATGAACATGTGTGTTTATTCCTCCGTTAAGTAAACCGGTATTCCTGTCCTGAATATGTCAGCACCAACAGGTTATGGGCCCAGGAGGGAACATGGAAGCCGATGGAATAGATTATATTTCGACGGAGATGAAAAAAAACTACCAGTTATGGGAGACAAAGTTTTTGGGGCACTTGCGTTTGCTTGGGCTAAAGGCCGCCATATTGAGCGTGGATGAAGATGAAGAAGACAGAGAGAAAAATGAAGAAGCCTATGCCGAATTGATACAGGTTTTGGATGATAAAAGCCTTTCCCTGATAATGAGAGAAGCAGCAGATGATGGGAGAAAAGCGTTGAAGATATTGAGGGAACATTATGCAGGTAAAGGGAAGCCACGTGTGATTAGCCTCTACACTGAACTAACTTCTCCTCAGAAAGCCGCTGACGAAAGTGTTACGGACTATATCATTCGTGCTGAGACGGCTATTACAGCACTGAGAAATGCTGAAGAGACTTTAAGTGACGGGCTGTTGATTGCAATGATTCTGAAAGGTTTGCCCGAATCATTTAAGCCGTTTGCCATCCACATAACGCAGAGTGACGAGCCGACAACTTTTGGCAAGTTCAAAACCAAGTTGAGGAGCTATGAAAGCACCGAGAAGTTTAGCGCCATTTCCACTGACGACAACGTGATGAAGGCAAGTAATATTAAAGTTAGCTGGCCAAGAGGGAGAGATAAAGGGACCGAGATAACCTGCTTCAACTGTGGCCAGAAAGGGCACAAGGCCCGGGAGTGTACCGTTACTGGAGAGCGCAAAGAACGGAGACAGTGGTGTAGTTTTTGCAAGAGCTCCACTCATACCGACGCAAATTGCAGACGAAAAAGAAGAGACAATGTGAAACAAGCAACAGATGCTGAATGCCACACATTTGCATTCAGAATAAGTGACTGTCAGGTTAGTGGACTGAAACAGAAAGGGCTGATGGTTGATACGGGAGCAACGTCACATATAGTCACGGACATCGGGAAGTTTAAGGAGTTTGACGAGACTTTCAAACCGGAAAAACATTCCGTGGAGCTGGCTGACGGAACAAGAACGAATGGTGTCGCGGAGAGGAGAGGTGCAGCGGAGGTTTACCTGAGAGACAACACGGGCCGTCGGGTAAAAACAACGCTGATGAAGGCGCTGTACGTGCCGTCGTTTCCACAGGACATTTTCTCTGTTAAAGCAGCGACAGCCAACGGAGCTTCAGTCAACTTTCGACAGGGGTGTAACAACCTCATCCACAAGAACGGTACCACCTTTGATATCGAGGAGTACGATAGTAAAGTCTATCTTAACACTGTAAGTGATGAAACTGATGATGGATGTCATGGGTGCTATGATATTCACACATGGCACAAAATTCTTGGCCACTGTAAATTTTGAGGATGTGTCAAAGTTAGAAAATGTGACAGAGGGAATGAAAATCACAGGTAAGATTGACAAATCTACCCTCAAGTGTGAAATCTGCACTCAGGGAAAATTTGTTCAGAGCAGAAACAGAGAGCCTGATGAAAAGGCAAAAGCGGCTCTTGAGCTTGTGCACACTGATTTGGCTGGCCCTATTGAGCCAGAGGCGAAAGATGGGTTCAGATATACTCTAGCATTTACGGATGATTATTCAGGGGCAGTTTTTGTGTATTTCCTAAAAGCAAAGAGTGATACTGTAAAAGCTCCTGAGAAGTTTATTGCTGAATGTGGCCCCTTATGGGAAAATAAAGTGTGTCAGGTCAGATAATGGCACAGAGTTCACAGCCAAAGAGTTCCAGTCACTGCTCAGTAAGAACGCCATAAGACATGAAACTTCAGCCCCTTACTCACCCCATCAAAATGGGACCGCTGAGAGAAATTGGAGAACACTGTTCGAAATGGCAAGATGCATGCTACTTGAAAGCAACCTACCAAAGAACTTGTGGACATATGCTGTAATGTCTGCTGCAGTAATTCGCAATAGGTGTTACAATAAGCGTGTAGGACAGACTCCACACTACATGTTTACTGGGAGAAAGCCTGATCTTTCAAAGATGAAATAATTTGGATCTGTTTGCTATGCATATAGACAGAACAAGAAAAAGTTAGACTCAAGATGTGAAAAGGGTATTTCTGTCGGGTATGATAAAAATAGTCCAGCATACCTAGTCTACTACCCAGACCCAGGGAAAGTTCTTAAAAACAGATTAGTCAAGTGTGTTACAAAAGGTGTAGTCGAACACCAAACTCAGACAGATTTGGAAATCAGTGATGATCTTCATGGGGAGAGATTTGAAAACCCCATGCCGAAAGCCAAGATGGCAGATCAAAATTTAGAAGAGACACAAGATGTGCAAATTGAGACTTCAGATGGTCAGAGTCCACGCTATCCAGACAGAGCGAGGAAGAAACCCCAGTACTTAAAAGACTATGAGTGTAAAGTGAAATGTGATGACCAGATACCACCTAGTGTTGACTACTGCTACAGAGTAATGTGCAATGCACCACAAACCTTCAAAGAAGCAATGATTTCACCAAAATCAGAGATTTGGGCTACTGCTATGAAGGATGAGATGAATTCCCATAGGGAAAATGATACATTCACATTAACCACACTGCCAGAGGGTAAAAATGCAGTGGGGGGCAGGTGGGTCTATGCGGTCAAAAACAATTCAGATGAGACTGAGACATACAAGGCAAGATATGTTGCAAAGGGGTATAGTCAAGTGGCAGGAATAGACTATAAGGAGACTTTTTCTCCAACTGCAAATATGACATCAGTACGCTGTTTGATGCAGCTAGCAGCTCAGTATGACTTAGAGTTACATCAGATGGATGTCAAAACAGCATATCTACATTTTTTTACATTTACATTTTTGTCATTTAGCAAACGCTCTTATCCAGAGCGACTTACAGTAGTGAATTCATACATTTCATACAATTTATACATTTTTTTTTTCCTGTGCTGGCCCCCCGTGGGAATCGAACCCACAACCCTGGTGTTGCAAACACCATGCTCTACCAACTGAGCTACAGCTCCTATTGACTGTGAAGTGTACATGGAGCAACCAGAGGGTTTTGAAGTCAGGTCAGATACAGGTGAGCAACTAGTCTGCAAACTTAACATGTCACTGTACGGCCTGAAACAGTCAGGAAGGAACTGGAACAAAATGTTGCATGATCACCTTAGTGAAAATGGTTTTACACAGAACCCAGCTGATCACTGTGTTTATAACAAACAAACTGCAACAGAAAGGATCATTTTGATAATTTGGGTCGATGATCTAATTATCGCTGCTAGTGATAGTGACTCACTCACAAGTGTAAAAGAAATGTTAAGTGAAAAATTTAAGATGAAAGATCTTGGGAGGCTTGGACATTTCCTAGGCATTGATTTTACACAAAGTGAAGGGAAAATAAAGATGAATCAAACAAGGTTAACACCATGTGAACAAAAACTAAACTCAGTGATGGTAAAATAAGTATTGAATATTGTCCAACGGCAGACATGGCTGCAGATGTTTTGACTAAACCTGTAACGAAGTTCAAAAATGAAAAATTCTTGGGTTACATGTTTGGAATATAAACTGACATTTGTGAGATGAATAACTGTAAGCTAAATGTGTTGATAAAGTTAGGTTGAATACGACTTGTACAGTATAAGAGCAAGTGGGGGTGTTGGCATGTGGACTAATATGTTGTTGAGTTGTGTTCTTACACTGGTACAGTCATGCCCTATGAGAGATGTATGACTGCGCATGTGCGAAAATAAAAAAAGTGCATTTTCCCCCGTTCTGGTTAAAACACCAATGATGAACATGTGTGTTTATTCCTCCGTTAAGTAAACCGGTATTCCTGTCCTGAAGATGTCAGCACCAACAACTTTTTCTTCCAATTCTTTCAATTATCAATTTAGCGCAAATTCTGAGCAATAGAGCACATGCAATTGATTTGATGGACAGCACATCACAAATATATACATTTAACATTTAACAAATATATACATTGGTGGGGCCGTGTCCACCATGTGTGTGTGTATATATATATATACATACAGACATCAAATAGGCTACATCGCATGTATAAGACCCATATTAAGGGTTACCTCAGTAGTTGGATGAACGAAAATGTCACTTCTGCTCCTTGACTGAATTAATTCTAAATTTAGTCTGTTGTTGCTATTCCTGTGAGGCAATCCAGGTGTGCATTGGTTAGTCTGTTTCTCTGTTTTTGTTTCACAATGCTCATTGTTGAGTCCCTTCTCCTCCTCTCGCATATCTGGGGCGCCGATAGTGCACACAGATGCCAGATTTGACAATGTCAATATTATGTAACAAGGGCTTTCAGAATATCCCATCATCCTGTTTGTCCCTGAAGGGGCAGTAAACATAAACGTTCCTCTCTGAACGACTCGTTTTGAGGGAAGTGAACACAAACATATAATTGCCCAATGTCACATCAGCGCTGTCATCAAGCACAATACAAAAACACTGCGCCACTGATGTGTTGTCTTCTATGCGTCTTGTTATGGTCGAGTCTGAGAGTTGCAGTCCCTTAATTTGCTTTAAAATAGATTTCTTGTTTGTGAAATCAGCATACAACATTTCAGCTGAGGCCACATCTGTGATGACCTTCTTGTTTCTCGTGAGTATCCCAAGCAATCTCATATGTTGTCTCTGTCATTTTCTCTGCAACAGTGCTAGATCTGTCCATCATTTGTTGTTGTCCTTTTCGCTGTCCTTTGAGTTGCGCTATTTTGTTGTTTCTGAGGTTGCTTGGTGGCGGATGTGTTTTGTCAAAGTGTGCATGATGTGACTGGAAATGTCGCTCTAAATCTGCATTTTTTAAACAGTTGACTGCCTTCTGGCAAATAAGACAAGGCGAGCTATTATGCAGTACAAAAAAAATACTTGTCTGTCCATTTCTCTTGGAACTTTCTGTATTCTTCTTGAATCGACCTTATTCTTCTCTTAGCCATCGGAGCCATGTTAGCTAGCCGCATTTCCCTGCCGCCATTTTCCTGATTTTCCTGGTTCTCCGATGGTTGCTCGTTCATAGCTGACACGTTGTTCTCCAGCTCTTCCCCCTAATTTTCATTGTCAATAGATTTACGTTTATTTTTTACAATAAATCGATCCATGTCTACCAGACTGCAAAATTAGCTAGTAGCAAACTGTGTTGGTCGATGCAGCTGAGCAGTTGCGTTCTATTTCGGCAAACTCTCTGTTTAACAGCTGCGCTATACTGCTATCTATCTGCGGTCCAGGGAGCAACAGACATAGCCAATGAAGTGATTCAGGCCTGCATTAAACACATTGCATTTAAATTGTATAATTTATGTATTGTGAATGGAAACTAGGAAAATCACCGAGAGCCGCAATGAGTACCACTGGCCTATGTTATTACAATGCTATTCAATTGTAGCTATTATTCCATTAGCACTATTGTCATTGTTATCATTACATGCTCTCCTAGTACAGTTGCTACATTGTAACGTATAGCTCAGTGGTCACCAATCGGTGAAAGAATTCCTAGTCGACCACCAAACATTTTTGTAGAAAAGCCAACGATAAAGACTTGCGCTCCTTTTTTAAAATTCGTGTCGCGCAGTTGATGGTAGGTGCACTTGATTCAGAAGCCCTGCGTAGACAAAGTGTTCCCATTTTGAACATTTTTATTTGTCTGAAAAACCAAACGAACTACCTGGCGGACCAGGATATCTGTGGCTAAATCGAGTGTCTACTTACTGGCCAATCAGATAGCTCAAATCCACGTGCCTACAGTTTCCAGTGTAGTTTGATATTAGCCTACATGAGATTTCATAACTATTAAAAACCATGACCAAAGAGACTGTCAAATTAATACCGCAAGGAGCTGGTATTTTTATGAGTGAGTTCATGTTTGTTTTTATTCAACACTGTTTTTATTCAACACCTTTACAAAACAGAAAACGCGCTTCTCCATACTACCACTTGTGCTGCAGCTGAAATTAATTAATAGCCAAGCGTATCAATAGCCCTGCATTTTTATTATTAGTAGCTCGTCGTGTGTACTTTAATATCGAGGAATATTTCACTTTCTCTGGTCATAGGAACAACATGAACTTGTGCATGACTCAGCATGAGGCAGATGCGGTGCGACTGGAGTTTCGCCATCAGTTGGAAGACGTTGTCCCCTCTCGTCAGTCTCACTGGAGGAAAGGAAGGTGAGAGGCGGACCCTTTGCTGCTCTCTCCATCCCTCAGCTCCCTCTCTCCGACTTCAGTGTATTCAAGACAACTGGGAACTCGAAGAAAAAAAACTAGATCCGACTGACCAAAATATTTTTGAACATCCAACTCGGAATTCCAAGTAGAAAACTCGGGCATCTTTCTGGAGCTTCCATTTTCCGATCTGAGGATCACTGACGTCATGATTTTACCTCCCTTTTCCCCGAGTTCCCAGTTGTCTTGAAAGAACCATGACCATCAGATGCAGGTACCGTCAGTACAGTAAAATAAAAAGGCAAATTATTTCAATTTATGCTCAGCTGTGCCTCGCAAGTGCTACACCAACTGATCTATTTTGTTATCAAAGCTCCAGTTTTGAAATATAATATGGTCTGAGAAAAACAATATTGTCAGGCCAGGCATATAGCCAACATGCTGTGATAATGTATGGTACTAGGGCTACTGCACAAACCTCATCCACAGAACTGTCTTTATTAGGTTAATGTTAATTTTTTAAAAGTAATGTTAAAAAAAAACATTGAGCGGTAGATCTCGGCTTGCTTTTTGACTGCGAAAGTGATCTTGACTCAGAAAAGGTTGGTGACCACTGCATAGCTGTACCATTGTGTAATATATTCCCATTAATCTCTTCTCTCCTAGATACCACACATTCTCACACATCTGACATTTATCACTATAACTCCTATTCTCTTGTAATGCTGGTGTGTGTTGCAGCTGGCAATAAACCTGTGTTTTTTTAACCTGTCTCCTACTGAGTCATCATCTCTCTAACAAGGGACCTAGGGCAGTTGTTCCATCTACCTTTTACTAGCAACTCTATGGGTCCACCTCTTACTGTGTGGCGCTCACTTTCACAACTTTTCCACATTTGTTGTCGGAGTGAGGGAAATGCTGTAAATTACGAGGACTCTATGTATTTTGAAAAGATGAGATGTTGATGATTATAATAAATACCGCTTTGATGTCATACAAGCAAGCCAAACACCCATGAGTACAAATGTGCACTTCACATTTCCATATCATAAAACTCATGTAATATACAGTGTAAACGTCTCTGATCACTATGTTTGATGTACAGTTACAAGATTACGTTTTACCCTGGGTTGTCCTGAACTGAATGAGCCCATTTGTTGTATTGCGAAGAACGTTTGCTGTGGACCAAGCATCTGAATGCACTCATGACTCCATTCTAGCGCACCAAAGTTACAATCTGCTTCTCTGAATTGCCTTGTGAAAGCCTAACACTAAGGTCGTATTTTATCATTTAGATAGTTGTTAAAATCGGCAGCTTCAGTAAGCTGATTCTAGCCATGCTTTCTGGTTAGTTCTAGTCAGACAGCTTAGTCTCCCATTTAGAGGACCCACACTTTTGTTAGTGTCTTATTGGTCTAGATCACGTCAAATTATTATCACATCTCCTTCAGCCTATCAGTGGCCTTGATTCCCGGGACTTCAGTTTCAGTTAGTCTATGACCCCAGCACGCTGTGTGGTCCAAAACGTGGTTTCCCCAGCCTGATGAGCACTTCCAGTTTCCCTCCTGCTGAACTTTTCCTCCTGTGGACTGAATCCCTGTATGTCTGATGTTTAGTTGTGCGTGCATCTAGTCGTAAGTGCCTTGAGATTTGTGTCATTATATGGAGCTCAGTTTTGTGGTCTGTTGGGATCTGCCTAGTCCTACCTTTGTTGTCCAGCCTACTGCTGTCCTACCTTTGTTGTCCAGCCTACTGCTCCTCCCTGGAAGCCCCATCCAGTTTCTGCTGCAGTGGCTCGGTCCGCTGTCCAGGCCCTGTCAGTCCCTGCCTGGTGGAACCTGCCGGTCTCAGCCCTGGGGTTCTTGCTAGCCCCTCCAAACTATTTCCCGCTAGTTCCAACCTTGGGAGACTCTCCTGACTTTCCCGCGGGGGACCCTTCTGACCAAGATGTTCAGTGTCCTGTCGTAGGAGACACCTTACCTTCTGCCCTACTAGGTCATCAGTCTATAGCCCCAGTAGGTCCAGAGTATCTTGATTTCCTGATCACATAGTGGCTTCAGTTTCCTGCTAAACTGGGTCCCCAGTTTCCTATCCCAAGAGGCTCAGAGCTTTCTGTCCTGATACTGCAGATCTAACATCCCCTAGCTCACAGTCTGTAGCCCAGTCAGGCCCCAAGTCACTAGCTCTGTCAGGCCCCAAGTCAACAGCTTTGGGCACTCAGTTTCTCCTGGACCCAGGGTCCAACTCTTTCCTGCCTTTGGGTATTTTTATCCCTATCTTTCAGGTATGCAGCGGTCTCCTCTCCTGAGATTTTTGCCTGTTGCTGTTGTGTGGATTCAGCTGATCTCAGCTCCGGTCCCAGAGCCCTCTCCTTTCACTGATGTGGTGGTCCGGCCATCTATTGTCCTGAGATCTCCACCCGTCGCTGCTGTGGAGATCCAGCCGACCCCAACTCCTGTTGCAAATGGGGCAGCTTTGCCATCTGCAGTCCGGAGACCCTCATCGAGCTCTGCTGCTGCGGACCTGTCGTCTCAAGTCCTGAGAGCTTCGTCGAGACTTGCGGCCGAACCGCCGCCGTCTGCCGTGCTGAGACCATCATCAAGCTCTGCTACTGCGGCCCGATCCTTATATTTATTTTTTATTTCACCAGGTAGGCCAGTTGAGAACAAGTTCTCATTTACAACTGCGACCTGGCCAAGATAAAGCAAAGAAGTGCAACAAAAACAACAACACAGAGTTACAAATGGGATAAACAAACGTATAGTCAGTAGCACAATATAAAAATCTATGTACAGTGTGTGCAAATGTAGATGATTAGGGAGGTAAGGCAATAAATAGGCCATAGAGGCAAAACAATTACAATTTAGCATTAACACTGGAGTGATAGATGTGCAGATGATGATGTGCAAGTAGAGATACTGGGGTGCAAAAGAGCAAAAAGAAAAATAACAATATGGGGATGAGGTAGTTGGGTGTGCTATTTACAGATTGGCTGTGTACAGGTACAGTGATCGGTAAGCTGCTCTGACAGCTGATGCTTAAAGTTAGAGAGGGAGATATAAGACTCCAGCTTCAGTGATTTATGCAATTCGTTCCAGTCACTCATCGAGCTCAGCAGAGAACTGGAAGGAAAGGCGGCCAAAGGAAGTGTTGGCTTTGCGGATGACCAGTGAAATATACCTGCTGGAGCGCGTGCTATGGGTGGGTGTTGCTATGGTGACCAGTGAGCTGAGATAAGACCTGATCCGTGGGTTCTCAACTGGTCCCTCTGCCTGGGTCCGACCTGTCCAGTGGCCACCGCACGTTGCTTCTTCGTGGCTCCAGCAGCCTAAGTATCCAGTCCTAGGGTCCTCATCAAGCTCATACTGGAGCCCAAGTATCCAGTCCTAGGGTCCTCATCAAGCTCATACTGCAGCCCAAGTATCCAGTCCTAGGGTCCTCATCAAGCTCATACTGCAGCCCAAGTATCTAGTCCCAGGGTCCTCATCAAGCTCATACTGCAGCCCAAGTATCCAGTCCCAGGGTCCTCATCAAGCTCATACTGCAGCCCAAGTATCCAGTCCCAGGGTCCTCATCAAGCTCATACTGGAGCCCAAGTATCCAGTCCTAGGGTCCTCATCAAGCTGATACTGCAGCCCAAGTATCCAGTCCCAGGGTCCTCATCAAGCTCATACTGGAGCCCAAGTATCCAGTCCCAGGGTCCTCATCAAGCTCATACTGCAGCCCAAGTATCCAGTCCTAGGGTCCTCATCAAGCTCTGCTGCTGCAGCCGCCACTCCTGAGACCCTCGTAGTGCTCTGCCACTGTGGCCCTGCAGTCTCCAGTCCTGGTGTCCTCAGGGTCAATGACTCCCACTCTTCCCCTGGGGGTCTTACAAGCCCTCACCGTTGAGGTACTCCTACTGCCTGTTCCTGGGCGGAGTGGGCAGCCACCACCGGATCCACCACCGCATCTTGGTGGCTCCCCTCTTCCAGAACTGCTTCACAGCCTGCACTGGCCCCCCACAGTATTACTCACCCTGGTCTGGTGACCTCAAGCACCTTTGTGACGGGGCGGGCAGGTGCACCAAGAGACAGGCCTTCTGTTGGACCAGTCTCCTATCTGGTCTACATTTCTGCCTCTCTGGATGACCACAAGTAACCCTACCCCTATTTTTCACTTTTACCTTTATTTAACTAGGCAAGTCAGTTAAGAACAAATTCTTATTTTCAATGACGGCCTAGAAACAGTGGGTTAACTGCCTTGTTCATGGGCAGAACAACAGATTTTTACTTTGTCAGCTCGGGGAGTTGATCTTGCAACCTTTCGGTTACTAGTCCAACGCTCTAACCACTAGCCTACCTGCCACTAGTCATGTTGCCAATAGAACAAATTGTGATTTATAAATGGACCATTTTTGGGGATTGCATACACAGCAACAGTAATTGTGTAAAGGCGTTGATTCAGGGCTATGTTGCAAACAAAACAAATAAAAGGTGTGCTTGCTCTAATTCAACAGCACAGGTAAGAGAGCTCGAAAAAGCACCTTGTAGCCAAATACTCTTCTTTGAGTCATTAATGTGCATTGAAATTACTTAGGAACTGTGCAAACTTTGGAAAGGTGTGTGGTCACTTGGAAACACTACTTAGACCTCTCACTATTTTTTTTGTCTTACGTTGCAACTACCCCAAATTTTCCAAGAATATTCTTATTATATTACTGAATGTATCCAGAGTTACACACATTGCGAAAAGTACAGCAAATGTTAAATGCAGATAAAATCAAGTGTAATGTTTGGAATCAGTCGTGTCAGATTAACTGTTGTGTCCTCACCTTTAGTCTAATAATTTCCCCATAACCTTCAAACTGTTCCCTTTTAATTGGTACCATGGTTATCCATATACTTTCTATATTTCTTCTGTAAGAAACATTTAGCCCTATCCATATACAGTAGGCCAATTCCCACGAGTATAAGGGGTTCAAGCAGACCGGAACTGACATTTTTTTCCCAATGGTAAAACAGCCTGAGCGAACCATCTTAATTTATCCACCATTGTTGGTTATATCAGAGATACTATATATAATGACGAGATGGTCTTGTCTCCACCCTAACAATGGAAGTCGTTGTCCCAAAAGGCGGGAGGACAGATTTTGATGGGAGTGGACCCTCTCGCTTCGCCTCTTCCTCTCCTGTTAAGTTGCTTAATTTCTTCTTCATGTGAGTTTCCGGTGGACTAGACGCTGTGTTGCGTATTGCTGCCTTTCACAGATCGGAGTGTGAATTTCACATTTTGTCACAAAAAAGGGAAAAAATAAATCGCACCACCATCTAACCCTACACCATACCCATAAAACTCACCATCCCTATCCTACTACTTTACCCTACCAGCCTGGGAGGATGGAATCCCTTCTCTTAAAACCCCTTGTAAATCTTCTGCTCTAAAATCTCTTACACTCCAACATTTCGCTGCCACTACCACATCTATTTTTTGGGATTCATGCTCCATCAGTGCAGTACAATAACCATAGCAATAAAACACAAGAATTCCTAACGCTTACCCTCTCTGGATCTCTCTCTTCAGGTCTATTCACTGCGGGACTCCCAGTCAAATCACTCACCCTTGGGCTATCCTCTACACTCTTCCCTGCCTCAGCATAAGAAACTTTCTGCCTCACTCGAACTCTTGCAATCTCAGCCCCTTCTCTCTCTCACACAGGGCACTTCGGACCCCAGCTGCCTGGGTACCCCTACAGTTGGCACATAGTGCTTTCTCGATCCCAACTTTACACTCCCTCGGACTATGCCCCCATGCACATTTATCACATTGTGGGATCTCCCTTCTAGACAATGCTGCAACATGTCTGAATCATTGGCACCTAAAGCACCCTAGCGAGTTCGGAACATAGGCCCTCACAGATCAGCAAATATAACTTAAAAGGTAAGGCTGAGGTAGAAACTCGGTGTCAAAGCTCAACAAGACAGACAGGGTATTTTCAGTCTTGCCCTTGCCACCGGGTCCACACTCTCACCAAAATGGCAGGTATCACAAACACCAGGAATATTTGTAATTTGATTCACCCTCTACACTCAACCCCACTGGTCACTCCTTTGAGTGGCGCCCTGCTCCAGAGAGCTACACGACACAGGTTGAGCCCTGAGATGCCCACTGCAACTGGGTTGAGGATACACAAAAAAATCTAAACAATTCCACTTCTTGAAACTTTCACAGATGTAAACGTTCCCAGTTTGTCCTTTGCTCAGCTTGAAACAACGTATGGGTCAGCCAAAAGCAGAATCTACTTTTTCGCAAAATAATCTCACTCCTACTGGTCCAAAATCATCTCTGGTAGGATTCTCAGGGCAAATGCTGAAAGTCTCTACCTCACCTGTCGCCACAGGTACTTTTACCTGATCTGGCTTAACTTCAGAGCACTCACTACTGCCAACCGACTACATTTTGAGATTCTCGAGTTTCTCAAGAGAGTAAGTAGATTTATAGCTAAGTCCAGTTGGTTTGTACCCGAAGGTGGGAACTCGGAAGACGAAGGCTTGAACAACGGTTTGTACTCAGGAAACGAAAGTCTGCACTTAGCGCCATTATGACGCCCTCTCATCATCATCATCACACTTCCTGTTCTGCTTCATTCGTTTCCACATCCACATATCCGGTCACAACGAGGGTGGACAACCCCCACCTCAACCACATTTGTTGATGCAGACAGGGCCCCCCAGTCCTGGTTTACTCAGAGTATAGTCTATCAGAGTTAGTTGTTCAATGGGAAGCCTAGGGTCACATTCCCCTGCTCAGACGTTGCATGCATCAACCAATAGTAGCGTGCCATTTCATCAACTGTGCCGTCGGGCACCAGACTGCTATAGCATGTGATGTGGTTAGCTGATACAACTCCTGGATAGGTTTTTTACGTAAGAGCTGGCATGCGTCAGCAACGCCTAGGCAGAGGAACTTGGCCTAGGTGTTGGTGTTGAGGTCAGAGTTCATAGAGCAGTGTGCGAGAACACAAACAAAAATAAGCAGCATATAAAAATATGGCGCAAAAGTGAAGTGTTAATAAAAATGTTGAAAGCACACATAGGGATATCAATCTTCTTCGACGGGAGTGAAATTCAATCAAACCTAATTAAACGTAAAAAGTAATCATGCAAAGTACACAGTAAACTCAAAAAAGAGATATAAAGTTGTCATGCAACATGCTTGTTGCAGCAGCATGACACTCAGGATATTATATACACTCACCAGACAGTTTATTAGGTACACCACCCCGTTCACGAAAATTGATCGCTCCTACAGACAACGAGTCAGGTGGCCGTGCTTTGTTATATAAAGCAGGCAGACAGGCATCAAGGCATTCCGTTACTGTTCTATTGAACATTAGAATGGGCAAAACGAGTGCCAGGTGCGCCGGAGCCAGTATCTCAGAGCCTCCTGAGCTTTTCACGCACAACAGTGTCCAGGGTTTACCGAGAATGGTGCGACAAACAAAAATCATCCAGTCAGCGGCAGTCCTTTGGGCGAAAACAGCTTGTTGATGAGAGAGGTCGAAGAAGAATAGCAAGAATCCTACAATTTAACAGCTGAGCCGTAAACAGACAAGTAATGGCGCAGTACAACAATGGTGTGCAGAACAGCATCTCGGAATACACAACTCGTCAATCCTTGCCCCGGATGGGCTGTTGCAGCAGACGACCACACCGAGTTCCACTCCTATCAGCTAAAAACAAGAAGCGGCTCCAGTGGGCACACGATCACCAACACTGGACAATTGAGGAGTGGAAAAACATTGCCTGGAACATGACAGCAAGTTCAGTTTACTTGAGTGTCCTGGTCAGACCCCAGACCTCAACCCAATAGAGCTTCTTAGGGATGAGATGGAACGGGCTGTTCACAGCATGAATGTACCACCGTCCAATCTGCAACAACTGGGTGATGCTATCGCATCAGCACAGACCAACATCCCTGTGGAATGTTTCAGACACCTTGTAGAATGATGCCCTAAAGAGCTCAGGCTGTTCTGGAGGCAAAGGGGGGTCCGAACCGGTACTAGATGGGCGTACCTAATAAACCGGCTGGTGAGTTGTAGATGTTGAATTGGGACAGGAAAAACACTGTAGTACACTTAAAACAGAGTTTGCACTTATACAAAGTGCACTCGTGAGGAGTCAACTGTATATCATTACATTTCAAACAATATCATGATTGAGTTGCATTATGTCAAAAATGCATGAAAAACTCTTGGATTGAAGGAGATATTTTCAGGAAAGTATGCATTTTTTATAAATCAATAACATTAGTCAGACCATTTTCTCATCACCCTGAGAGACATTCCAAAACAAACTTATTATCAAAATTCTTATTTCTAATGACGTGAAAACATCAACCGACTTTGAACAAACTACTGTTTGTTAATATCCTCATTATTTAAATCAAACTTTATTTACATCGAGCATTTTACAAAAGTAAATCCATCATGTATCTATTTCTCTGAAACCCAGTGCATGAATGATTGTTTCTTTTCTAAGAGTGTTGTCCACAACCTGCCGTTTTATACCCATCTGCCGACAGAAGATATTTTTGTCCTGATTTTCTTTATTCTTTGTGTTTTCATCCTGTTTTCTTTCTTTGTGGATGTTGTTTTACGTGTCGGAAGATTGGTCTTGAATCTTTTACCACAGACTGAGAATCCATGTGATTTCTCTCCTGTGTGAATCAGTTTATTCTCGGTTAGGTCCCCTTTCTTATTGAAGCTTTTCCCAGTCACCACAGCTAAATAGATTCTCTCCTGTCTAAGTCCATATATGTTCATTTAGGTTAATCTTCTGAGTGAAGCTTTTCCCGCAGTCATCACAGCTAAATTATATCGCCCGTGTGTGTCCGTATATACATATTCAGCTTCCCCTTATGATTTACGCTTTTCCCAGTCACCACAGATAAATAATTACTCTGCTGTGTGATGATTACTCTACTGTGTGAATCCGTATATGTGCAGTTAAGTGCTCCTTGCGTATGAAGCCTTTACCACATTCACCACAGCTAAATGGTTTCTCTCCTGTGTGAGTCAGTATATGCCTCCTTAGGTCTCCCTTCTGATTGAAGCACTTACAGCAAAAATTACAGCTAAATGGTTTCTCTCCTGTGTGAGTCAGTATATGTCTTCTTAGGTCTCCCTTGTGATTGAAGCTTTTCCCACAGTAACCACAGCTAAATGGTTTCTCTCCTGTGTGAATCCTCATGTGCATGGACAGATTTCCTTTTTGTTTGAAGGTCTTGCCACAAAAGGGGCAGGTGCAGGGTTTCCCACTATGACAGAGTCGGACATGGGCCTTCAGTTTACAGGTGGAAATGTACTGTTTTTTGCAGAAGTGACATTCGCTGAGTCTCTTCTTCGCGAGAGTCACATGCCTCTGCAGGTCAGCTGTGAGAGGAAACATTTTGCCACAGTCACAGCAGCGATTAGTTGTTATAGATGTGGTGCTGGGTTTGGAACAGTGTTCCTCCATTGGTGGGTTTGGATCCAATGGTTGGCTTCTGTCAAGTCCTACTGGGTTGCTGCTTAAGGCTGAGCTGTGGCTGTAGACAATGTTTTGATTATCTGGAGGGTCACAGAGCATTTCATAACCCTTTAGGTGGGTCACAGTGCCAAAAGGTTTAGGATCCACTAGTTTAGAGTCACACGCTCTGTTCTCCAATGTTTGGGACAGAGTCAAGGACCAAAGTGGGTCTTCCTGATCACGTTCATTTTTCACACAGGAAGGAGTGAATTTGAACTCTATGATATCAGGCTCCAGCCCATGAAGCTGCTCTTCCTCCTGACTGGTCCTGAGTTCCTCATTTTTCTCTTTAATCTGTGTGGGCTCTAGATCCTCCTGCCCCAGACTGTGGCTCCACTCCTGCTGCTCAGAGGGAACCTCCTCTTCAGAGACAGCGAGCGAGAGCTGCAGGGAGTCTGGAGGGAAGGAGAGGAGGAGCAGAGGTTATCTATATACCACAAAATTAATATAGAACACTTGAATCATAAAGGTGAATTATAGACTTCTATGATCTATACAGCCTTTAGATGTGCCTGACTGCAGATAGCTAGGCTCAGCTTATAGACCGAGATTGTATCTAGCAGTAGGCTATAACACGAGCCACCCGTGCGACTTATTTAACAACCTGTGTCTGTGCCGGTTTGGCGACGCTTTTAGGAGGGTATATCTGTCGTCGGTGGACGGTTCTGATAAGGAATGGGTATTTTGCATCACAGAGTGGTGCACAGGAAATAATTAAATCAATATATTAGATTCTACAATCCCTGTACAAATCAAAACCAAACATGGATTGTATGTTGTTATCGCTTTGTACACACCTGTCTGTCCTAGCTAATCAGCCTCGCAATACAGGCATCATGTTGCTGAAGTCAGGAAGTAGACCGAAGCATGTGCGAGCAAACATTGACATCCATGTTTGATTTTGAATTGGGAGTGGTAACAATTGGATTGAATTATTTCCTGGGCACCATTTGGTGATGCAAACTACATATTATAAAATCAGTCATTTTGACCCAGAGGAATATTTCATCACAGTCCAAAGGTGGTTTATTAAATTCTTCCAATTTATCATGACTTTGTCAATCAACTTGATGGTTGCTGATAATGGGCCTCTGTACGCCAATGTAGATATTCCATAAAA
This sequence comes from Salmo trutta, assembly GCF_901001165.1. Classification (NCBI taxonomy): domain Eukaryota; kingdom Metazoa; phylum Chordata; class Actinopteri; order Salmoniformes; family Salmonidae; genus Salmo; species Salmo trutta. The sequence continues at coordinate 29,441,856 of NC_042981.1, forward strand.
AAATCAGCCGTTGCCAGCTACAATAGTCATTTACAACATTAACAATGTCTACACGGTATTTCTGATCAATTTGATGTTATTTTAAAATGGGGAAAAAAAGTGCTTTTCTGACAAAAACATGGACATTTCTAAGCGACCCCAAACTTTTGAACAGTACTGTATGTATGTATGTATGTATGTATGTATGTATGTATGTATGTATGTGTGAGAGAAAAAACACATATGGAATCATGTAGTAACCAAAAAAAAAAAAAAAAAGTTATAAAAATATAAAATATATTTTGATTTGTTTAAGTAGCCACCCTTTGCCTTGACAGCTTTGCACACTCTTGGCATTCTCTCAACCAGCTTCATGAGGTAGTCACCTGGAATGCATTTCAATTAACAGGTGTGCGTTGTTAAAAGTTAAATAGTGGGATTTCTTTCCTTCTTAATGCATTTGAGCCAATCAGTTGTGTTGTGACAAGGCAGGGCTGGGCTGGAATACAGAAGATTGCCCTATTTGGTAAAAGACCATATTTATATTATGGCAAGAATAGCTGCAATAAGCAAAGAGAATCGACAGTCCTTTGGTCTGATGAGTCCAAATTTGAGATTTTTGGTTCCAACCGCCGTATCTTTGTGAGACACAGAGTAGGTGAATGGATGATCTTCACATGTGTGGTTCCCACCGTGAAGCATGGAGGAGGTGTGATGGTGCTTTGCTGGTGACACTGATTTATTTAGAATTCAAAGGCACACTTAACCAGCATGGCTACCACAGCATTTTGCAGTGATACACCATTCCATCTGGTTTGCACTTAGTGGGAATATCATTTGTTTTTCAAAAGGACAAATACACAGCCTGGTGGTGTGTGGGGTAAGGGCTATTTGACCAAGAAGGAGAGTGATGGAGTGGTGCATCAGATGACCTGGCCTCCACAATCACCCGACCTCAACCCAATTTAGATGGTTTGGGACGAATTGGACCGCAGAGCGAAGGAAAAGCTGCCAACAAGTGCTCAGCATATGTGGGAACTCCTTCAAGACTGTTGGAAAAGCATTCCTCATGAAACTGGTTGAGAGAATGCCAAGAGTGTGCACAGCTGTCAGGCAAAGGGTGGCTACTTTGAAGAATCTCAAATATAAAATACATTTAAATTTGTTTAACACTTTTTTGGTTACTACATGATTCCATGTGTGTTATTTCACCATTTTGATGTCTTCACTATTATCCTACAATGTAGAAAATAGTTAAAATAAAAACCCTGGAATGAGTAGGTGTCCAAACTTATTTATACACACACAGTTTCTTCAGAAAGTATTCGCATATCCAAGATAAGCTTCAGTGCTCGGGATAATGCGCACAAGAAGCCGAGTGAGAGGGAATACAGCTGGTAAGGGCAGATTGAGGAAAATACTGACAATAGAAGGTAACAAATCTAAAATACATCAACACAATCACTCACTTGAATGCAGAGTTCTAAATGTATTATGCAATGTCGCAAATATGTCCAAAAAAGCCCCAGAGACTCCGAATGTGGTTGTTTGTAATTGAAGATCATTGATAAGCAAAGTGGATGAATTTGAACTGCTTCTTCAATCAGTAAATGCAGACATTGGATGTGTCACTGAAACTTGGGCCCACGAAAATATCCTAGATGAATCTCTTTTCATACAAGACTATCAGCTGCTGAGAAATGACAGGTCCAGAGAGGGGATGAGAGGAGGGGGCGTGGCTATGTATGTGAACCACAGTATGCAGGCAAAGAGAAGAACTGACCTAGAGAAATAGGAATTTGAGTGGCTTCAGCTCCGTCCTAAACGACTCCGCAGCTCAGTTTCAACTCTGGAAGTGGGAGTACTCTACCATCCACCATGGGCAAATGAGAAAATCCACAGTGTTCTGCTGAAGTGTTATCTCATAAACACTGTCGATGTGATCAGGATGACCTCTACCCAAATGGGTCTCATCCTGTGTGGAGACTTTAATCACCTGCCTATCAAGATGCTGACAAACTCCCATCCAGACATGAAACAAGTGGTCAAAGACAAGAGGGGACTCCATCCTAGATCTGATCATTACAAATATGAAGAATCACTGCAACACCCCCACTGTACTTGCTCCTCTCGGATCCAGTGATCACAAATGTCTGCTGTTCTCCCCAAACACAACATGAGGAGGGAGAAGCGACGTGCAGCGGAAAAAAAGATGTCTGGTAACCCAGGACAGACAGGAGGCCTTGGCACGATGTATGGCCAGTACTGACTGGTCTGCCATATATGAGGTGGAGAGCATCGATGCAAAGGTGGAGATGTTCAACTCCTGCATTCAAACTGCACTCGATGTATGCATGCCAATAAGAAACACTGGACAAGCCCTGGATGACTGAACGAATAAAGGCTGTCATCAGGAAAAGAGATTTAACAGATGGGGAAAAACAATGAAATTGAGAAAATACAGATACACAGCACAAATGCATATCAAGGAAACAAAGACAAACTACTACAAAATTGAAATCCAGGACCTAAAGAAGTAAAACCCTAAGGAATGATGGGACTTCATTAACAAAGGACTGGGATGAAAAACAACATCAGGAGGGAGAATACAGGTCGCGGGAATTGAAGACGACGACGTGGCTGATGTTTTTAATGTATTTTTTTTGCTGAGGCATGGATAAGCACCACACCTCTTGGCATTTTCCCCCTGCCCATGCCTACAAGGCAGGTTGAGCTGTGCAGCATTGGCCAGATAAAGCAAGCTCTGACCAGACTCAGCCCACATAAAGCATGTGGTCCTGATGGCATTCCAGCCTGGCTAGTAAAAGAGCAGAAGATCTAGCCCCTGTCATCACACACATAGTTAACACCTCCTATTGGCAGGGAACTATTCCTGCTGCCTGGAAGATTGCCAATGTATGTCCCCTATCTAAAGTGTCAAACCCATGTACAACGAGTGACTGGAGGCCCATCTCTCTAACTTCATACCTTGGAAAAATCCAGGAGAGCTTCATCATAAAAAATAAAAAAAACTAATGCCAACAGTTTTATCGGAGTACACGAATCAGTATGCCTACCTACCAAGTCTAACACTACTACCGCCCTTGTGAAAGCCACACACTCCTGGCTGACAGCTACAGACTCCAGAAAACCAACAATGGTGAGGCTGTAACTTGCTGATATGTCCAAAGCCTTTAATCAAGATGATCACGCAAAGCTCCTGTGTTCAAGGTTACTATCCTGGCTCCACAGCTACACCACTGCTGAATGACCTGCTCCCTCAGAGGTAACTGCACCACCAGGCTCCTGAGAAACAGCCACGAACTGTCCTGTATAACTGCCCGTACGAACCGCATGCAAAACGCCACTCTACCCACTGCTATCACACAGTTTAATAACCCTAGCTCTTAAAATGGTTTTCCCCAAAATTCTTTTTTTTTTTTTAAATCACATTTTAATATTTCAATTTCCATCATGAAAAATGTCCTGTTAATGTTTCAAGTGTTCAGTATTCTACTTGTCACGTATTATGTGTTATGTATTTTAAATTAGTGTTTTGCAATTATTAGTAATGTAAATTCTGCATTTCTTCAGTTTTATCCGTGAGCAAGATTAAATAAACTCAAACTTTGATTGTTGCTTTTTCCAATAAGTTTCTTCTTGGGGTCAAAAATATGTTGGTAACTGTTTAGGGCAGGGGTAGGTAGCCCTGTTCCTGGAGTACCGCAGGATTTTGTTCCAACTAGCCACCACACCTGACCAACTGAACTAATTGATCAGTTCAATGATTGCCTAAATTCAAAACACCTGGTCTCCCAGGTCGGTTAGATCAAAAACATGAAGTGCCTACGGCACTCCAGGACTGCCTAGCGTTAACAATCTATGAAAATGTTTGATTCCTGTTATCTTAAACAGTTAATTCGGTATAACTATAGCTTGCTATCAGTGAATCTACATAGCTAAGTTACATACGAACCTTTTCTGCATAGTGTTATCTCCGGTGTAACCCGCAGAAGTCTCCGTAGCCGATCATTTTCCACCTCGTACTCCACTACAGTTTTCTCAACTGCCCCGAAAATATCCACAGCAGCCGCCATTAAACGCTCATTTAAAAATACACGCAACAACTGTAGTTGAGACATTTCGGTCGATTGAGAGTTCGGCAGCCTATTCAGTTCAGTCAGTAGTGTGTCTTTGTTTACTCCACCCAAAGATCGCGAGAATTGCGAAACAGACCAAGCCGTGGTTTGACAAGTCAATGACAGAAGGGTACAAATGATTCCTTGGTTGAATAGAATTCTCGAAATCTAAAGGTACAACCTAGATTCGAGTCAATGTTTTAAGCAGTTGAACATGTAATTATTTCAACCTCGTGAAAGTGACACGCTTTCATTTAGGTCAAAAACAAAAACGTAATATCGAAGGAGTGCCCGCTGGCACATGCGCAGTTCGGCACGAGACGACCCGATGACGTAATTCTACGCATGACCTTAGCTAGCCATCGTCGCCTACAAATGTGATCGGGGATTTCCCTTAATGAAGACAGGCTAAAACTGGTTCTCTATGTACTGGTTTGTCTTAACAAAGTCGTCTCAAATCCTACTTCCGTGTTCTAGTCAAGGAATTTGAGAACGTTCCTTGTTTCTAGTGGGTGGCGAGCCCCGAAATGTACAACAGCCCCGCCAGCCGGATGGGAGGTTTACTACGCTACAAGGCAGCCCTCAGACCAGTAGTAAAGGGAAACGATTCCTTCATGTAGACAAACAGTGGTTATCATAAGTATAGGATGATCTGGGAGAATTCATTCTTCATCAATTTATTGCCTTTACCTCCCTTATCTCATCTCATTTGCTCACATTGTATATATACTTATTTTTCTACTGTATTATTGACTGTGTGTTTGTTTTACTCCATGTGTAACTCTGTGTTGTTATATGTGTCGAACTGCTTTGCTTTATCTTGGCCAGGTCACAGTTGTAAATGCGAACTTGTTCTCAACTTGCCTACCTGGTTAAATAAAGGTGAAATAAAAATAAATAAAATAAAATCAGGAGTCGACTGTATGTCATTACTCTATACAAGATTCAAACAATATCATGAATGAGCAGCATTTGGTCAGAATGTATGAGAAGTACGTTTAGACACTTGTAAGGAGATACAGCAGTATCACTAGCTGGATCCTATCAACAGGAAAACTTTCGGCTTTCGGACTGTCTAAAAAAAAAAAAGATTTGCAGATGTTATTGCAGTTTTCTAGCTCCAACAGTGCAGAAGAGTGTTGGGCCAGTAACCGAAAGGTTGATGGATCTAATCCCCGAGCTGACAAGGTAAAAAAAATCTGTTGTTCTGCCCCTGAGCAAGGCAGCTAACCCACTGTTCCCCGGGCGCCGAAGACGTGGATGTCGATTAAGGCAGACCCCCGCACCTCTCTGATTCAGAAGATGCGGAAGACACATTTCAGTTGAAGAAATTCAGTTGTACAACTGACTAGGTATCCCCCTTTCACTTTTCCAGTAATACCTAGCAATAAAAAAATCAATACACCCATAATCCAGAAAAAATACATAAAGAAATAAAAAAATATCAGAATGAGCAATGTCAAAGCCCGGAATATAAGAATATATACAGATAATGTATAGGTGTACATATACATATAATGGTGTGTATCAACAGTATGGAAAGTATATGAATAGAAAAGGTGTGTACCGCAGTAGTTATATAGGATGATCTATGACAAGAATACAGTATATACATATAAAGTGGGTGAAATAGTATGTAAAAATTATTAAAGTGACCAATGTCCAATGACTATGTACATTGGGCAGCAGTCTCTAAGGTAGAGTACTGGTTGGTAGCCGGCTAGAACAGTTACTAAGGCTAGTGGTGACTGTTTACAGTCTGATGGCCTGGAGATAGAGGCTGTTTCTCATTCTTGGTCCCAGCTTTGATGCAACTGTATTGTCTCCATCTTCTAACAGGGTGAACAGGCCATGGCTCGTGTGGCTGAGGTTCTTTATGATCTTCTTGGCCTTCCTGTGACAATGGGTGCTGTAGATGTCCTGGAGGGCAGGCAATGTGCCCCCAGTGATGCTTTGAGCGTGCCCGCTCTGTTGTCTCCTGCAGTCCACGATTAGCTCCTTCGTTTTGTTGACGTTGAGGGAGAATATATTTTCCTAGCACCACTCCGCCACGGTTCTCACCTCCTCGTTTAGCCTCTGATTGCCTTACGGAGGTCGTAGCTGGTCTGTTTGTACACGTCCATGTTCCCAGTCACCTTGCCATGGTTAAATGTGGTAGTTAATATTTTCAGTTTTGTTCGAATGCTGCCATCTGTCCATGGGTTTTGGTTTGGATAAGTGCTAATCATCACAGTGGGAACAACATCCTCTATGCACTTCCTGATTAACCCAGTCACAGAGTCAGTGTATACTTCAATACTATTCTCAGAGGCAAGCCGGAACATTTCCCAGTCAGCATGATCAAAACAATCTTGATGCATGGATTACATGACAGTGATGATGACTGAAGAAAATGATCTAGGGGAGTAATGAGGTCGGCATTTGATAGTAAAGTATTCCAGATTGGGAAAACAAAAAGACTTGAGTTCCTGTACGTTACCAGGATCACACCATGAGTTGTTAATCATGAAAGAAACCCCTCTGCCTTTCTTTTTCCCGGATAGTTCTTTCTTCCTGTCCACGCGATTGACGGAGAATTCCGCTGGCTGATTCGACAGGGACAATATCACCAGAGAGAGCCATGCTTCTGTAAAACAGAGTATGTTACAGTCCTTGATTTCTCTCTGGAGGGAGATCCTCGCCCTGAGCTCGTCTACTTTGTTGTCCAAGGACTGAACGTTAGTGAGTAATATACTCGGAAACGGTGGATGGTATGCATGCCGCCTGAGTCTGACTAGGGCTCCACTCCTTCTACCTCTTCCCCGGGGGCAGCGTTTTGGTGCAGCCCCCAGGATGAATAGAGCTACCTCGTGAAGTTCAAACAAAGGATCCAAGTCAGGGAAGTCAAATATCTGCTTGAAATTCTGGTGAGTGACCGCCGATCTAATATCCAAAAGTTATTTCTGTCTGTAGGTAATAATACAAGAAACGTTCTGAGCAAATAACAAAATACTGCAAAGTTGGCTAGGAGCTAGCTAGAAACAGAGCGACCATGTCAGTTGGTGCCTTGTTCTCCGCGGTAAAACGTTATGTGTATGATATGAAATCAATCCTTTTTGCAGAGAATTACTACTTTATATAAGATAAAGAATGTTATAAGGTGGAGCACATTAAAACCTGTTATGGCTTGATCCCGTTAGCAAAAATCTCATACTTAAAATTCCTCAAACATACAAGTATTATACACCATTTTAAAGCTTTACTTCTTGTTAATCCAGACACAGTGTTTGATTTCAAAAAGGCTTTACAGCGAAAGCAAACCATATGATTATGTTAGGTCAGCGCCTACACACACAAAAACACAGCCATTTTCCAGCCAAAGAGAGGAGTCACAAAAAACAGAAGTAGAGGGAAAATTAATCACTAACCTTTGATGATCTTCATCAGATGACACTCATATGACTTCATGTTACACAATACATGTATGTTTTGTTCGATAAAGTTCATATTTATATAAAAAAATCTCAGTTTACATTGGTGCTTTATGTTCAGTAATCCTTTGCCTCCAAAAACATCCGGTGATTTTGCAGAGAGCCACATCAATTTACAGAAATACTCATCATAAATGTTCATGAAAATACAAGTGTTATACATGGAACTTTAGATAAACTTCTCCTTAAAGCAACCGCTGTGTCAGATTTCAAAAAAGCTTTACCGAAAAAGCAATAATCTGAGTACGGCGCTCAGACACAAAAACATGCCATACAATATATCCGCCATGTTGGAGTCAACAATGGTCAGAAATAGCATCATAAATATTCACTTACCTTTGATGATCTTCATCAGAATGCACTCCCAGGCATCCCAGATCCACAATAAATGTTTGTTTTGTTCGATAAAGTCCATCCTTTATGTCCAAATACCTCCTTTTTGTTCGCGCCTTCAGTTCACAAATCCAAATTCAGGATGCGCATCTCAGACGAAAATTCAAAAATTTCCATTACAGATCGTAGAAACATGTCAAACGATGTATAGAATCAATCTTTAGGATGTTTTTATCGTAAATCCGCAATAAAGTTTCAACCGGAGAAATCCTTTGTCTTCAGAAATGCAATGGAACTGAGGTACCTCTCACGTGAGCGCTCATGCCTGAGGCTCATGCCCTGCTGGCAGTGTTCTGACTCCAGTAGCTCTTATTCATCATAACTTTACAGTAGAAGCCTCAAACAAGGTTCTAAAAACTGTTGACATCTAGTGGAAGCCTTAGGAAGTGCAACATGACCCCACAGAAACTGTAGTTTGAATAGGGAATTAATTGAAGTCCTACAGACCACTTCCTGTTTGGATTTTTTCTCAGGTTTTTGCCTGCCATATGAGTTCTGTTATACTCACAGACATCATTCAAACAGTTTTAGAAACTTCAGAGTGTTTTCTATCCAAATATACTAATAATATGCATATCTTAGTTTCTGGGAGTGAGTAGCAGGCAGTTTACTCTGGGCACGTCAGTCATCCAAGCTACTCAATACTGCCACCATCCATAAGAAGTTATTAACAAATGGTTGGAACTTAAGTAAATTCATGTCAAGACCATAATAATAGCCTACTGGTCGAAAAATATATACAATTAAAATGTAAATAAATACATAATTATTTTGATTATATTATTATTGTTTATTTACTGGTGTTATAGTTCAAGTTTGCGATTTTTAAATGTAATGTTTAAGAAAAGTCTTACTGTATTTTTATTGTATTTCACAAAGGAATTGCATTGTACAGGAAAAACATTTGATTGTGTGTCCATAAAACCAGGGTCCAGTCAAAAATAAAAAATATCCATATATTTTTCTCACATACACTGGATAGGTGCACTCACTAGAGCCCCCAGAATACAAAACAGGTGAGCTGGAACAAAAAGTTAGGTCATAGCAAATGTTGCTGGACTTTTACTGCGGTCAAATCAGTTGCATGGGCACCTGGACACTATACGGTACAAATATAGTACTGTAGAGAGAACCTTGCTACCTGTCTCTGCTAAAGCGGGGTGGGAAATACTCAGTAGGGTCTCTACTAACCAAATATGATTTGTTTTGGAGGGGGACTATGTTGCACAGCCTGCTGCTGGCTTTTCACTCCGCCCCCTCCATAGCCCCCAATGCAATACACTGTAATAGACTGTACCAATATAGCACTGTATTGGAAAAACCATTGATTGTGTGTCCATAAAACAAGGGTCCAGTCTAATCATTAGAGTCCCTAGAATACAAATCAGATGAGTTTGAACAACAAGCTAGGTCATAGAAAGTGTTGCTGGACTTTTACTGTGGTCAAACAGCTTAAAATAGGGTGCATGGTCACTATATGGTTAAAATATAGTCCGGCGTCATAGGACGCATTGTCATACCAAAATACCTTATAATATTCCTTCTGGTGGACACTTTGAAGAATTGTCAACACACTGTAGTACAATTTCTTTATAAAAAAAGTCAAGAGTTTTGGTCCAAAGAAAGCACAATTTATTCATAACAAATATCACAATATTTATTTTTATTTTATTTCACCTTTATTTAAGCAGATAGGCCAGTTGAGAACAAGTTCTCATTTACAACTGTGACCTGGCCAAGATAAAGCAAAGCAGTCCGACAAAAACAACAACACAGAGTTACACATAAACAAACGTACAGTCAATAACACAATAGAAAAATCTATGTACATTGTGTGCAAATGTAGAAAAGTAGGGAGGTAAGGCAATAAATAGGCCATAGAGGCAAAATAATTACAATTTAACATTAACACTGGAGTGATAGATGTGTAGATGATGATGTGCAAGTAGAGATACTGGGGTGCAAAAGAGTAAGAGGATAAATAACAATATGGGGATGAGGTAGTTGGGTGTGCTATTTACAGATTGACTGTGTACAGGTACAGTGATCGGTAAGCTGCTCTGACAGCTGATGCTTAAAGTTAGAGAGGGAAATATAAGACTCCAGCTTCAGTGATTTATGCAATTCGTTCCAGTCATTGGCAGCAGAGAACTGTAAGAAAAGGCGGCCAAAGGAAGTGTTGGCTTTGGGGATGATCAGTGAAATATACCTTCTGGAGCGTGTGCTACGGATGGGTGTTGCTATGGTGACCAGTGAGCTGATAAGGCGGAGCTTTACCTAGCATAGACTTATAGATGACTTGGAGCCAGTGGGTTTGGCGACGAATATGTAATGAGGGCCAGACAACGAGAGCATACAGGTCGCAGTGGTGGATAGTATATGGGGCTTTGGTGACAAAACGGATGGCACTGTGATAGACTACATCCAGTTTGTTGAGTAGAGTGTTGGAGGCTATTTTGTAAATGACATCGCCGAAGTCAAGGATCGGTAGGATGGTCAGGTTTACGAGGGTATGTTTGGCAGCATGAGTGAAGGAGGCTTTGTTGCAAAATAGGAAGCCGATTCTAGATTTAATTTTGGATTGGAGATGCTTAATGTGAGTCTGGAAGGAGAGTTTACAGTCTAACCAGACACCTAGGTACTTGTAGTTGTCCACAAATTCTAAGTCGGAACCACCCAGAGTTGTGATGCTAGTCGGGTGGGAGGATGAGGGCAGCAATCGGTTGAAGAGAATGCACTTTTTTTTACTTGCATTTAAGAGAAGTTGGAGGCCTCGGAAGGAGTGTTGTATGGCATTGAAGCTTGTCTGGATGTTTGATAGCACAGTGTCCAAAGAAGGGCCAGATGTATGCAGAATAGTGTCGTCTGCGTAGAGGTAGATCAAATGATCACCCGCAGCAAGAGCGACATCATTGATATATACAGAAAAAAGAGTCGGCCCGAGAATTGAACCCTGTGGCACCCCCATAGAGACTGCCAGAGGTCCAGACAACAGGCCCTCTGATTTAACACACTGAACTAGTTGGTGAATCAGGCAAGGCAGACATTTGAGAAGCCAAGGCTATTGAGTCTGCCGATAAGAATGTGGTGATTGACAGAGTCGAAAGCCTTGGTCAATGAAGACGGCTGCACAGTACTGTCTTTTATCAATGGAGGTTATGATATCGTTTCGGACCTTGGTGCAACCATGACCAGCTCGGAAACCAGATTGCGTAGTGTAGAAGGTACGGTGGGATTCGAAATGATCGGTGATCTGTTTGTTAACTTGGCTTTCGAAGATTTTAGAAAGGTAGGGCAGGATGGAAATAGGTCTATAACAGTTTGGCTCTAGAGTGTCACCCCCTTTGAAAAGGGGGATGACCGCGGCAGCTTTCTAATCTTTGGGGATCTCAGACGATATGAAAGAGAGGTTGAATAGGCTAGTAATAGGGGTTGCAACAATTTCGGCAGATAATTTTAGAAAGAGAGGGTCCATAGACCTGGATAGTATGACATAACTCTGCAGGCTATCTCGACAGTAGATTGCAATTCCACCCCCTTTAGCAGTTCTGTCTTGACGGAAAATGTTGTATTTGGGGATGGAAATTTCCGAATTTTTGGTGGCCTTCCTAAGCTTGGATTCAGACACGGCTAGGACATCAGGGTTGGCGAAGTGTGCTAAAGCAGTGAATAAAGCAAACTTAGGGAGGAGGCTTCTGATGTTAACATGCATGAACCCAAGGCTTTTGCGGTTGCAGGAGTCAGCAAATGAGAGCGCCTTGGGACACATGGGCCTGGGTTAACCTCTAAATCACCATAAGGCTAGAGTAAGTGGACGAGGGTGTGTCTTTTAAGTGTTTGAACCGAAACCTAAAAGTGCTCATGAGTAAAATGGACACTCTTTTTCTGTGACAGAAATTGTTTATGATGCAATAAATGATAGTACACACCAAACAAAAACAATTGTTGATCATTTAAGCTTGTAAAAATTACAAATAAATCACATATCTTATAGCAATACTTGTAATTATTCTTTGTATGATAACTAGTATAAAATATATAAATAATTGTGCACATTTTCCCTCACTTTCACCCAAATTATAAATGTACAAAGTATACAGGACGGGACTCTTATTCTGAAGGATTCCAAAATCCGTGACCCCAAAAGTACGTATTCTTGCCTGTTTCACAGTGGTGTAACTTGCTAGAGTATATAAAACCGAAACATCTGAGCTCTTTAGATTTTTTTTTTGTATATTAACTTTAGCGATTTTGAACTCACTGTCTGCATATTTACTAGTTACTCCATTTCATGTAATATTTACATTGTTAGTTAGTACTGGTTAAGATAGCCTTGAACTAGGCTATTCGCTAATGCTAACCAGCTAACGTTAGCTACATCCCCGAACATGACGAGCTACTCGCCCCCTGCTAGTGAAGAGGTCTGCTGGATGGAGAAAGAAGCTCTGGGTCTGAACATTGTCGTGAAAGAAGAAGAGAAGAATATTACGGCGAAAGGAGAGGAAGGGGCAATTACTATCACAGTGAAAGAAGAGGAAAAAGTAGCTTTCATGATAAAAGAGGAGGAGGATGTTACAGGGAAAGAAGATGATGCCGTTTTTGTAGTGAAAGAGGAGGAGATGACCGTCACAGTGATAGGAGTGGAAGAAGCTTTCAGGGTGAAAGAGGAGGAGGATGTTTCAGTGAAAGAAGATGATGCCGTTTTTGGAGTGAAAAAGGAGGAGGAGGAGATGACCGTCACAGTGATAGAAGTGGAAGAAGCTTTCAGGGTGAAAGAGGAGGAGGATGTTTCAGTGAAAGAAGAAAAGGACGTTTTTGGAATGAAAGGGGAGATTGAGGAATTAAAGGAAGAGGGGAAGACTGTCACAGTTAAAGAGGAGGGTGAAGAAAAAGAGGAGACAACATTTCTGATTAACACCAGTAAGTAGGCGGACTGTCTTAAAAACAGGGGCACAAACTTTGTCTTCAGTTGTTGAACTAATGTGTGGTTTTAAAGGGGCACTTTACATAAGTTCTACACTTGAATATGTTATGTACTGGCTACAAAGAGTGAGGGCCACCAACAAAACGTTAATGGATCGAATGTGTACCATTTTATATTTTTAATGTTTTGATTTTTAATTTTAAGATAACTTGAAGCATCCCAAAAATATTTTTGAAATTATCTGATGAAAAATATTTTTTGGCCTAACTGCTATCAGCCCATACAAACACATTGAATAACAGATTCACTACATGCGGTGCACTCTGGGTGATTCTGGGACAGACAACCGATCAACCAGCACAGGGTGTATTGGGCTTTCCTCATACTCTTGAGGACTTTAGTCTCCGGTTACAGCAGTGGCTACAGGCAGAACATCACTACCGGTTTCCACTGACTTCGCTGATCGTGGCGGGTGAAGTATGGTTCAACATCAAAAAGAAAGGAGGACCAAGGCACTCTTCATATAATTCATTAATGCCTTTATTTGTATGGCATGTTCAATGGAAACAAAGTTTAAAAACTCTGACGCATTTTGGCTGCATGGCCTTCGTCAGGGAGCACAAAGATAAGGTAATATTTGAAAAGGGAGTGTTTACATTATTTATTTATTTTATTAACTTTTTATTTCACCTTTATTTAACCAGGTAGGCTAGTTAAGAACAAGCTCTCATTTACAACTGCGACCTGGCCAAGATAAAGCAAAGCAGTTCGACACATACAACAACATGGAATTACACATGGAGTAAACAAACATACAGTCAATAATGCAGTAGAAAAAGTCTATATACAGTATGTGCAAATGAGGAAGGTAAGGCAATAAATAGGCCATGGTGGTGAAGTAATTACAATATAGCAATTTAACACTGGAATGGTAGATGTGCAGAAGATGAATGTGCAAGTAGAGATACTGGGGTGCAAAGGAGCAAGATAAATAAATACAGTATGGGGATGAGGTAGTTGGATGGGCTATTTACCGATGTGCTATGTACAGGTGCAGTGATCTGTGAGCTGCACTGACAGCTGGTGCTTGAGGCTAGTGAGGGAGATATGAGTCTCCACCTTCAGTGATTTTTGCAGTTTGTTCCAGTCATTGGCAGCAGAAAACTGGAAGGAAAGGCGGCCAAAGGAAGAATTGGCTTTGGGGGTGACCAGTGAGATATACCTGCTGGAGCGCGTGCTACGGGTGGGTGCTGCTATGGTGACCAGTGAGCTGAGATAAGGTGGGGCTTTACCTAGCAGAGACTTGTAGATGACCTGGAGCCAGTGGGTTTGGCGACGAGTATGAAGCGAGGGCCAGGCAACGCGAGTGTACAGGTCGCAGTGGTGGGTAGTATATGGGGTTTTGGTGACAAAACGGATGGCACTGTGATAGACTGCATCCAATTTGTTGAGTAGAGTGTTGGAGGCTATTTTGTAAAAGACATCGACGAAGTCGAGGATCGGTAGGATGGTCAGTTTTACGAGGGTATGTTTGACAGCATGAGTGAAGGATGCTTTGTTGCGAAATAGGAAGCCGATTCTAGATTTAATTTTGGATTGGAGATGCTTAACTTCTTTGGGCTAGGGGGCAGTATTTTCACATCCGGATAAAAAACGTACCCGATTTAATCTGGTTACGACTCCTGCCCAGTAACTAGAATATGCATATAATTAATGGCTTTGGATAGAAAACACCCTAAAGTTTCTAAAACTGTTTGAATGGTGTCTGTGAGTATAACAGAACTCCTATGGCAGGCAAAAACCTGAGAAGATTTCATGCAGGAAGTGGCCTGTCTGACAAGGTGTTGTTGTTCTTGCTTCTGTTTATTGAAGAGTCAGGATCTTAGCTGTAACGTGACACTTCCTACGGCTCCAATAGGCTCTCAGAGCCTGGGAAAAACCTGAACGATGACGAGGCAGCCTCAGGCTGAAACACATTATCGCCTTTTCCAAGTGGCCCATCAGAGGACAATGGAATTAGGCGCGTGCCCGATTCGACCCCGTGCAGTATTTTCCTTCTGCTGTTTAGCTAATTGCAGATTCCCGGTCGGAATATTATCGCTTTTTTACGAGAATAATGGCATAAAAATTGATTTTAAACAGTGGTTGACATGCTTCGAAGTACGGTAATGAAATATTTAGAAATCTTTTGTCACGAAATGCGCCGTGCGCACGACCGTTATTTACCATTGGGCTAGTGTCTAGAACGCACGAACAAAACGTCGCTGATGGAACATAACTATGGATTATTTGGGACCAAACCTACATTTGTTATTGAAGTAGAAGTCCTGGGAGTGCATTCTGACGAAGAACAGGAAAGGTAAGACCATTTTTGTTATAGTAAATGTGATTTTGGTGAAGGCTAAACTTGCCGGGTGTCTAAATAGCTAGCCCTGTGATGCCGGGCTATCTACTCAGAATATTGCAAAATGTGCTTCATCCGAAAAGCTATTTTAAAATCGGACATATCGAGTGCATAGAGGAGTAATGTATCTATAATTCTTAAAATAATTGTTATGCTTTTTGTGAACGTTTATCGTGAGTAATTTAGTAAATTGTTAGTAAATTCCCCGGAAGTTTGCGGGGGGTATGCTTTTTCTGAACGTCACATGCTAATGTAAAAAGCTGGTTTTTGATATAAATATGAACTTGATTGAACAAAACATGCATGTATTGTATAACATAATGTCCTAGGTGTGTCATCTGATGAAGATCATCAAAGGTTAGTGCTACATTTAGCTGTCTTCTGGGTTTTTGTGACATTATATGCTAGCTTGAAAAATGGGTGTCTGATTATTTCTGGCTGTGCACTCTGCTGACATAATCTAATGTTTTGCTTTCGTTGTAAAGCCTTTTTGAAATCGGACAGTGTGGTTAGATTAACGAGAGTCTTGTCTTTAAATAGCTGTAAAATAGTAATATGTTGAGAAATTGAAGTAATAGCATTTCAAAGGTTTTGAAAATCGCGCCACAGGATTCAACTGGCTGTTACGTAGGTGGGACGAATTCGTCCCGCCGGTCCCATAGAGGTTAATGTGAGTCTGGAAGGAGAGTTTACAGTCTAACCAGACACCTAGGTATTTGTTGTCCACATATTCTAAGTCAGAACCGTCCAGAGTAGTGATGCTGGACAGGCGGGCAGGTGCGGGCAGCGATCGGTTGAAGAGAATGCATTTAGTTTTACTTGCATTTAAGAGCAGTTGGAGGCCATGGAAGAAGAGTTGTATGGCATTGAAGCTCGTCTGGAGGTTTGTTAACACAGTGTCCAAAGAAGGGCCAGAGGTATACAGAATGGTGTCGTCTGCGTAGAGGTGGATCAGAGAATCACCAGCAGCAAGAGTGACATCATTGATGTATACAGAGAAGAGAGTCAGCCCGAGAATTGAACCCTGTGGCACCCCCATAGAGACTGCCAGAGGTCCGGACAACAGGCCTTCCGATTTGACACAGTGAACTCTATCAGAGAAGTAGTTGGTGAACAAGGCGAGGCAATCATTTGAGAAACCAAGGCTGTTGAGTCTGCCGATTAGAATGTGGTGATTGACAGAGTCGAAAGCCTTGGCCAGGTCGACGAATACAGCTGCACAGTAATGTCTCTTATCGATGGCAGTTATGATATCGTTTAGGACCTTGAGCATGGCTGAGGTGCACCCATGACAAGCTCTGAAACCAGATTGCATAGCTGAGAAGGTACGGTGGGATTCGAAATGGTCGCTAATCTGTTTGTTATCCTGTTAGGGACAGACGTTCCGCTAGCGAACGCCTCACCAATATCCAATGGTATAGAGTGGCGCGAATTACAAATACCTGAAAAATGCAAAATCTTCAATTTTTCAAACATATGACTATTTTACACCATTTTAAAGACAAGACTCTCCTTTATCTAACCACATTGTCCGATTTCAAAAAGGCTTTGCAACGAAAGCAAAACATTAGATTATGTCAGGAGAGTACCCAGCCAGAAATAGTCACACACCCATTTTTCAAGCTAGCATATATGTCACAAAAACCAAAGCCACAGCTGAATGCAGCACTAACCTTTGATGATCTTCATCAGATGACACTCCTAGGACATTATGTTATACAATACATGCATGTTTTGTTCAATCAAGTTCATATTTATATCAAAAACCAGCTTTTTACATTAGCATGTTTTGTTCAGAACTAGCATACCCACTAAAAACTTCCGGTGAATTTACTAAATTACACACGTTAAACGTTGACAAAAAACATAATTATTTTAAGAATTATAGATACAGAACTCCTTTATGCAATCGCGGTGTCCGATTTTAAAATAGCTTTTCGGTGAAAGCACATTTTGCAATATTCTGAGTAGATAGCCCGGCCATCACGGCTAGCTATTTTGACACCCACCAAGTTTGGCACTCACCAAACTCAGATTAACTATAAGAAAAATTGGATTACCTTTGCTGTTCTTCGTCAGAATGCACTCCCAGGACTTCTACTTCAACAACAAATGTTGTTTTGGTTCCAAATAATCCATAGTTATATCCAAATAGCTCTGTTTTGTTCGTGCGTTCAAGTCACTATCCGAAGGGTGAATCGCCGGCGCGTTTCGTGACAATGAATTTCAAAATATTCCATTACCGTACTTCGAAGCATGTCAAACGCTGTTTAAAATAAATTTTTATGCGATTTCTCGTAAAATAGCGATAATATTCCAACCGGGAGACGTTGTATCCGTTCAAACACTGAAAGTAAAACATGGAGTCGTCACATGCATGCCAGTGCCATTGTTCTCAGAAGGACCACTCTCCAAATCCCCTGCTGTTTTTCGCCCAGAGACTGCAGAGCTATCATTCAACGTTCTGGCGCCTTCTGAGAGCCAATGAAAGCCTTAGAAAATGTCACGTTACAGCAGAGATCCTGTATTTTTGATAAAGAGGCTATAGAAGGACAAGAAATGGTCAGACAGGGCACTTCCCATATAGAATCTTCTCAGGTTTTGGCCTGCCATATGAGTTCTGTTATACTCACAGACACCATTCAAACAGTTTTAGAAACGTTAGGGTGTTTTCTATCCAAATCTACTAATTATATGCATATTCTAGTTTCTGGGCAGGAGTAATAACCAAATTAAATCGGGTACGTTTTTTATCCGGCTGTGAAAATACTGCCCCCTATCCCTAACAGGTTATCTTGGCTTTCGAAGACCTTAGAAAGGCAGGGTAGGATAGATATAGCTCTGTAGTAGTTTGGGTCTAGAGTGTCTCCCCCTTTGAAGAGGGCGATGACCGCGGCAGCTTTCCAATCTTTGGGAATCTCAGACGATACGAAAGAGAGGTTGAACAGGCTAGTAATAGGGGTTGCTACAATTTCAGCAGATCATTTTAGAAAGAGAGGGTCCAGATTGCCTAGCCCGGCTGATTTGTAGGGGTCCAGATTTTGCAGCTCATTCAGAACATCAGCTATCTGGATTTGGGTGAAGGAGAAATGGGGAGGCTTGAGCGAGTTGCTGTGAGGGGTGGAGGGCTGTTGATTGGGGTAGCCAGGTGGAAAGCATGGCCAGCTGTAGAAAAATGCATATTGAAATGGTCAATTATAGTGGATTTATCAGTGGTGACAGTGTTTCCTAGCCCCAGGGCAGTGGGCAGCTGGGAAGAGGTGCTCTTGTTTTCACTTTACAGTGTCCCAGAACTTTTTTGAGTTTGTGCTACAGGGTGAACATTTATGCTTGAAAAAGCTAGCCTTAGCTTTCCTAACTGCCTGTGTATATTGGTTCCTAACTTCCCTGAAAAGTTGCATATCACAGGGGCTATTCGATGCTAATGCAGTACGCCACAGGATGTTTTTGTGCTGGTCAAGGGCAGTCAGGTCTGGAGAGAACCAAGGGCTATATCTGTTCCTGGTAAAAAAAAAATGGAATGGGGAATTTTTATTTAAGATGGTGAGGAAGGCACTTTTAAAGAATAACCAGGCATCCTCTACTGACGGGATGAGGTCGATATCCAGGATACCCGGGCCAGGTCAATTAGCCTTCCCTGTAGCTCAGTTGGTAGAGCATGGTGTTTGCAACACCAGGGTTGTGGGTTCGATTCCCATGGGGGGGCCAGCACAGAAAAAAAAAATGTATGAAATTGTATGAAATGTATGCATTCACTACTGTAAGTCACTCTGGATAAGAGTGTCTGCTAAATGACTAAAATGTAAAAAAAAATGTAAATGTAATTAGAAAGGCCTGTTCGCTGAAGTGTTTTAGGGAGCGTTTGACAGTGATGAGGGGTGGTCGTTTGACCGTGGACCGGATTAGAGGTCGACCAATTTATGATTTTTCAACGCCGATACCAATTATTGGAGGATCCAAAAAAGCCGATGCCGATTAATCGTCCGATTTATAAAAAAAAAAAAAATATATGAATAATAAATACAAATTTAGAAAATGATTATAATTATTCTAATTATTTTAATTAACAAAAAAACATTAGGAAAAAAAATAATATTTTTTTTACATTTATTTATTTATTTGTAATTATGACATTTACAACAATACTGAATTAACACTTTTATTTAAACTTAATATAATACATCAATAAAATCAATTTTGCCTCAAATAAATAATGAAACGTGTTAAATTTGGTTTAAATAATGCAAAAACAAAGTGTTGGAGAAGAAAGTAAAAGTGCAATATGTGCTATGTAAAAAAGCTAACATTTAAGTTTATTGCTCAGAACATGAGAACATATGAAAGCTGGTGGCTCCTTTTAACATGAGTCTTCAATATTCCCAGGTAAGAAGTTTTAGGTTGTAGTTATTCTAGGAATTATAGGACTATTTCTCTCTATACCATTTGTATTTCATATACCTTTGACTATTGGATGTTCTTATAGGCACTTTAGCATTCCCAGTGTAACATTATAGCTTCTGTCCCTCTCCTCTCCCTTACCTGGGCTCAAACCAGGAACACATCGACAACAGCCACCCTCGAAGCATCGTTACCCATCGCTCCACAAAAGCCGCAGCCCTTGCAGAGCAAGGGGAACAACTACTTCAAGGTCTCAGAGCGAGTGATGTCACCGATTGAAACGCTATTAGCGCGCACCCCGCTAACTAGCTAGACATTTCACATCGGTTACACCAGCCTAATCTCGGGAGTTGATAGGCTTGAAGTCATAAACAGCTCAATGCTTGAAGCACAGCGAAGAGCTGCTGGCAAACACACGAAAGTGCTGTTTGAATGAATTCTTACGAGCCTGCTGCTGCCTACCACTGCTGAGTCAGACTGCTCTATCAAATATCAAATCATAGACTTAATTATAACATAATAGCACACAGAAATACGAGCCTTAGGTCATTAATATGGTCAAATCCGGAAACTATAATTTCAAAAACAAAATGTTTATTCTTTCAGTGAAATACGGAACCGTTCCGTATTTTATCTAACGGGTGGCATCCATAAGTCTAAATATTCCTGTTACATTGCACAACCTTCAATGTTATGTCATAATTACGTAAAATTCTGGCAAATTAGTTTGCAACGAGCCAGGCGGCCCAAATTGTTGCATATACCCTGACTCTGCGTGCATTGAACGCAAGAGAAGTGACACAATTTCCCAAATGTAAAATTGCCTGCTAACCTGGATTTCTTTTAACTAAATATGCAGGTTTAAACAAATATACTTCTGTGTATTGATTTTAAGAAAGGCATTGATGTTTATGGTTAGGTACATTCATGCAACGATTGTGCTTTTTTCGCAAAGCGCTTTTGTTAAATCATCCCCCGTTTGGTGAAGTTCCCTGTCTTTGTTAGGAAGAAATAGTCTTCACACAGTTCGCAACGAGCCAGGCGGCCCAAACTGCTGCATATACCCTGACTCTGTTGCACAGAACGTGACAATTTCCCAAGTTAAAAGAAATTCATGTTAGCAGGCAATATTAACTAAATATGTAGGTTTAAAAATATGTACTTGTGTATTGATTTTAAGAAAGGCGTTGATGTTTATGGTTAGGTACACATTGCTGCAACGACGGTTTTTCGCGCCCCCTTTGGCAGTTCTATCTTGTCGGAAAATGTTATAGTTAGGGATGGAAATGTCAGGGTTTTTGGTGGTCTTCCTAAGCCAGGATTCAGACACGGCTAGGACATCCGGGTTGGCAGAGTGTGCTAAAGCAGTGAATAAAACAAACTTAGGGAGGAGGCTTCTGCTGTTAACATGCATGAAACCAAGGCTTTTACGATTACAGAAGTCAACAAATGAGAGCACCTGGGGAGTAGGAGTGGAGCTAGGCACAGCAGGGCCTGGATTAACCTCTACATCACCAGAGGATCAGAGTAGGATAAGGGTACGGCTAAAGGCTATCAGAACTGGTCGTCTAGTACATTCGGAACAGATAGTAAAAGGAGCAGGTTTCTGGGCGCGATAGAATAGATTAAAGGCATAATGTACAGACAAAGGTATGGTAGGATGTGAGTACATTGGAGGTAAACCTAGGCATTGAGTAATGATGAGAGAGATATTGTCTCTAGAGATGTTTAAACCAGGTGATGTCACCGCATATGTGGGAGGTGGAACTAAATGGTTGGTTAAAGCATATTGAGCAGGGCTAGAGGCTCTACAGTGAAATAAGACGATAATCACTAACCAGGACAGTAATGGACAAGGCATACTGATATTAGGGAGAGGCATGCATAGCCGGGTGATCATAGGGGTCCAGTGAGTGGTTGGGCTGGCTGGAGACACGGCGATTGACAGCTAGCAGGCCGGGGCTAGCAGAAGGGCCTTAGAGGGACGTCTCGACGGAGGAAAGTCTGTTTTAGCCTCCGCGTGCGGTGACGTCGATAGACCAGTCGTGAAGGATTAGTAGGGTTCTGAGTAGCAGAGGGGTCCAAGTCCAATTGGCAAAATAGGTATAGTGGCCCAAGAAATTGTCTGATGGATCTATTCAGCTAACAGTCCAATATGCTCTAGACAGCTAGCGGCATTCAGGGGACGTCGCGATGTAGGGGCCAGTTGAGTACCCCCTCGAGCAGATTACGTCGTAGTCCAGTCGTGAAGGGTCGGCGGGGTTCCGTGCCCCGTACTGGCAGTAGAAGGGGTCCCGGTATTGTAGCCCAGGAGTGGCTGATGGGCCTCTTCAGCTAGCCGGGAGAATTGGCCTAGCATGGGCTAGCTCCAGGCTAATTGGTACTTGCTTAGGGACAGACGTTAGCCAGGAGTAGTCACTCGGATAGCAGCTAGCTAGCTGCGATGATCCAGGTGAAAAGGTCCAGAGCTTGCGGTAGGAATCCGGGGATATGGAGAGAAATTAGGTCCGGTATGCTCTGGTTTGAGTCGCGTTGTACAAACTGGCGAGAGCTTTCCGAGCTAAAGGTTACTGATCTGGCTAGCTTCTGTTGGGGGATTCCGGTTCCGAGGTAAATAAAAATACTTTCGAAAAAACAGATCCACACCACATTGGGTGAGGCGGTTTGCAGGAGAGTATTTTGAAGTTGAAGTTTAGAAAAATCCAAAAAATATATGCGGAGAAAAATATATAAAAAGATATATACATGGGACAAGACGAAGGACAAAGACTGCTACGCCATCTTGGATTTAATTTTAAAAAATTGTTTTATTGGACAACATAGTAAGCAATACTATACACATTAAAAAGTGAAATACTGTAGATATGTTATCAAAAATGCATGTCAAGGCTAGAAGTATCAGAACCCATAAAAAGGTAATTCTAACCTTGAATATGACTGGGCAAAGTGGTAAGAATAGGTGAGCCATCTATTTTCTAGTACTCTAGATCACAGCAACCCTGCCACCATACAAGCTATGGTTATTGATCATATCCTGGCCTCAATTAGAAAAGGGGACCATCTTAAACAGCTAAACCAAAGGGAACATTTTTGGATTTACAAACTACAGGCCACTAAGTATCCTGGTTTAAATGTAGATGTGGATTTCTCATCTTTCCTGTAGGGTTGTGAGAGGTCCCTTTGCTGTCAACTAGTGGACATATTGCCCTCAGCTATGTTTAGACTGTTGTTGTCCATGTTTGCAGATCGACCATAGTGGGATTGCTGACATCCTCCTCAACACTAGACTTGCTCCCGGGGACTTTCTTAGACATAGCATGTGTAACGGCACACGCTGGGAACACTCTAGGGTACTTTTCTGATAACCCATCAGGTTCTTTTACTCTGGGTTCCTCACAAACAACAGGATTTGGCACAACCTTCCCTCCAGCCAAATCGTTTCCCAAAATGAATGAGACACACCTTCCCTCCAGCCAAATCGTTTCCCAAAATGAATGAGCCACACTTCACCAGTTGGCTAGGCCTCACTCCAACGACAACGGAACCAGAAATAATATCCGACACGAGTTCAACATTATATAAAGGAACTTCCATGCAACCCATCTCCATGCCTTGTATTAACACACTGTAACCAGTTGCTGAAGTGTCAAGACAAAGGGAAAACACTCTCCAAACAGAAGGACTGGGCTGCCCCAGTGTCTCACAGTATCTTCACTGGCTGCTTAACAGCATCGCCACTCTGCAGAGACACTAACCCGTCTGAAACAAGTGATTCATACACATCTGATCCAAAATCTTGTTTAGGACATCGATCAGTCCCAACCAGAGACTTAATGGGCTGGAGTGCTCCCACAAGAAGAAATTGCTTTTTCTCTCTGTCATTTTTCTGTTTCAACTTAGGACACTGAGAGATAATGTGTCCTGTCTCACGGCAGTAATGACAAACTGGCAGATACGAAGAAACATTTTTTTGCTGATCTTTATCTTTGGGTAATGTAGAAAGGGACTGTAACCTTGTAGGAGGTAACTTCTTTGGATTGCTTTTTTCATAGGGATAACTACTGGGTACTTTGTTTGAAGGTCGTTTTATGTGTCAACACAAACTCATCCGAAGGAACGGCAGCTTTCCCAAGAGTGAGATCCTTGTGCTCATAAATGTAGGTCGCAACCCTTTCGTGAAGGCAGTTTGAGAAGTATGGGTGTCTTTAAATTCTTAAGGTCCTTGACCTCTTGAGAACCGCACCACCGATCAAAAAGACATGCTTGTTTCCTTGCAAACTCAACATGGCTTTGTGATTCTGGCTTTTGTCATTTACGGAACTGTTGTCTGTATGCCTCTGGGACCAGCTCGTTAGCCCGAAGGATAGCAGCCCTAACAGTGTCAGAATCTGAACTTTGGTCAAGAGAGAAAGCGGCGTACATTTTGAGCCTTTCCCACAAGAACATTTGGAGGAACAGTGACCAAATATCTCACAGCAATTTTAGGGATGTGGCAGTCCACTCAGGTTAAAATATACATCCACCTCGTTTTTGTTGAAAGGCGGTACAAGTCCGCTGTTCCGACCAAGATCAAACTCTGAGGGTGCAGGTTTGCCTCACTGGATACTGAGTGCTTCCAGCTGCATCTCTTTTAATCAAATAGCATGCACACGTTCTTCTTGTTCTTGTCTTGCTGCACGTTCTCGTTGTTGTTTGACTGCACACTCATCTTGTCTTAAATGTGTTGCTCCAACCTCTCCTCACATCCTTTTTCCTTGTATTCAAACTCTAATCTCTGTTGTTCCCATTTTGCCTTTAGTTCTACTACTCGCAGTTGCATGTCTACGGGGTATACTCTACCACCCGTAGGACCCTTTTCATCATCCTCCCTCTCTGAAAGGATTTCCTCCTCCACCAAAGCACTGATCAACTCTGACTACTGCTTTTGGATCACCAGATGCAACTTTGATGTCATAATGCTTTGAAATAATGAGCAGATTCGCCTTTGTACATTTATCTAGCATCTCCCATGTTGGGTTTTCCACAAATGCATCCAACTTGAAGCCCATGGCTTTATTGATTTTATTAGCCTGTGTGTTTATGCAACTTTCAAAATGATTCCACCAATCTCGTAACATCTCAAGGTGGATGCCAGTGACAAACAATCCAATAGTGTATTTTTAACACATATCTGGGCACAGCAGAGCTTCAGAGTAGGTGACTAGAGCGACTACCGTACTCATGGGAAACAAGACCCCAGACGATCCCCCATTTTGTTACGTTCCCAAGCAAGAAAAAACTCAACTGTCACTCAAACAGAAGGGGGAAGTAAGTCACTGACCAACAACCAACATGAAACAGGTGGGGTTTTAGGAGGGGTTCAGAAAGACAGTCTTGGGGGGTGTCCACTGAAAGTTGACTAGCAACAACTGGAACCTAAAAGACACCCACCATGAGACCCACTAAATTTGCCCAAGAACAGGCAAACAAAACTTAAAACCACACCAAACTTAGACAGGAAGCAAACCACAAAGGTGGCAAAAACTGAAATTGGATAGATTAAATAAAGGATTGTTTGTCTAGAGTTCAAAATAGGGCGCATCAACTAAAGTTGTTCACCCTCCGCATCTATCTGGAACACTGGGCCAGCCACTTTTAAATACCACCTAGGCCAGAACAGGTGAAACACCTTACCACTAATGAGACGGCAACCAGTACAGGTGTAACACATACTGACTTAAGAGGTGACACCGATCCGTGCGCACCCTGTGCTAAAGAGCTATACATGCTAAAGTCCAACCTCAAAATATAAATGGAAAAACCAAAACCTGTAACACTTTGCAATTGCAACATCACAAGCCCATAAAAAATGCACGTTACATAGATGTTCATTTGTCATGCTGCAAAATCTCTGCAAATGTACAAAAATAAAAATAATACATAGCCACTGGTGATGCCATAGAACAGGGGTAGGCAACTAGATTTAGCCACAGGCCGATTTAAAAAAATACATTTAAAAAAAAAAAAAGTTTTTTTTTTTTTTGTTTCCTCCAAGCCGATGGTCAGGGGGCCAGAACATAATTATACAGTACAAAAAAATACATGCAACAATTTCAAATCACTCGCTGGCCAGTTTTGGCTCAGAGTTTTCCAGCCAATATCGCCTTGAATAGCAGCATTTGGCGTGTATTTACCCACAGTTAAAAATCGGCAAGCATTGTTAAAAACAGAATTAAGTATAATTTCTGTGCCCCATACTGCTGCAGCATATATAATAATAGGTAGTACTAATAAATCAAACACTTTTATAACATTTAAAAAGATAGGCCACCCATGGCTTTACACTTTAATGATGGCACCAAGGGCACGATTTGTATGCTTAGCTACAGTGTTGGCAAACTACTCTGAAAATATAGCTTACCAAGCTACCAATTATTTCACACTGGAAGAAGTTAAGCTACGCTAAAGCTATCCTTAATAAAAATATAGTTTACTTAACTAAAGTCACTTTGAAAAGTGTATCACTATATTCAAACTACTTTGTGATACATTATATCTAAATCTGAACTGTCAGACTACACATTGTAAGAACACATCACTCTGGAGTCAGATGTTAACAGAATGTATCATTTAGCCCAGTGGTTTCCAACCTTTTTCTGTCACTTTACCACCAACTGAATTTTGCCCTGCCAGGAGTACCCCTGAAGTACCCCCTCATGTGCATTTTAACAGTAGGCCAATGGTCTCATGAGTTCTCAAGTACCCCCAATTATTTGTTACTTTTATTTTTTATTTACTTATCTATTTTTTTACTTAACACTTATTGTTCTAAAAACTGCATTGTTGGTTAAGGGCTTGTAAGTAAGCATGTGACAAATAACGATTTGATCCTAGTACCCCTGCTCGGGAACCACTGATTTGGCCTAACAAACTGTTTCAAGTGAGAATTAGGTAAGTCTGATGCCAAAAAAAGAACATACTTGACTCATATTTTATTTTAGCAAAAAAAGTATTGTCTTGCACCAGTATTTATCTACACTGTTACATGGCAAAAAAGTATATAACTACTCAAAAGACTTCTAGGAATGGGCATGGTTATTTGAATATATATATTATTAAATGCTTTGTCAAAAATGTAATTAAAATATCTGTGACATTGCTACATAGCCTACGACGGTAGACCATTTCGTACAGTTTTGACAGTTTTTATGAGTGCGCCCCATTAAAAAAACTCACTGAACAATAAACGCAACATGTAACAATTTAAGATATTACTCAGTTACATTTCATATAAGGAAATCGGTCAATTTAAATAAATTCATTAGGCCCTAATCTATGGATTTCACATGACTGGGAATACAGATATGCGTCTGTTGGTCACAGATACTTTAAAAGGGTAGGGGTGTGGGATCAGAAAACCAGTCATTATCTGGTGTGACCACCATTTGCCTCATGCAGCGCGACACATCTCCTTCGCATAGAGTTGATCAGGCTGTTGATTGTAGCCTGTGGAATTAGTCCCACTCCTCTTCAATGGCAGTGTGAAGTTGCTGGATATTGGCGGGAACTGTAACACTCTGTCGTACATGTCGATCTAGAGCATCCAAATATGCTAAATGGGTGACATGTCTGGAGTATGCAGGCAATTGAAGAACTGGGACATTTTCAGCTCCCAGGAATTGTGTACAGATCCTTGCGACATGAGGCTGTGCATTATCATGCTGAAACATGAGGTGATGGCGGCGGATGAATGGCACGATAATGGACATCAGGATCTCGTCAAGTTGTCTGTGCATTCAAATTGCCATTGATAAAA
Source organism: Salmo trutta (assembly GCF_901001165.1). Lineage (NCBI taxonomy): Eukaryota > Metazoa > Chordata > Actinopteri > Salmoniformes > Salmonidae > Salmo > Salmo trutta. Next base: position 29,469,358 of record NC_042981.1, read on the forward strand.
TGCAATTGTGTTCATTGAAACCGGATTCATCCATGAAGAGCACACTTCTCCACCATGCTAGTGGTCAATCTCAGGATACATGGCCCCATTCATTCTTTCCTTTACACGGATCAGTCGTCCTGGTCCCTTTGCAGAAAAACAGCCCCAAAGCATGATGTTTCCACCCCCATGCTTCACAGTAGGTATGGTGTTCTTCGGATGCAACTCAGCATTCTTTGTCCTCCAAACACGACGAGTTGAGTTTTTACCAAACAGTTATATTTTGGTTTCATCTGACCATATGACATTCTCCCAATCCTCTTCTGGATCATCCAAATGCTCTCTAGCAAACTTCAGACGGGCCTGGACATGTACTGGCTTAAGCAGGGGGACACGTCTGACACTGCAGGATTTGAGTCCCTGGCGGCGTAGTGTGTTACTGATGGTAGGCTTTGTTACTTTGGTCCCAGCTCTCTGCAGGTCATTCACTAAGTCCTCCGTGTGGTTCTGGGATTTTTGCTCACCGTTCTTGTGATCATTTTGACCCCATGGGGTGAGATCTTGCGTGGAGCCCCAGATTGAGGGAGATTATCAGTGGTCTTGTATGTCTTCCATTTCCTAATAATTGCTCCCACAGTTGATTTCTTCAAACCAAGCTGCTTACCTATTGCAGATTCAGTCTTCCCAGCCTGGTGCAGGTCTACAATTTTGTTTCTGGTGTCCTTTGACAGCTCTTTGGTCTTGGCCATAGTGGAGTTTGGAGTGTGACTGTTTGAGGTTGTGGACAGGTGTCTTTTATACTGATAACAAGTTCAAACAGGTGCCATTAATACAGGTAACGAGTGGAGGACAGAGGAGCCTCTTAAAGAAGAAGTTACAGGTCTTCTTGCTTGTTTGTAGGTGACCAAATACTTATTTTCCACCAAAATTTGCAAATAAATTCATAAAAAATCCTACAATGTGATTTTCTGGAATTTTTTTTCTCATTTTGTCTGTCATAGTTGAAGTGTACCTATGATGAAAATTACAGGCCTCATCTTTTTAAGTGGGAGAACTTGCACAATTGGTGGCTGACTAAATACTTTTTTTGCCCCACTGTATAATTACAAGAATTTCATAAGTGTCAAAGGCTTTTATTGACAATTACATGAAGTTGATGCGAAGAGTCAATATTTGCAGTGTTGACCCTTCTTTTTCAAGACCTCTGCAATCCGCCCTGGCATGCTGTCAGTTAACTTCTGGGCCACATCCTGACTGATGGCAGCCCATTCTTGCATAATCAATGCTTGGAGTTTGTCAGAATTTGTGGGTTTTTGTTTGTCCACCCAGGATTGAACACAAGTTCTCAATGGGATTAAGGTCTGGGGAGTTTCCTGGCCATGGACCCAAAATATTGATGTTTTGTTCCCCGAGCCTCTTAGTTATCACTTTTGCCTTATGGCAAGGTGCTCCATCATGCTGGAAAAGGCATTGTTCATCACCAAACTATTCCTGGATGTCACATCCTGACCAGTAAAAGAGGTTGTTTGTTATTGTAGTTTGGTCAGGGGGTGTTTGTTTAGAGTGTTTCGGGGTTTGTTGGGCTATGTTCTTTGTTAGTCTATTTCTATGTTAGTTCTAGTATGTCTATTTCTATGTGGTGTTTATTGGGTTGACCTTCAATTGGAAGCAGCTGCTCCTCGTTGCTTCTAATTGAAGGTCCTATTTAAGAGGGGTGTTTTTTCTATGGGATTAGTGGGTAGTTATTTCATGTTTTGTGTTCGTGCACCTGACGGGACTGTTTGGTGTCGTTTGTTGTTTTTGTATACGTGTTTCTTTTGTTTTCCTTCCTTAATAAAATAAGAAGATGAGTTTACACGTTCCCGCTGCGTTTTGGTCCAATCTCTACGACACCCGTGACACTGGATGGTTGGGAGAAGTTGCTCTCGGAGGATGTGTTGGTACCATTCTTTATTCATGGCTGTGTTCTTAGGCAAAATTATGAGTGAGCCCACTCCCTTGGCTGAGAAGTAACCCCACACATGAATGGTCTCAGGATGCTTTACTGTCGGCATGAGACAGGACTGATGGTAGCGCTCACCTTGTCTTCTCCGGACAAGCTTTTTTCCGGATGCCCAAACAATCGGAAAGGGGATTCATCAGAGGAAATGATTTTACCCCAGTCCTCAGCAGTCCTATCCCTGTACCTTTTGCAGAATATCAGTCTGTCCCTGATGTTTTTCCTGGAGAGAAGTGGCTTCTTTGCTGCCCTTCTTGACACCAGGCCATCCTCCAAAAGTCTTCACCTCACTGTGCGTGCAGATGCACTCACACCTGCCTGCTGCCATTCCTGAGCAAGCTCTGTACTGGTGGTGCCCGATCCCGCAGCTGAATCAACTTTAGGAGACGGTCCTGGCGCTTGCTGGACTTTCTTGGGCACCCTGAAGCCTTCTTCACAACAATTGAACCGCTCTCCTTGAAGTTCTTGATGATCCGATAAATGGTTGATTTAGGTGCAATCTTACTGGCAGCAATATCCTTGCCTGTGAAGCCCTTTTTGTGCAAAGCAATGATGACGGTACTTGTTTCCTTGCAGGTAACCATAGTTGACAGAGGAAGAACAATGATTCCATGCACCAACCTCCTTTTGAAGCTTCCAGTCTGTTATTCGAACTCAATCAGCATGACAGAGTGATCTCCAGCCTTGTCCTCGTCAGCACTCACACCTGTGTTAACGAGAGAATCACTGACATGATGCCAGCTGGTCCTTTTGTGGCAGGGCTGACATTTTGGGGATTCAGTTCATTTGCATGGCACAGAGGGACTTTGCAATTCATCTGATCACTCTTCATAATATTCTGGAGTATATGCAAATTGCCATCATACAAACTGAGGCAGGAGACTGTGAAAAATAATATTTGTGTCATTCTCAAAACTTTAGGCCATGACTGTACATGATTCTATATGTGTTATTACATAGTTCTGATGTCTTCACTATTATTCTACAATGTAGAAAATAGTACAAATAAAGAAAAACCCATGAGTGTTCTAAAACTTTTGACCTGTAGTGTATAACAACAGATATTCCCATTCAAGTCAACATTCTCTGTGTGGACCTACAGCCATCTTTGTGGTACCATTTCAAAGTTGACGTTTAAATTGTATTGTTAGACAAAATATGACACCCACCCTGTATTCAAGAGCATGTTGTTTCAACCGATGGCAGGCACAACACAACCTCAGATGATGTAAAATAGATTCTATGCTAAATCATGCAAGTTGACGCAATTGGGGAAAAAAAATGTTTTAATACAAATTATCAAATAGTTTGACAGCATTGTTTGTTAGATTTAAAATTTTATCAATCTCAACCGTTTATCTTTTCCAGTGACAAAGACATAGATGTCTCATGGTAAGCCAGATAGGTCAACTTTGAGCACCTTTTAATCTCTTGAATGTTTTGGCATTCAGGTCCAAAAGGTCACTTTCTGAGCACTTCTACAATGGGCAAATATGTATGGAGGGTTTCGTTCAAGTCAAAAGGGGTGCTATCAAAAAGTTATTGAATTCAAATGGATTTAAGCCTACCCTGCTTGCAAAGCAATACTTCACCCACCAGAAAGTGTGTGCATGCTCTAAAGTTTGCAGGAAGTTCTCATGTCAAGTACATTTTTTAAATAAATGCCAACTTTTGTGTACAAACGGGTGCACACACGTTTTGGGGTATATATTACGCAGCGTTTATAAATGAAGCCCCAGGACATTGTAGCCAAAAACCTGGTTGCGTCTGCCAGGAGGCTGAAAGTTGTCCAGAAGTGGATCTTCCAGCAAGACAATAACCCCAAGCAAAGATCAACATCCACAAAGAAGTTAATTGACCACTAAGTCAACAAGACAATGGTCTTCTCAGACACTGGACTTGAACCCCATTGAAAGGATGTGGAAAGATTCTGTATGGAGGAAAGTTCTAAGATTCCTCCCAATCTCATGCAAATTCTGTGGGAAAACACATGAGAGAAATAAAAATAAATGCCTAGCTTTTGGAAAGCAGTGTAAAAAGTGTGGGAAGGACAATCATTTTGCTGCAAAGTGCATGTCAAAGCAAGGGAAAGGAAAATCAGTGGATAAAGTGGCTGAGACAGATGAGAAATACGAGGAAATTCTGAGTGTTACTACAGTGTAAACATCGTAAAATACACAACAGACGAGACCTAGTCAGTTTTTTTCAGCAATGCTCATTGGCAAAGAACTAGTGAGATTTCAGTTAGATTGTGGAGTAAGCTGTAATATTATCCCAATAAATCTACTGAAACCGGTCACTCAAATTTTAGAAAACAAAACAAGTCCTAGTGATGTACAACAAGATCACACTAGAGCCACTGGGCAAATGCAAGATTAAACTGACAAACAGAGCCAATACTAGGCAGTAAAGCAGTTCAGGCCATGAACCCAGTGAAAGTGCAGCTTGAAAACAGTCTTGCTGTGGATAGCATTGTAACAGAGGGTATGGAAACAGAGGGTCATTGGACTATGGAGAACATAAAAGAGAGAATATTCTGATCTCTTCACAGGAGAATCTACAAATTTGAGATTGACCACAAGGTGGAGTCAGTGAAACTACCTAAAAGAAGAATAGTTCCAGTCGCAATGATGAAGCCGTTGAAAGAAGAGTTGAGCAGCCTTCAAGGCAGAAGGATTATTACACTGGTGGAGAAAAGCACAGACTGGATAACCAGCCTTGTGATTGTAAAATTGTAAACTGAGAATATGTGTAGACTGAAAACCACTAAAGATAAGTCACTTTCCTCTACCAACAGTAGATGTCATCTTACTGGACCTATCAAAAGCAAGAGTATTCACAGTGTGTGACTTCAAGAATGGTTTCTGGCATGTACAGCTAGAAGAAGAGTCACGCTATCTGACTACATTCTCTACACTGTGTGGGAGATACAAATGATTGAAGATGCCAGTGGGGATTATCCCAGCACCTGAAATGTTCCTAAGGAAATTGAGGGTTTACCCGGAATACACGTCATCGCAGATTATATTTTGATTTCGGGAGGGGGTGATATGCTGGAGATGGCGAAAAGCAATGTCATACACTACTACTCGTTTCAAGATGAACTGAGTGTTCAAGATGGAATCATATTCAGAGGAGAAAGAGCAGTTATCCCAGACCCTCTGAGGTGAAATAACTAACTGGATTCACTCTTCTCACATTGGGATGGAAAGATTTCTCAGGAGGTCAAGAGAATGTGTATTCTGGCAAGACATGAACAAACAGGTTAAGACATTCATAGAAAAGTGTTACATCTGCAGGTCTATGGATGCAAAACAACAAAAGGAGACACTTTGTCCACATGAGCTGCCTAGCCGATCATGGAAAAAGGTAGGCACAGACCTGTTTACCTTTTGACAACAGAGATGATCTGATTACAGTGGATTATTTTTCCTACTTCTGGGAAATTGACTACAGTAGCTACCTGACAAAGTCCACTACTGTGATCTGAAAGCTTAAATCACACTTTGCAAGGCAAGGGATACCAAATGTATTTTTCTCTGATAATGGACCTCAGTATTCCCTCAAAGAAATGGGAAAGCAGAGTCCGCCGTTAAGACGTCAAAACATCTGATGCTGAAAGCCAAAACAGCAGGCAAAGACCCTTACCTGGCTACACTGGACCATCGCAATACCCCTTCGCAAGGACTGAACGCGAGCCCAGCTCAAAGACTGCTGAGTAGGAGAACCAGAACCCTTCTACACATGGGACAGTCTTCTACAACCAGAGATAAAAACAAACAAGACAAGGTCTGATACAACCCCCCCCCCCCCCCCCCCCCAAAGAAACAAGCAACCTACTATGACAGAAATGCTAAGGACATGGGAACATTGGATTTGAACACTTTCCCCTTCTCTCAATCTGTGGAACCACACACATTCTCAAGAAAAGCTACAGTGCTGAAATCTGTGGACGTCAGATCATACCAAGTTCTACTTGACACTGGAGGTATTCATAGGAGGAATCGTAGCCATCTCAGATGGGATCATAACTCAACCACATAGCAAAGTCAACCTGGGACTGTTGGGACAAACAGACTGATGGAGACCATTTCAACTCCAGATAGTGCTACTGGTGACACACAACACATTGTCACTACCAGATCAGGCCACACAGTAGTCAGACCAGAGTACCTGAAAGACTTTGAACATTGACTTTGAAAAACCAAAATGGACAGAAAATGTGTTTTTTAAATAAAAAAATGGAATAGAAAAGTGTCAGCTGACCCTGAGGGGAAAAAAGGGGAGGAGGGGTGTGAACATGTTTGAAACTGTTTTATTTTATGTCACTGGAAGTGAATATATACTGAACAAAAATATAAACGCAATATGTGATTTCAAAGATCTCACTGAGTTACATTTCATAGAAGTAAATCAGTCAACTGAAATAAATGTACCTAATCTATGGATTTCACATGCCTGGGCAGGGGCGCAGACATGGATGGGCCTGGGAGGGCATAGGCCCACCCACTTGGGAGCCAATCAGAATGAGTTTCCCCCCACATAAGGGCAATATTACAGATATAAATACTCCTCAGCACCCCTCTCCCCCTCCTCAGACAGAGGTTCTGGGCTGGCATAGTTGCACGTGGCCTGTAGTTTTGAGGCCAGTTGGATGTACTGCCAAATTCTCTGAAACAACATTGGAGAGGTGGCTTATGGTAGAGAAATTAACTTTAAAATCTCAGGCAACAGCTCTGTTGGACATTCATGCAGTCAGCATGCCAATTGCAGGCCCCCTTAAAACTTGAAACATCTGTGGCATTGTGTTCTGTGACAAAACTGCACATTTTAGAGTAGCCTTTTATTGTCCCCAGCAGAAGGTGCACCTGTGTAAAGATCATGCTGTTTAATCAGCTTCTTGATATGCCACACCTGTCAGATGGATGGATTTTCTTGTCAAATGAGAAAAGCTCACTAACAGGGATGTAAACAAATTTGTGCACAAAATTTGAGAGAAAAAAACTTTTTATGTGGTATGGAACATTTCTGGGATCTTTTATTTCAGCCTATGAAACATGGGTACGACACTTTACATGTTGCGTTTTATATTTTTGTCCAGTATATTATTTTTCAGTATTAATTGATATTGGGTAATTCTGACAGTTTTGAGACACTGTATATAGTTGTGTGGTTATGTTGTCATGGTCAGATTTCACACAAAGAGAAAGGATGTAACAATAGTATTGTTTTGTGTTGCAGTGTGGACACTAATGTGTGCAACACTCGTACCTACCATGCTACTGCAGTGACCAGCATGCCTGTATTGATGCTGAGATGTTGACCGTTAATAAACAATAGTTAAGCAGGGCCTCCTGAGTGGCACAGCGGTCTAATGTGCTAGAGGCATCACTAGAGGCGTCTAGTGCTACAGACCCAGGTTCGATCCCGGGCAGTATCACAAACGGCCGTGATCGGGAGTCCCATAGTCCGACGCACAATTGGCCCAGTGCCGTCCGGGTTAGGGGAGGGTTTGGCCGGGGGGCCTCGCTTTGAAAGAATCTGCCTGTCCCTGTTTTGCTGTAGGCTGCTGTGTGAGCCAGCCACTCTCACTCCCTCCCACTGTGGGCACAGAGAAATGGAATGATACAGATTAGTAAACAGCAATATCAGGCTGAAGCTCTACATTATTTGTTTTGTAGAATCTCAATGATGTTATAAGGTCCTTTAGGTGTTTTAAATATTAAAAAAACTGGATTAAACGTCATAGAAGTGTTATTATCATGTGACGTTTTCATTCAGGTCTCTCTGTTTAACTAAATGCTGTTTGTCTTTGGCAGGACAGAGACCAGACTCTTGCTCTGACAGCGGGAATAATCCTTCAGGGGAACCAGACCAAGAGAAGCCCAAACCAGCAAGACCACATCACTGCTCCCACTGCGGAAAGGGTTTTAGGTGGTTAGGGAAGCTGAAAGACCATGAAAGAATCCACACGGGAGAGAAGCCTTACCATTGCTCTCAGTGTGAAAAAAGTTTTATCCGGTTATGGGACCGGAATATGCATGAGAGGACACACACAGGAGAGAAGCCTTACCAATGCTCAAAGTGTGTAAAATGTTTTGCTCAGTTGAGGGGCCTGAAAATGCATGAACGGATACATACAGGGGAGAAGCCTTATCACTGCTCCCAGTGCGAAAATAGATTTTTTTCATCAGCGGGCCTGAAAAAACATGAGTGGACACACACAGGAATAAAACCTTACCTCTGCTCCCAGTGTGGAAAAGATTTTATCCATGCAGGTCAACTGAAAGATCATGAGAAAATACACACAGGAGAAAAGCCGTACCACTGCTCTCAATGTGGAAAGGGATTCATCAATGTATGGAACCTGAAAAAGCATGTAATAATACATACAGGAGAGAAGCCCTACCACTGCTCCCAGTGTGAAAAGAGTTATACCCAATCAGGGGACCTTAAATCACATGAGAGGACACACACAGGAGAAAGGCCTTACCACTGTTCCCAGTGTGGTAAGAGCTTTACCCGCTTAAGGCAACTCAAAGAACACAAGAATAAACACACAGGGGAGAAGCCACACCACTGCTTTCAATGTGGAAAGACTTTTACCCGATTAGGGCAACTGAAAGAACATAAAATGATACATACAGGAGACAAGCCTTTCCAATGCTCCCAGTGTGGAAAGCGTTTCATCCAGTTAAAGAGCCTGAAAAATCATGAGCGAACACACACAGGAGAGAAGCCTTACCACTGCTCCCAGTGTGGAAAGAGTTTTACTAAGTTAGGGAACCTGAAAGTACATAAGAGAATACACACAGGAGAGAAGCCATTCCAATGCTCCCAATGTGGAAAGAGTTTCACCCAGTTAGGGGACCTGAAAAGGCATAAAATAATACACACAAGATAATGCTTACCTCTTCTCCCAGTGTTGAAATTGATATTTCACATCACACAGACTTAAATACAGTGCTCCCATTGTCTTCTTTCTTTTTTCTGAGAATGTATTTTTTTTTATGCCACATGAAATCGAATTGAATACACTGATTTATACAAAACATTAAGAACACCTGCTCATTCAATGACAAAGACTGACCAGGTGAAAGCTATGAGGAGACATGTTAAATAAGGATTTTTAAGCCTTGAGACAATTGAGACATGAGCTGTGTTCGAATACCCATAATAAACATACTGTATAGTACATACTTAATGAGTGTATATACTATATACTATTAGTTAATTTTAGTATACTGTAAACGAATGGTATCCTTTCAGTTGAGTGTACTAGCACTATGCCTGTCTACCAGAAGTTGACACTGTTGCTATGCAACCTCTTGCCTGCTTGTTAGCAATACAAATTACTAGCTAGACACTTTGGTGTGTTCGCAAATTCAATCTGGAGTGCCAGAGTGCGCTCTGGGCGTTCGTAAATTCAGAGCGTTGCCAGATTGTCCGTTTATAAATTCTGAGTGTTTCCCTCTTGGAGCGTTCAGGGCGCTCTGGCTGAGGAGTAGGGGTTGATCCAAGTGTTCTGACCGTCACAACAGTGGTCAAGCACACAAGCTAACTGGCTAGCTACTTCCAGACATAAATGAGAGAACATCTCATTCTGACCATTTTACTCGCCCTAGCAGAGCTGATTAGGCTGTTTTCATGTTATCCAGAGTGTAGGTGACTAAATGTGCTGCTGGCAACAAGTTAATTATGCTTTTTTTCCAGACGTTTACTGACACCAGCCATATTCAACGGTTGTTGAGCGTTCGTAAATTCATCAGTTATTCTGCATTCTGGCACACTCAGATGAGAGTGCTCTGAAATCGGAGTCGATAGCCAGAGTGAATTTATGTCCATTGAGTCTGAGAACGCACAACGACTATACCACTTAGCTAAGAATGACGTGAATAATCAAGTCAATAAACAGCATCTAGTTAGTTAGCATATAGTTAATATACTGGCAAGTTCGATGTATTAGTAGCCAAGTAACGTTAGGTAGCTAGTTAACATACCGGTACCTACTGCTGTAATGATATTAAAGGTTGACCGAATCCAATTTTTCAACACCGATACGGATTATTGGAGGACCAAAAAAAGCCTATACCGATTAATCGGCCGTTTTTATTTTTTATTTTATATATGTGTGTGTGTGTGTGTGTGTGTGTGTGTGTGTGTATATACACACACAGTTGAAGTCGGAAGTTTACATACACTTAGGTTGGAGTCATTTAAACAAATTTTTCAACCACTTCCCAAATTTCTTGTTAACAAACTATAGTTTTGGCAAGTCGGTTAGGACAGCTACTTTGTGCATGACACAAGTCATTTTTACAACAATTGTTTACAGACAGATTATTTCACTTATAATTCGCTGTATCACAATTCAAGTGGGTCAGAAGTTTACATGCACTAAGTTGACTGTGCCTTTAAACAGCTTGGAATATTCCAGAAAATTATGTCATGGCTTTTGAAGCTTTTGATAGGCTAATTGACATCATTTGAGTAAATTGGAGGTGTGCCTTGTGGATGTATTTCAAGGCTTACCTTCAGACTCAGTGCCTCTTTGCTTGACATCATGGGAAAATCAAAAGAAATCAGCCAAGACCTCAGAAAAATAATTGTAGACCTCCACAGGTCTGGTTCATCCTTGGGAGCAATTTCCAAACGCCTGAAGGTACCACGTTCATCTGTACAAACAATAGTATGCAAGTATGAACACCATGGGACCACACAGCCATAATACCGCTCAGGAAGGAGACGCGTTCTGTCTCCTAAAGATGTACGTACTTTGGTGCGAAAAGTGCAAATCAATCCGAGAACAACAGCAAAGGACAAAAGTGTCTATATCCACAGTAAAACGAGTCCTACTGTCGGGGAAAAAAGTATTTCATCCCCTGCTGATTTTGTATGTTTGCCCACTGATAAAGAAAGGATCAGTCTATAATTTTAATGGTAGGTTTATTTGAACAGTGAGAGACAGAATAACAACAAAAATATCCAGAAAAACGCATGTCAAAAATGTTATAAATTGATTTGCATTTTAATGAGGGAAATAAGTATTTGACCCCCTCTCAATCAGAAAGATTTCTGGCTCCCAGGTGTCTTTTTATACAGGTAACGAGCTGAGATTAGGAGCACACTTAAAGGGAGTGCTCCTAACCGCAGCTTGTTACCTGTATAAAAGACACCTGTCCATGGAAGCAATCATTCGATCAGATTCCAAACTCTCCACCATGGCCAAGACCAAAGAGCTCTCCAAGGATGTCAGGGACAAGATTGTAGACCTACACAAGGCTGGAATGGGCTACAAGACCATCGCCAAGCAGCTTGGTGAGAAGGTGACAACATTTGGTGAGATTATTCGCAAATGGAAGAAACACAAAAGAACTGTCAATATCCCTCAGCTTGGGGCTCCATGCAAGATCTCACCTCGTGGAGTTGCAATGATCATGAGAACAGTGAGGAATGAGCCCAGAACTACACGGGAGGATCTTGTCAATGATCTCAAGGCAGCTGGGACCATAGTCACCAAGAAAACAATTGGTAACACACTACACCGTGAAGGACTGAAATCCTGCAGCGCCCGCAAGGTCCCCCTGCTCAAGAAAGCACATATACATGCCCATCTGAAGTTTTCCAATGAACATCTGAATGATTCAGAGGACAACTGGGTGAAAGTGTTGTGGTCAGATGAGACCAAAATGGAGCTCTTTGACATCAACTCAACTCGCCGTGTTTGGAGGAGGAGGAATGCTGCCTATGACCCCAAGAAACACCATCTCCACCGTCAAACATGGAGGTGGAAACATTATGCTTTGGGGGTGTTTTTCTGCTAAGGGGACAGGACAACTTCACCGCTTCAAAGGGACGATGGACGGGACCATGTACCGTCAAATCTTGGGTGAAAACCTCCTTCCCTCAGCCAGCATAGATAATGGGTCGTGGATGGGTATTCCAGCATGACAATGACCCAAAACACACGGCCAAGGCAACAAAGGAGTGGCTCAAGAAGAAGCACATTAAGGTCCTGGAGTGGCCTAGCCAGTCTCCAGACCTTAATCCCATAGAAAATCTGTGGAGGGAGCTGAAGGTTCGAGTTGCCAAACGTCAGCCTCGAAACCTTAATTACTTGGAGAAGATCAGCAAAGAGGAGTGGGACAAAATCCCTCCTGAGATGTGTGAAAACCTGGTGGCCAACTACAAGAAACGTCTGACCTCTGTGATTGCCAACAAGGGTTTTGCCACCAAGTACTAAGTCATGTTTTGCAGAGGGGTCAAATACTTATTTCCCTCATTAAAATGCTAATCATTTTATAACAATTTTGACGTGTTTTTCTGGATTTTTTTGTTATTCTGTCTCACTGTTCAAATCAACCTACTATTAAAATTATAGACTGATAATTTCTTTGTAAGTGGGCAAACCTACAAAATCAGCAGGGGATCAAATACTTTTTTCCCCCACTGTATATCGACATAACCTGAAAGGCCGCACAGCAAGGAAAGAAGCCACTGCTCCAAAACCACCATAAAAAAGACCGACTATGGTTTGCAACTGCACATGGAGACAAAGATCGTACTTTTTGGCCATAATGACCATCGTTATGTTTGGAAGAGAAAGGGGGGAGGGTTGCAAGCCGAAGAACACCATCCCAACCGTGAAGCACGGGAATGGCAGCATCATGTTGTAGGGGTGCTTTGCTGCAGGAGGGACTGGTGCACTTCACAAAATAGATGGCGTCATGAGGAAATAAAATTCTGTGGATATATTGAAGCAACATCTCAAGACATCAGTCAGGAAGTTAAAGCTAGGTCGCAAATGGGTCTTTGTAATGGACAATGACCGCCAGCATACTTCCAAAGTTGTGGCAAAATGGCTTAAGGACAACAGAGTTGTCAAGGTTGTGCGCTACTGGTGGAGGAGTCAGGTGCAGGAGAGCAGAGAGTTGTGAACAGGCGCACACTTTATTTAGGCAGAGGCAATAAAACAGACAGACGCCACTGCGTCAAAACCTCCAGCCAAAGGTAAAAAGTGCAAGGCGCGAAACAGTCACAAAAATAAGCAAATGTTTAACAATTAAACATCCTTTGTGAAATACCACGGAAATACAGGGGAAAACCCAGCCTGGCGTGTAACACGAAACAAAAACAATTACACACAAAGACATGGGGGGGAACAGAGGAATAAATACATGCAGCGTGATTAGGGAATGTAAACCAGGTGTGCAGGGAAAAAGACAAAACAAATGGAACAATGAAAAAATGGAGCGGCGATGGCTAGAAAGCCGGTGACGTCGAACGCCGACCGAACAAGGAGAGGAGCCGACTTCGTGGAAGTTGACAAAAGTCAAAGTATTGGAGTGGCCATCACAAAACCCTGACCTCAATTCTATAGAAAATTTGTGGGCAGAACTGAAAAAGCATGTGCGAGCAAGGAGGCCTACAAACCTGACTCAGTTACACCAGCTCTGTCAGGAGGAATGGGCCAAAATTCACCCAACTTATTGTGGGAAGTTTGTGGAGGGCTACCGAAAACGTTTGACCCAAGTTAATAAATTTAAAGGCAACGCTACCAAATAGTAATTGAGTGTATGTAAACTTCTGACCCACTGGGAATGTGATGAAATAAATAAAAGCTGAAGTAAATCATTCTTTCTACTATTATTTTGACATTTCACATTCTTAAAATAAAGTGGTGATCCTAACTGACCTAAGACAGGGAATTTTTACTAGGATTAAATGTCAGGAATTGTGAAAAACTGAGTTTATGGTTACATACATTCGTGCAACAATAGTTTTTTTTTTACGAATGCGCTTTTGTTAAAACATCACCTGTTTGGCGAAGTAGGCTTTGATTCGATGATAAATTAACAGGCACCGCATTGATTATATGCAATGCAGGACAAGCTAGTTAACCTAGTAATATCATCAACCATGTGTAGTTAACTGGTGATTTATGTTCAGATTTATTGTTTTTTATAAGATAAGTTTAATGCTAGCTAGCAACTTACCTTGGCTCCTTGCTGCACTCACGTAACAGGTGGTCAGCCTGCCACGCAGTTTCCTCGTGGAATGCAATGTAATCGGCCATTATCGGCGTCCAAAAATGCCGATTACCGATTATTATGAAAACTTGAAATCGGCCCTAATTAATTGGCCATGCCGTTTAATCGGTCGACCTCTAAATGATATGCTATGAGGTTCGTAAGGATAGTGTAGCCAACAAATTGTCATCCAACATAACGTGTAGCGTAACTTATTTGAAAGTCATTACTTTATTATATTGCTCAACATTTTCTTAATATTTGTCAGAATTAGTTAAAGCAATGAATTTGTATCCGCTCTCGTCGGACTTCGGCTGGTTGTGAAGCCACGCCCCTTTCCTGAAGAATTGCATTATGGGCCCGAAAAAGTACGGAAATGGTGTCCACTGTGTGTAAACTTCGTATTTTGGTGAATGTAGTACGACATCCGGGAACTTCTGGCATACTATCTAAATCCATACTTTGACCAGTAAGCATACTATATACTCAATTTACATCACAAATAGTAGGGTTAGTGCGGTTTGTATGAGTATTCGAACACAGCTATGGATTGTGTATTATGTGTGCCATTCAGAGGGTGAATGGGCAAGACAAAGGATTTAACTGCTTTTGAACGGGGTATGGTAGTAGGTGCCTGGCACAGGAGGTTGGTGGCCCCTTACTTAGGGAGGATGGGCTCACTGTAATGGCTGTAGTGCAATGGTATCAAATACAGCCAACATATGGTTTCTATCTGTTTGATGCCATTCAATACGCTCAGTTCCAGACATTATGAGTTGTCCAGCAGCCTCTTGTGTTGTCAGGTGCATCGGTTTGTGTAAAGAACTGCAACGCTGCTGGGGTTTTCACACTCAACAGTTTCCTGTGTCTATAAAGAATGGTCCACTACCCAAAGGACATCCAGCCAACTTGACACAACTGTGGGAAGCATTGCAGTCAACATGGGCCAGCATCCCTGTAGAACCCTTTCAACACATTGTAGAGTCCATGCCCTGAGGAATTGAGGCTGTTCAGTGGGCAAAAGGGGTAAATGCCACTCAATATTAGAAAGGTGTTCCTAATGTTTGGTATACTCAGTGTAAATATACATGTTTTTTATGTCTTAACATAAATGTAATATGGGAGTATGTGAGTTTCAACATAGATAATATCAGTTTCAATCAGGGGTTTTCCAATTGTTTAGTTTTGAACAGTTAGTTCTGAGCTGGTTCAAAACGAAACAATATTCCGGTTTATATTGTCCCTTTCTGTTCCTTTTTAAACCTCAGAAATGTACTTTTAGCTTGACATTAAATTACTTCACCAATCACTGCGGATAGAGCAGCTTGCTATAGGTTGCAAGATGTGACAGAAATTTTGCGAGTGAGGAGAGAGCGAGAATGATCAGCTTTACTATTGCAGATTGTGGGTTCTATCAATGTAATTGTGTGCATCATTTCCAATCCCGCATATATTTTTTAAAACATTTTTTCACTTTATTATTTTCCCCTAACGCTACCACCCCTCCCTTAATTAGGCTTGTACTTTCAGCTTATACATACTATATACATTTTACGGACTCAGTATATTTTCTATGAGTTCTCTTTTTTCTTTTTTAGTTCCACCCTGCTACCCTCAACACCTCTCATCTATCTCTGAAAACAATCCAGTTTTGATTTCTCATCGCCATATATTTTTCCAACTGTGCTGTAATGTTCCACAAAAGTCCTGAACATTTCTATTCTCATAGTTTCTACAGATTGTAAATTAAAGATGAAAATGTTTACTAAGAGTATGATATTGTTGATCAATTGACTATGGCTTTTCAAGTTACCCAGCAGTGCTATTTGCAGAGTTGGCTCCAGGTAAATGTTGCAATACTTCAGCTGTTCCTGAACCTGCAAATAAAAACAAGCTGCAGTACCAAAACAAGTGATCTAATGATTGTCTCTTTGCAGCAAAATCTGCAAAACTGGGATGGTTGTATCCCTCATATATATATATACTGCTCAAAAAAATAAAGGGAACACTTAAACAACACAATGTAACTCCAAGTCAATCACACTTCTGTGAAATCAAACTGTCCACTTAGGAAGCAACACTGATTGACAATAAATTTCACATGCTGTTGTGCAAATGGAATAGACAACAGGTGGAAATTATAGGCAATTAGCAAGACACCCCCAATAAAGGAGTGGTTCTGTAGGTGGGGACCACAGACCACTTCTCAGTTCCTATGCTTCCTGGCTGATGTTTTGGTCACTTTTGAATGCTGGCGGTGCTTTCACTCTAGTGGTAGCATGAGACGGAGTCTACAACCCACACAAGTGGCTCAGGTAGTGCAGCTCATCCAGGATGGCACATCAATGCGAGCTGTGGCAAGAAGGTTTGCTGTGTCTGTCAGCGTAGTGTCCAGAGCATGGAGGCGCTACCAGGAGACAGGCCAGTACATCAGGAGACGTGGAGGAGGCCGTAGGAGGGCAACAACCCAGCAGCAGGACCGCTACCTCCGCCTTTGTGCAAGGAGGAGCAGGAGGAGCACTGCCAGAGCCCTGCAAAATGACCTCCAGCAGGCCACAAATGTGCATGTGTCTGCTCAAACGGTCAGAAACAGACTCCATGAGGGTGGTATGAGGGCCCGACGTCCACAGGTGGGGGTTGTGCTTACAGCCCAACACCGTGCAGGTGGTTTGGCATTTGCCAGAGAACACCAAGATTGGCAAATTCGCCACTGGCGCCCTGTGCTCTTCACAGATGAAAGCAGGTTCACACTGAGCACGTGACAGATGTGACAGAGTCTGGAGACGCCGTGGAGAACGTTCTGCTGCCTGCAACATCCTCCAGCGTGACCGGTTTGGCGGTGGGTCAGTCATGGTGTGAGGTGGCATTTCTTTGGGGGGCCGCACAGCCCTCCATGTGCTCGCCAGAGGTAGCCTGACTGCCATAAGGTACCGAGATGAGATCCTCAGACCCCTTCTGAGACCATATGCTGGTGCGGTTGGCCCTGGGTTCCTCCTAATGCAAGACAATGCTAGACCTCATGTGGCTGGAGTGTGTGTCAGCAGTTCCTGCAAGAGGAAGGCATTGATGCTATGGACTGGCCCGCCCGTTCCCCAGACCTGAATCCAATTGAGCACATCTGGGACATCATGTCTCGCTCCATCCACCAACGCCACGTTGCACCACAGACTGTCCAGGAGTTGGCGGATGCTTTAGTCCAGGTCTGGGAGGAGATCCCTCAGGAGACCATCTGCCACCTCATCAGGAGCATGCCCAGGTGTTGTAGGGAGGTCATACAGGCACGTGGAGGCCACACACACTACTGAGCCTCATTTTGACTTGTTTTAAGGACATTACATCAAATTTGGATCAGCCTGTAGTGTGGTTTTCCACTTTAATTTTGAGTGTGACTCCAAATCCAGACCTCCATGGGTTGATAAATTGGATTTCCATTGATTATTTTTGTGTGATTTTGTTGTCAGCACATTCAACTATGTAAAGAAAAAAGTATTTAATAAGATTATTTATTTAATTCAGATCTAGCATGTGTTGTTTAAGTGTTCCCTTTATTTTTTTGAGCAGTATACATATATCTCATTCTATTGGTTGCAATAATTTTGTATAGTATTACTGATGGTGACTCCCGATAGTGGCTAATAATTAACATGATACAAATTGTAAAATAAATCTTAGAAAAGCCAGGTCTCTTTCATCCCTGCAAATTATCAAGACATATAATAATGCCACAGCTATTTATAGCCTACTTCACTGTGGAAAACGGGCCGCAATATGTCATGTTGATATGATTTCCAGTTTGCTTCCATATGACTGGTTTCACATTAGTGCCCAAGGATCATAAGGAAAAATCATTAAAAATATATATATATATTGGGTCAAGAGCCATACGTCCTCCAAAACACAACTCTGCCCTGGATTGAACCCAGGGTCTGTAGTGACACCGATGCGCCACTCAGGAGGCCCCAGTGCATGGAGAAAGTATATGCTTTTTCGCCCTTATTCATTTTCCTTGAGCTTGGAATTATTCGGGAATTAAGTCAAATACAGATACACGGTATTCTGAAGACACACCTCTACCACACAATTTATTTTATCTCCACCCCAAACAAATAGCATAGCATGCTATTGTAACTGGTATGAAATGGATAGCTAGTTAGCGGGGTGCGCGCTAATAGCGTTTCAATCGGTGACGTCACTCGCTCTGAGACCTTGAAGTAATTGTTCCCCTTGCTCTGCAAGGGCCGCGGTTTTTGTGGAGTGATGGGTAACGATGCTTCGAGGGTGACTTGTTGATGTGTGCAGAGGGTCCCTGGTTTGAGACCAGGTTGGGGGTGAGGAGAGGGACAGAAGCAAAACTGTTACATTGATGCTGTTGACCCGGATTACTGGTTGCTGCGGAAAAGGAGGTAAAATCGGCATCAAAGGGTGGGGGGGTGAGTGTAACTGCTGTGACATGGCTAGCTAGTTACCCGGGGTGCGCGCTAATAGCCTTTTATATTGGTGACGTCACTCTGAGACCTTGAAGTAGTTGTTTCCCTTGCTCTGTAAGGCAGGTAACGATGCTTCGTGGGAGACTGTCGATGTGTGCAGAGGGTTTCTGGTTTGAGCCCAGGTAGAGGGACGAAAGCAACACTGCTACACTATTCTCATGCTTAAATTCAAGGTCAGAGAAAAGTACATTAAAGTACATTCCATTTACGCACGCTTAACTCGGGTCGGAATTCCCCCCCTAAGGGAATAGTATGGTCACATCAAAATGAATGTGAAAAAAGAACAGAAAAAACGAATTAACATAAAACAGTATTTATTCATCATGTACATATTCATATTAAGGATTTATGTTTGTGTATATTAAAATATTTGTAAGACCATATAAGAAAACATTATTTTGAAGTTAAAATTACATTCTTTGCCAATATAAAAAAACTATTTTTCCTAAACTGCTTTACACACCCCAGTCAGCAGATGGTGATGTGAGTCTTTCAGGTGCTTCTTGGATGACGTAAAATCTAGTTGACGGGACGCTTCTTCAAGGCTCTGTGCTATCTGGGATCACCATGAAAAATCTCCATTGAAGTTGAAATGTTAAGGGTAGGGATGTCCAAAGGAGACAGGATAGCACTGACCTTTCCTCAAGGCTTCCACTAGTTACCATAGCCACAAAGTCAAAATTGGCTATATTGTAAAAATTCAAAAAAATAATAAAATAGCTTTTTGGTCTTAAATTAAGATTAGGCATATGGTTAGCAGTGTGGTTAAGTTTTAAAATCACATTTTAAGAAGATACATTTTATAAATGGGTGGTGTGTGTGACTGTGGTAACTAGTCATCCTGTTGTGTTTCATGTTAATTCATTTTGTGTTCCCGGTCCAAAATGACCGTCCCATTATAGCTGATTATAAATCCATAATAATACATATATAATCACCTAATGTTGTGTTAGATCTTTGTATAAAGTTCTTGTTAACATTACAAGTTTTGAACTTCTGTTTGCTATTTATGGCCTGTAGGCCTCATTGACCTGAGCTCATACAACTTGTTTTAGAGTAAAAAAAAGCATAATGTATGGATTATTTTGACTATAATAAATACTCAGATGAAATATGTTGTGCTATTTATCACAGACTACTTTGTGTCAAAGTTTAACAAGGACTTTCACTTCACCAGTGTCATGATCAAAGATATGATCAAAAGCCTCACATACAGTATATATCGTTTGGTCATTGTGCTGCCACAGAATGAATTGTGAGCAAGGCCTCAAAAAAGCTTTATATACCAGAGCTGCGAGAAAAGTTCTATATATTATTGAAAAAATGTTGCAATTGTTTGTGAGAATGCCAAATCAAATCAAATGTATTTATATAGCCCTTCTTACATCAGCTGATATCTCAAAGTGCTGTACAGAAACCCAGCCTAAAACCCCAAACAGCAAGCAATGCAGGTGTAGAAGCACGGTGGCTAGGAAAAACTCCCTAGAAAGGCCAAAACCTAGGAAGAAACCTAGAGAGGAACTAGGCTATGAGGAGTGGCCAGTCTTCTTCTGGCTGTGTCGAGTGGAGATTATAACAGAACATGGCCAAGATGTTCAAATGTTCATAAATGACCAGCATGGTCAAATAATAATAATCACAGTAGTTGTCGAGGGTGCAACAAGTCAGCACCTCAAGAGTAAATGTCAGTTGGCTTTTCATAGCCGATCATTGAGAGTATCTCTACCACTCCTGCTGTCTCTAGAGAGTTGAAAACAGCAGGTCTGGGACAGGTAGCACGTCCGGTGAACAGGTCAGGGTTCCATAGCCGCAGGCAGAACAGTTAAAACTGGAGCAGCAGCATGGCCAGGTGGACTGGGGACAGCAAGGAGTCATCATGCCAGGTAGTCCTGAGGCATGGTCCTAGGGCTCAGGTCCTCCGAGAGAGAGAAAGAAAGAAAGAGAGAATTAGAGAGAGCATACTTAAATTCACACAGGACACCGGATAAGACAGGAGAAATCCTCCAGATATAACAGACTGACCCTAGCCCCCCGACACAAACTACTGCAGCATAAATACTGGAGGCTGAGACAGGAGGGGTCAGGAGACACTGTGGCCCCATCCGATGATACCCCCGGACAAGGCCAACAGGTGTGGTTCCTGTGGGGGAAAGATCCTACTGGGGAAAGGTTCCCGTGGGGGTTGCCATGGAAGCCAAGAAGGGGAGTGACGTGTGTGTGTGTGTGTGTGTGCTCAAACACACATGCATGTGGGGGTCTGGGAGAGGAAGTATATCCATCTGATGAATGGGCATGTGCCTGAACTCAATTTTAAACACTAATTGTAGTCTCACCCATTCATTTCTAATGACTGGTCATTTTTGACTGGAACACCACAGGTGTACAAAAGTTAAATAAAACACCCACAATGTAATGAAAATCATCAAAATGTATTTTGTGTGTTCAGATGCCCTGTGTGGACAAAGTCATGGAACCTTATGACAATCAGATTAAATGAACTACTTTTTTCAGAGAGAGAACTTGTAAATCGGTCCAATTCGACCGGAACACAGCAGGAGTGTTAACTACCCTTCAACAACAACACAGCTTCTATTTCAGCCACCTCGGCAACTTGCTAGACAACATAAGCGAAACATTGAAGCTATTTAAACTATTTTGTGTGTATTAACCTGTTTAAACACAGTCTGCGAATTTAACTACGAGTTAATCCATTTCATATGTGCATTCTTAGTTAGTGATGCTAGCTGGTTAACATAGCACTAAGAAGCTAATTGCTAGTAATGCTAAATTACTAGCCAACATCCCAGACCATGAGCTCAATAAGCTACTCCCCCCTTGCTAATGAAGAGGAGGTCTGCTGGACAGAGGAAGACTCTTTAAAGAGAAGGAAGAGGAGGCTGTCACCGTTAAAAAATAAGTAGCGGGTGAGGCTGTTAAAGTGGAAGAGGATTACGTTACAGTGAAAGAGGAAGACATTACAGTAAAATAAGAGGAAGAAACTTGCAGAGCAAGAGGTGGATGATTTCACGGTGAATTAAGTGCTTGTATCGTCGAATTTCCCCTGATCGAGTTATATCATCACACCGGGACGGTCCTGGGAACTCACTTCACATTTACTGAAAAAATTAAATGACAAGACCCAGGAAATTACAAATCTTTCCCCCAATGTCGTACTAATGCAATTCCATAAAATACACAACATGTGCAGCAGTATATTAGCAAAAAATTAAATAGCACATTGTCGCTTGGAAGCCTAGTGTATTTACTTCACACAAAGTTGCCATAAATTCAAAGCACACACATAATTGACACTGCCGGACTGCACACTCAACCCAAATGCAGAGTTACACACGAGTACCCGTTTTATCAGCCTCGTCTCATAGACTAGACGTGACATAGTAAATGTAAATCCGGGACACTCAAATGATTATGATATGGTACGTTTGGTATGGTTACATAAGAGATGGTTACTTAAGGTGGGGTGGATAGGTGGGCGTATAACACAAACATCTAGCAATCTCATCATGGACAACTTTAGCAACTTTTCTACTACCTTTTAGCTACTTTGCATGTTAGCTAACCCTTCCCCTAACCTTAACCCTGACTCCTAAATGTAACCCTAATCCCTAGTTTAGCTAGCACTAGTGCAATTGCTAACTAGCTTTAGCGCAATGATTGGAAGTCAAGATGCCCATAGACTTCCAGTCATTGGATTAATGCTAGTTAGCATTGGGTCGCAAAACTACCTCTAACTTCATTCATACTGGACACAGATAAGAATGGTATCCACAAGTTCATCTGACTCTGGGGAATTAGATACTTCAGGATCGTTGCCAAAATCCTGAAGTATCCCTTTAACAAATCACATAAATTACAGTGCATTCGAAAAGTATTCAGACCGCTTGACTTTTTCCACATTTTATTACGTTTGTATTAAAATGTTTTTTCCCCATCAATCTTCACACAATACCCCATAATGACAAAGCAAAAACTGTTTTTTAGGCTTTTGCAAATGTATTAAAACAAATCTGATATATCACATTTACATAAGTAAATGTATCATTTAGGTGCCTTTGGCAAACTCCAAGCGGGCTGTCATGTGCCTTTTACTGAGGAGTGGCTTCCGTCTGGCCACTCTATCATAAAGGCCTGATTGGTGGAGTGCTGCAGAGATGGTTGTCCTTCTGGAAGGTTCTCCCATCTCCACAGAGGAACTCTGGAGCTCTGTCAGAGTGACCATCGGGTTCTTGGTCACCTCCCTGACCAAGGGCCTTCTCCCCCGATTGCTCAGTTTGGCCAGGCGGCCAGCTCTAGGAAGAGTCTTGGTGGTTCCAAACTTCTTTCATTTAAGAATGATGGAGGCCACTGTGTTCTTGGTGAACTTCAAGGCTGCAGGAATTTTTTGGTACCCTTCCCCAGTTCTGTGCCTCGACGCAATCCTGTCTCAGAGCTCTACAGACAATTTCTTCAACCTCATGGCTTGGTTTTTGCTCTGACATGCACTTTCAACTGTGGGACGTTATATAGACAGGTGTGTGCCTTTCCAAATTGTCACGTTTGTCGTAGGAATGAGCGGACCAAAGTGCAGCGTGTGTGTCGTTCCACATTTTATTTTCAATGAGAAACTATGCGATACATAAACAATAAACTGAACTAACAAAAACAACAAACCGTGTCGCAGAGGTGAAACATACACTACTCAAAAATAATCTCCCACAAACCCAGGTGGGAAAAAAAAACTACTTAAGTATGATCTCCAATTAGAGACGAGGACCAGCTGCCTCTAATTGGAGATCATCCCAAACAAAACCAACATAGAAATACAAAACTAGAACATGAACATAGAAATACAAAACATAGAAAAACACCCCCTGTCATGCCCTGACCTACTCTACCATAGAAAATAACATCTTACTATGGTCAGGACGTGATACAAATCATGTCCAGTCAATTGAATATACCATAGGTGGACTCCAATCAAGTTCTAGAAACATCTCAAGGATGATCAATGGAAACAGGATAAACCTGAGCTCAATTTCGAGTCTGTAAGGGCCGTCGTCAGAATGAGACCAAGGTGCAGCGGAGGATGTGTTCATCTTAAATGATTTTAATGACCGAATGAACACTAGCAAAAGATAACATGAAAATGACAGCCAAACAGTTCTGTCAGGAATAACAAAATACTAGACAGAAAACATTCACCCACCAACCCCAAAGGAAAAACAGGCTGCCTATGTATGACTCTCAATCAGCAACAACGATCTACACCTGTTCCTGATTGAGAGCCATACACGGCCAAAACAAAGAAAACCACCAACATAGAAAAAGAAACCTAGAACGCCCACCCATGTCACACCCTGGCCTAACCAAAAATAGAGAACAAAAAACCCTCTCTATGGCCAGGGCATTACAGAGTCTCATAGCAAAGGGTCTGAATACTGTAAGTAAAGTATTTGTTTTTATTTTTAATACATTTGCAAAAATCTATTAAACATTTTTTGCTTTGTCATTATGGGGTATTGTGTGTAGATTGAGGAAAAAATATTTAATCCATTTTAGAATAAGGCTGTAACAGCTGTCTTCAAGAATGGACCAAGGCGCAGCGGGTATGTGGATACTCATATTTTAATTCAAAAAGAGTAAAACATCCACCGGAAAAAACAATAAACACGACAACAGGAACAGTCTTGCAGGCACACAAAACGCAATGCAAGAACAAGCAGTGCTCAGAAACAACTACCCACAAAACACAAAGACAAACACACCCTATTATATAGGACTCCCAATCAAAGGCAACTCAACACACCTGCCTTCAATTGGGAGTCCCACCCCAATTAACAATGCATAGAAAACAAACCTAGAACCTATTCCCACAACTAACTAACTAAACATAGAAATACATAAACACAGAGCAGTACCCAAAAACCCCGGACTACATAAATAAAACGACGTACTACCTACACCACCACCCTGAACCATATAAAACAAATACCCTCTGCCACATCCTGACCAAACTACAACAACAAATAACCCTTAACTGGTCAGGACGTGACAAAGGCTGTAACATAACAATGTCGATAAAGTCGTGGGGTCTGAATACTTTCCGAATGCACTGTATATGGACTCACTGTGTGAAATGATACGGGTTGACATGATTTTTGAATTACCCCTTCCTCTGTCCCCCATACATACATACAGTTGAAATCGGAAGTTTACATACAACTTAGCCAAATACATTTAAACTCAGTTTTTCACAATTCCGACATTTAATCCTAGTAAATATTCCGTTTAGGTCAATTAGGATCACCACTTTATTTTTAGAATGTGAAATGTCAGAATAATAGTACAGAGTATGATTTATTTCAGCTTTTATTTCTTTCATCACATTCCCAGTGGGTCAGAAGTTTACATACACTCAATTAGTATTTGGTAGCATTGCCTTTAAATTGCTTAACTTGGGTCAAACGTTTCGGGTAGCCTTCCACAAGCTTCCCACAATAAGTTGGGTGAATTTTGGCCCATTCCTCCTGTCAGAGCAGGTGTAACTGAGTCAGGTTTGTAGGCCTCCTCGCTCGCACACGCTTTTTCAATTCTGCCAACAAATGTTCTATTGGACTGAGGTCAGGGCTTTGTGATGGCCACTCCAATACCTTGACTTTGTTGTCCTTAAGCCATTTTGCCACAACTTTGGAAGTATGCTTGGGGTCATTGTTCATTTGGAAGACCCATTTGCGACCAAGCTTTAACTTCCTGACTGATGTCTTGAGATGTTGCTTCAATATATCCACAGAATTTTATTTCCTCATGATGCCATCTATTTTGTGAAGTGCACCAGTCCCTCCTGCAGCAAAGCACCCCAAAAACATGATGCTGCCACCCACGTGCTTCACGGTTGGGATGGTGTTCTTCGGCTTGCAAACCTCCCCCTTTTTCCTACAAACATAACAATGTTCATTATGGCCAAACAGTTCTATTTTTGTTTCATCAGACCAGAGGACATTTTTCAAAAAAGTACGATCTTTGTCCCCATGTGCAATTGCAAACCGTAGTCTGGCTTTTTTATGGCGGTTTTGGAGCAGTGGCTTCTTCCTTGCTGAGCGGCCTTTCAGGTTATGTCGATATAGGACTCGTTTTACTGTGGATATAGATACTTTTGTACCTGTTTCCTCCAGCATCTTCACAAGGTCCTTTGCTGTTGTTCTAGGATTGATTTGCACTTTTCGCACCAAAGTACGTTCATCTCTAGGAGATAGAATGCGTCTCCTTCCTGAGCGGTATGACGGCTGCGTGGTCCCATGGTGTTTATACTTGCGTACTATTGTTTGTACAAATGAACGTGGTACCTTCAGGCATTTGGAAATTGCTCCCAAGGATGAACCAGACTTGTGGACGTCTACAATTTATTTCTGAGGTTTTGGCTGATTTCTTTTGATTTTCCCATGATGTCAAGCAAAGAGGCACTGAGTTTGAAGGTAGGCTTCGAAATACATCCACAGGTACACCTCCAATTGACTCAAATGATGTCAATTAGCCTATCAGAAGCTTCTTAAGCCATGACATAATTTTCGGGAATTTTCCAAGCTGTTTAAAGGCACAGTCAACTTAGTGTATGTAAACTTCTGACCCACTGGAATTGTGATACATTGAATTATATGTGAAATAATCTGTCTGTAAACAATTGTTGGAAAAATTACTTGTGTCATGCACAAAGTAAATGTCTTAACCAACTTGCCAAAACTATAGTTTTTTTAAAAACAAATTTGTGGAGTGGTTGAAAAACGAGTTTTAATAACTCCAACCTAAGTGTATGTAATCTTCCGACTTCAACTGTATATATAAACACTACCATTCAAAAGTTTGGGGTCACTTAGAAATGTCCTTGTTTTTGAAAGAAAAGCACATTTTTTGTCGATTAAAATAACATCAAATTGATCAGAAATACAGTGTAGACATTGTTAATGTTGTAAATGACTTTTGTAGCTGGAAACGGCTGATTTGTAATGGAAAATCTACATTGGCGCATAGAGGCCCATTATGAGCAACCATCACTCCTGTGTTCCAATGGCACGTTGTGTTAGCTAATCCAAGTTTATCATTATAAGGGCTAATTTATCATTAGAAAACCATTTTTCAATTATGTTAGCACAGTTGAAAATTGTCGTTCTGATTAAAGAAGCAATAAAACTGGCCTTCTTTAGACTAGTTGAGTGTCTGGAGCATCAGCATTTGTGTATTCGTTTACAGGCTCAAAATGGCTAGAAACAAAGAACTTTCTTCTGAAACTTGTCAATCTATTCTTGTTCTGAGAAATGAAAGCTATTCTATGCGAGAAATTGCCAAGAAACTGAAGATCTCGTACAACGCTGTGTACTACTCCTTCACAGAACAGCGCAAACTGGCTCTAACCAGAATAGAAAGAGGAGTGGGATGCCCTGGTGCACAACTGAGCAAGAGGAGAAGTACATTAGAGTGTCTAGTTTGAGAAACAGACGCCTCACAAGTCCTCAACTGGCAAATTCATTAAATAGTACCCGCAAAACACAAGTCTCAACGTCAACATTGAAGAAGCGACTCCGGGATGCTGGTCTTCTGATTTTTTGTTGTAGAAAATTAGAAAGTTTGCAATGAAAATAGATAGCGACAATTGCCTTACACTGTGCGTTTCCATTGAACTGTCTTGTCGGGAAAAAAAACAATACAGTCCAGCTGCGATATCATGTGTCAGAGCAGTCATCCCTCAGGGTGTTTTGGTTGCCACCTACTGATATGTCATCTCTCAGGAAAAATGGTGGTCGAAAGGAGTGGGGGTTTCGAAAGGAACTATATAAGGAGAAGTGGGGATTTCGAAAGGAATCTTTTAACACATGATATTTTAATTATTATTATTTGAAATATTCAATAATAAATAATACATTGTAAAATTAATGCATTTTATATAAGTTAAGGCATGATGTTACAGCTGGACCACTCTCATAAAAACAGCTGGACGAAATGTCGTCACACCAAAATAAATGCTATACTTTTTCATAAAAAGCCAGAATGTCGAATAAAAAGGAAGTGGTTGAAGTGTTTCCATAATCCTATTAGTAAAATGAAGTGGCAACAACCTGTATGCCCTGCTCACCTATGTTATCTGTTTCATGTCTCAGGAAGCCCGTAAAAGCCAGCTTGAATTGAATGCAAGAATTGACGATTTGCCATATTCAAAAAATTCTCATGTGCCTACTTATCGCCATGGTCCGTGACGTGAAATTTGCACTCTTGTAAGCAATACCTAACAAAAATATGAACACAACATGTAAAGTGTTGGTTCCATGTTTCATGAGGTGAAATAAAGGATCCCAGAAATGTTCCATTTGCACAAAACGTGTATTTCTCTAAAATTTTGTGGACGAATTTGTCTAAATCCCTCTAATTGAGCGTTTCTCCTTTGCCAAGATAATCCATCCACCTGACAGGCTTGGCATAAACAGCTTGATCATTACACAGGTGCACCTTGCGTTGGGGACAATACAAGGCCACTCTAAAATGTGTAGTTTTGTCACACAAACACAATGTCTCAAGTTTTGAGTTAGTGTGCAATTGGTATGCTGACTCCAGGAATGTCCACCAGAGCTTTTGTCAGAGAACTGACTGTTAATTTCTCTCCCATAACCTGCCTCCAACGTCGTTTTAGAGATTTGGCATCCAACCGGCTGCTACAACCACAAAATAAAAATCCACCCCTGTCGAACGGATAAAATGTTAGTCGATCTTTAGAACATTTCTCCTACATCTGCCGTTTTCGTTACACGTCACAATGATTTTTTTGTTGTAACATTGCTTTGGTGGATTAAACCTGGGTCAAAAAAAATGTTTTATCCAAGATGGCAGCGAAGTAGGACGTGTATATGTCTTATCCCATGTAAATAGCCGGTCTTTTTCGTATATATCTTAATCTCTCTTTCTATCTACGAACTAAATATACTTTCCTGTAACCCGCCTCACACAATGTGGTATGGATCTGCTATTTCTATTCCTTATAACTGGAACTTCCATCAGGAGCTAGCCAGCTAACCAGCTGCTAGTCGTTGTTAGCCACGGCTAGCGGTCCTCACCTTCTCCCCTCCGGCATCAGCCAACCTTGGCTCGGACAATTACCTGCCAGGCTGCACAGCGCGATATCAACCCAGAGCATATCGGACTGCTTCTCTCTACCATATCACCGGATTCCTGCCACTCTGGATCATTACATCAGATCATTACTCCGGATCATCGCAGCTAGCTAGCTGCAAACGAGTGGCTACTGTTAGCTAACGTCTCTGTCACGAAGCAAGCACCAGCTAGCTTTAAGCTAGCCTCGAGCCAGGCCCATATACCAGCTAATTCTAGGGCTACAATACCTCCTTTGCCAGTTGGCCTGGACCCTTTATTGTCGACACGGAGCCTCGCCGATCCATTACGACTGGACTGCCGACGTGATCGCCCGATGGGGTCTCAACAGGCCACATTATGTTATGATATGCTGAAGAACCATCTACTAGCCCCGGCCCGCTAGCTTTTCTGAACGCTGTGTTCCCTGCTCGCCTAGCGTAGTAGTGACTACCGAACATCACCCTGACTCACCTATTGCTGCACTTCTGACCCTATGATCACTTGGCTACACAGCTGATGCCCCTGGACTGTTTCAATAACATGGTACCTCATTTTGTTTACCTGCCGGCCCCCAGCCTCGAACTCAGGTCCTGTATGTACCTAACTGACCCGCTCTGCCCATTCATCGCCATTTACCCGTTGTTGTCTTAGCTCTCCTGATCAACACCTGTGATTGCTTTATGCCTCTCTCTAATGTCAATATGCCTTGTCTACTGCTGTCTTGGCTAGTTTTTGTTTTATTTCACTGTAGAGCCCTCAGTCCCGCTCAAAATGCCTTAGATAGCTCTTTGTCCCACCCCACACACATGCAGAGACCTCACTGAGGTTAACTGATGCCTCCAGAGATGAAACCTCTCTTATTGTCACCCAACGCATAAAACGTTCTGGGACACTGTAAAGTCCATGGAGAATAAGAGCACCTCCTCCCAGCTGCCCACTGCACTGAGGCTAGGAAACACTGTCACCACGATAAATCTACCTACGATAATCGAGAATTTCAATAAGCATTTTTCTATGGCTGGCCATGCTTTCCACCTGGCTACCCCGACCACGGTCAACAGCTCTGCAACCCCACAGCAACTTACCCAAGCCTCCCCCATTTCTCCTTCACCCAAATCCAGATAGCTGATGTTCTGAAAGAGCTGCAAAATCTGGACCCCTACAAATCAGCCAGGCTAGAAAATCTGGACCCTCTCTTTCTAAAATTATCCACCGCAATTGTTGCAACCCCTATTACTAGTCTGTTCAACCTCTCTTTCGTATCATCTGAGATACTCAAAGATTGAAAAGCTGCCACGGTCATCCCTCTCTTCAAAGGGGGAGACACTCTAGACCCAAACTGTTACAGACCTATATCTATCCTACCCTGCCTTCCCAAGGTCTTCGAAAGCCAAGTTAACAAACAGATCACCAACCATTTCGAATCCCACTGTACCTTCTCCGCTATGCAATCTGGTTTCCGAGCTGGTCATGGGTGCAGCTCAGCCACGTTCAAGGCTGAGCCACGCTAAACGATATCATAACCGCCAATGATTAAAGACATTACTGTGCAGCTGTATTCATTGACCTGGCCAAGGCTTTCGACTCACCGTCACTGTCACTCACCAATCACCGTATTCTTATCGGCAGACTCAACAGCCTTGGGTTTCTCAAATGACTGCCTCGCCTGGTTCACCAACTACTTCTCAGACAGAGTTCAGTGTGTCAAATCGGAGGGCCTGTTGTCCGGACTTCTGGCAGTCTCTATGGGGGTGCCACATGGTTCAATTCTCGGGCCGACTCTTTTCTCTGTATACATCAATGATGTCGCTCTTGCTGCTGGTGATTCTCTGATCCACCTCTACGCAGACGACACCATTCTGTATACTTCTGGCCCTCCACTGTGACATGTACGCTCTCGTTGGCTGGCCCTCGCTTCATACTTGTCGCCAAACCCACTGGCTCCAGGTCATCTACAAGACCCTGCTAGGTAAAGTCCCCCCTTATCTCAGCTCACTGGTCACCATAGCAGCACCCACCTGTAGCATGCACTCCAGCAGGTATATCTCTCTGGTCCCCCCCAAAGCCAATTCCTCCTTTGGCCGTCTCTCCTTCCAGTTCTCTGCTGCCAATGACTGGAACGAACTACAAAAATCTCTGAAACTGGAAACACTTATCTCCCTCACTAGCTTTAAGCAACAGCTGTCAGAGCAGCTCACAGATCACTGCACCTGTACATAGCCCATCTATAATTTAGCCCAAACAACTACCTCTTCCCCTACTGTATTTATTTATTTATTTTGCTCCTTTGCACCCCATTATTTTTATTTCTACTTTGCACTTTCTTCCACCCCAAATCTACCATTGCAGTGTTTTACTTGCTATATTGTATTTACTTTGCCACCATGGCCTTTTTTGCCTTTACCTCCCTTATCTCACCTCATTTGCTCACATTGTATATAGACTTATTTTTCTACTGTATTATTGACTGTATGTTTGTTTTACTCCATGTGTAACTCTGTGTTGTTGTATGTGTCTAACTGCTTTGCTTTATCTTGGCCAGGTCGCAATTGTAAATGAAAACTTGTTCTCAACTTGCCTACCTGGTTAAATAAAGGTGAAATAAAATAAATAAATACATTTGGACACTGTGTTAACAAACCTCCAGATGAGCTTCAATGCCATACAACTCTCCTTCCGTGGCCTCCAACTGCTCTTAAATGCAAGTAAAACTAAATGCATGCTCTTCAACCGATCGCTGCATGCACCTGCTCGCCTGACTAGCAATCACTACTCTGGACGGTTCATATTTAGTACTGTGCACCTTCCATAGTCTGTTCTGGACTTTGGGACTGTGAAGAGACCTCTTGTGGCATGTCTTGTGGGGTATGCATGGGTGTCCAAGCTGTGCGCCAGTAGTTCAAACAGACACCACGGTGCATTCAACATGTCAATACCTCTCATAAATACAAGCAGTGATGAAGTCAATCTCTCCTCCACTTTGAGCCAGGAGAGATTGACATGCATATCATTAACATTAGCGCTCTGTGTACATCCAAGGGACAGCTGTGCTGCCCTGTTCTGAACCAATTGCAATTTTCCTAAGTCCTTTTTTGGGGCACCTGACCACACGACTGAACAGTAGTCCAGGTGCGACAAAACTAGGGTAGGTAGGACCTGCCTTGTTGACAGTGCTGTCAAGAAGGTAGAGCAGTGCCTTATGATGGACATACTTCTCCCCATCTTAGCTACTGTTGTATCAATATGTTTGACCATGACAGTTTACAATCCAGGGTTACTCCAAGCAGTTTAGTCACCTCAACTTGCTCAATTTCCAGATTATTTATTACATGATTTAGTTCAGGTTTAGGGTTTAGTGAATGATTTGTCCCAAATACAATGCTTTTAGTTTTAGAAATATTTAGGACCAACTTATTCCTTGCCATCCACTCTGAAACTAACTGCAACTCTTTGTTAAATGTTGCAGTCATTTCAGTCGCTGTAGTAGCTGACATGTATAGTGTTGAGTCATCTGCATACATTGACACTCTATCTTTCCTCAAAGCCAGTGGAAATTCATTAGTAAAGATTGAAAAAGTAAAGGGCCTAGACAGCTGCCTTTGGGATTTCCTGATTTTACCTGGATTATGTTGGAGAGGCTTCCATTAAAAGAACACCCTCTATGTTCTGTTAGACAGGTAACGCTTTATCATATCACTTCCACCTTACCTGACACCCTAGACCCACATCAATTTGTATACCGCCCCAATAGATCCACAGATGATGCAATAGCCCTATCCCATCTGGACAAGAGGAATACCTATGTAAGAATGCTGTTCATTGACTATAGCTCAGCCTTCAACACCATAGTACCCTCCAAGCTCATCATTAAGCTTGGGGCCCTGGGTCTGAACCCCGCCCTGTGCAACTGGGTCCTGAACTTCCTGATGGGCTTTCCAGGTGGTGAAGGTAGGAAACACCTCTTCACTGATCCTCAACACTAGGGCCCCACAAGGGTGCGTGCTCATCCCCCTCCTGTTCACCCATGACAGTGTGGCCACGCACGCCTCCAACTCAATCAGCAAGTTTGTAGATTACACAACAGTAGTAGGCCTGATCACCAACAATGACAAGACAGTCTACAGGGAGGAGGTGAGGGCCCTGGCGGAGTGGTGCCAGGAAAATAACCTCAACAAAACGAAGGAGCTTTTCGTGGACTTCAAATCAAAGTTTATTTGTCACATGCGCTGAATACAACAGGTGTAGACCTTAAAGTGAAATGCTTACTTACAGGTTCTAACCAATAGTGCAAAAAAGGTATTAGGTGAACAATAGGTAGGTAAAGAAATAAAACAACAGTAAAAAGACAGGCTATATACAGTAGTGAGGCTATAAAAGTAGCGAGGCTACATACAGACACCGGTTAGTCAGGCTGATTGAGATAGTATGTACATGTAGATATGGTTAAAGTGACTATGCATATATATGATGAACAGAGAGTAGCAGTAGCGGTGGTTGGTGGGTGGGACACAATACAGATAGCCCGGTTAGCCAATGTGCGGGAGCACTGGTTGGTCGGCCCAATTGAGGTAGTATGTACATGAATGTATATTTAAAGTGACTATGCATATATGATAAACAGAGAGTAGCAGCAGTGTAAAAAGAGGGGTTGGGGGGGGGGGGGGCACACAATGCAAATAGTCCGGTTAGCCATTTGATTACCTGTTCAGGAGTCTTATGGCTTGGGGGTAAAAACTGTTGAGAAGCCTTTTTGTCCTTGACTTGGCACTCCGGTACCGCTTGCCATGCGGTAGTAGAGAGAACAGTCTATGACTGGGGTGGCTGGGGTCTTTGACAATTTTTAGGGCCTTCCTCTGACACCGCCTGGTGTAGAGGTCCTGGATGGCAGGCAGCTTAGCTCCAGTGATGTACTGGGCCGTACGCACTACCCTGTGTAGTGCCTTGCGGTCAGAGGCCGAGCAATTGCCGTACCAGGCAGGTTGTGTCGACTTCAGAAGACAACAGAGAGAGCATGGCCCTTTTCACATTGACAGGACCACAGTGGAGAAGGTGAAAAGCTTCAAGTTCCTCTGCGTACACATAAATGACAATCTGAAATGGTCCACCCACACAGACAGTGTGGTGAAGAAGGCGCAACAAGGTAGAATTGAGAGTATCCTGTCGGGCTGCATCACTGCTTGGTACGGAAACTGCACCGTCCGCAACAGCAGGGCTCTCCAGAGGGTGGTGCGGTCTGCCCAACGCATCACCGGGGGCAGACTGCCTGCCTTCTAGGACACCTACAGCACCCGATGTCACAGGAAGGCCAAAAAGATCATCAAGGACATCCACCACCTGAGCCACGGCCTGTTCACCCTGCTCTCATCCAGAAGGCGAGGTCAGTACAGGTGCATCAAAGCTGGGACCGAGAGACTGAAAAACAGATTCTATCTCAAGGCCATCAGACTGTTAAATAGCCATCACTAGCCGGCTTCCACCCGGTTACTCCACCCTGCACCTTAGTGGCTGCTCCCTATGTACATAGACATGGAATGACTGGTCACTTTTAATGGAACACTAGTCACTTTAATAATGTTTACATACTGTTTTACTCATTTCATATGTATATACTGTACTCTACTGTATTTTAGTCAATGCTACTCTGACATTGCGCATCCTAATATTTATATACTTCTTAATTCCATTCTTTTACTTTTAGATTAGATTAGTGTGTATTGTTGTGAATTGTTTGATACTACTGCACTGTTGGAGCTAGGAACACAAGCATTTCGCTACACCCACAATATCATCTGCTAAATATGTGTATGTGACCAATACAATTGGAATTCATAACTAGCTTTTTGTTTTTTTGTATTCTAGGGAGTCTCGTGAGTAGACTGGACCCTGGTTTTATGGATACAAAATCAATTGTTTTTCCTGTACAGTGAAATGTGTTTGTGCCACACAACAAAAATAAAGACTTTTCTTAAACATTACATCTGTAAATTAAGAATAATTACACAGTCAAAATAATGATTTCTTATTTTTTAATTGTTATTTTTTTTGTCAGTAGGCTAATGTACCTAACCTTCATTTACTTAAGCTACATCCGTTTCTCAATGTGCTCCACCTTATTTAAAAAATCTATATATAATTTAACTGGGCAAGTCAGTAAAAAACAAATTCTTAATTACAATGACGGCCTACCCCGGATGACGCTGGGCCAATTGTGCACTGCCCTGTGGGACTCCCAATCACGGCCGGATGTGATACAGTCTGGATTCGAACCAGGGACTGTAGTGACGCCTCTTGCATTGAGATGCAATGCCTTAGACCGCTGCGCCACTCGGGGAGCCCTTATTATATTCTTTATCTTATATGAAGTAGAAATGCTCGTAAACATTTTCCCTGATTTGGATATACTTTTTTAACCACATTTTTACATTACGCACTATGCAATGCTGCAAAAAAGATTGATTTCGTTTCATATACATAGCTTTTTACCTCGGACTTGTATTTTGAAGGCAAAATCTGAAAACGGGAAGTCATGTGGACAGATGCTTCTACGTGTTGCGTCTGTGAAGCTAATGTTAGTGCAATCTGCAATCCTTGGGACGTCCCTACTCTAAACCCATATACCCTAACTATAACCATAACCTAACCCTACCATTTTAAATGTCAACTTCCCAAGGATTCCAGATTGCACCAACCGTGATACTAATAATACATATGGCTAGTATTCAAAGTTTGTAGTTACCACATCCGGGTCTTTTGTGTCCTTAGATACCACTCCGAAAGAAAAACATTACCACGCCTGCCTACACAGCTATCAGGTATCTAGACTATATTTATAATTGAACGAAAAATACAAAAGAACATTTGATTTATTTACCTATATACTTATTGCAAAATGCTCAATTCTAATATTGGGTTGCGTTAACATTACCAAGAGCACCCATGGATATTACGAGAGGCAGTTTAGATGATATCTCCCGCCCGGCATCCAACGAGCGTTCTCGCCCGGGTAGCCGTGTATCAACTGTGTCACTACCTGACGTCGGGAGAGTTTTTCATCCCAGCCCGACGTCCCTGGTGGTCCTGAGCGATGATGCCCCCAACAATAAGCAGGTAATGTACTTGCATGTACACTTTGTGTGTGTAGAACAAGATGACCTAACATATGCTCCTCAAGAAGTAAAGGGTCAAGTCAAGAAAACACATTTGGAATAATGTGTCAAGAAGGGGACACAGTTTGAACCTGATAGTATTTGGTCAATGTTTCACAATGTCCTTTGGGTGGTGGACCATTCTGGATACACACAGGAAACTGTTGAGCGTGAAAAACCCAGCAGCATTGCAGTTCTTGACACAAATCTACTACCATACCCGGTTCAAAGGCACTTAAAGTTTTTGTCTTGCCCATTCCCCCTCTGAATGAGACACATACACAATTCATTCAAAGGTTAAAGAATGATTTTTAAGCCATCGCCTCCCCTTCAGCTACACTGATTTTAAGTCGATGTAACAAGTGACATCAATAAGGGATCATACTGTAGCTTTCACCTGGATTCACCTGGTCAGCCTATGTCATGGAAAGAGCAGGCTTTCTTAATGTTTTGTATACTCAGTGTATAAAAGCACCACCGTATTTTGTTCTGTTAGCTAACTGTCCAGGTGGGAGCTTTGTACCTGATGGTCCCATGTAGAGGCTGTGTTGTGTGGTTGCTGTGCATGTTTGTTCAAGAACCATTTGAGGACCTTAGAATAATTTGGTGTGGTGGAGTTTCTTACACTTTTGTACTGTGTTTGGAGGCTTTGATGATGGCTTTTGGGTCTGGGTAGACAGACAAAATATCCACAGGAAGGTATTATTAAACCGACTTCAACGCACAAGTCTCAGTGTGTGGTGAATATATGTTTGCTCGAGACCTAAGACACATGCATGTAATTCATGCATATTAACTGAAGTCTTGCAGCTGTTTTACATGGTTTTGTGCATGTGACAGAAATTTAAACAGCAGTACTTTAAATAATACTTTCCTATGGATAATTTGGCAAAAATGTTGACCCTCTGAAGGACCAACCGCACACAGACAACCGGTAGAGTAAGTTCAAATGTAACCTCATCCCCAGGCTATTGCGCATATAAGCCTGGGATATCAATGATTCAGTGTTGGCCTTAGTGGGAGTGACCATAGAAGTCTATGGAAGTGACCTACTGAGTAAAGTATTTGAATCATAACATTTTTGTGAATCACACAACTGCGAGGCGTGTTGTGGGAGATGATTGGTTGGCAGATTAGCCAAAGGCAATATGTCCAGGTCTTTCTGTTTTGGCAAACAAAGGCCAAGTTTGATGCGTTGGTCCATCAGACATTTGGGTGGAAGTGTCTGGGAACGAGATTAGTTCAAATGTAATTTGATTCAACATTCTGGCTTGTAAGGAAACTTTCTGTTTCAGACTGTATACCAATAATTGGTATCACAGTCTGATTTATTACATTTTAGTCGATGCTCTTATCCTGAGCAACTTACAGGAGTTATTAGGGTTAAGTGCCTTGCTCAAGGGCACAATCCCTGCTCAGGGAATCGAATCAGCGACCTTTCAGTTACTGGCCAAATGCTCTTAACCGCTAGGCTACCTGCCGCCCTTATTATTAGGCAAGGGTCCGAGCAGTTTGAGAGCAGTGTAGCCTATATTCAACCAGTAGAAAATGAATGTTGGCAGAAGGCGGTAAACTAACGCTTTGGAAACTTTGATACCTTTCTGAACTATACAGAAATAGTAAGAGCATCTTGGTGTGTTCTCTTAACTTGTCTTTTTGTCTTTTACTGTTACCCAGTCCTTACAAGGCAAGCCAACCCTAACCTTTATCCTAGACGTTGCTTTAAATATACTACCATTCAAAAGTTGAGAGAATGTCAAGAGTGTGCAAAGCTGTCATCAAGGCAAAGGGTGGCTACTTTGAAGAATCTCAAATATTACATATATTTTGATTTGTTTAACACTTTTTTTGCTTGGTTCCATATGTGTTATTTCATAGTTTTGATGCCTTCACCATTATTCTACAATGTAGAAATATAGAAAAAAATAAAGAAAAATCCTTGAATGAGTAGGTGTGTCCAAACTTTTGACTGGTACTGCATATATATCTGCCTGTAGTAAGGTTTCTTATTGTAACATATATCCACCTTGCTGGTTATTTCTTGATCCGTGCCTGTTTGGCAACACTTTTCCCACCTCCGAAGGTACAGTATATCCATAATCGGTAGACTTTTCTGATTTGAAAAGTCGTCATTTGCGTCACCAAGGTGTGCCCAAGAAAGATTTAAATAATATTGAGTAGTTATTTATGATGCGAGGTGATTTGTAGATTAGTCAGTTTCGACTCGCCTTTAAAGCCGGCTGCAATGTTGAAAGCGCAAAAGCGAAATTCATGGGAAACTCTGCCTCCGCTTCTTGTCTGGAAAGCCCTTAAGACGGCATGTTAATGTTAAAATAAATATACTGTTTTTAACTGTAAACATGACTGCCTCTTGACTTTCCCCATCAACGGGCCTAGAACCTGTGGTTTGAATAGATGTTACATTTACTTTCCTAGGATCACAACAACTCACATGAAAACCTCAAGTCTCCAGATGAAAGTCTTCCTGAGAAAGGTAGGCATAAGTACATATCACTATGACATTTTAGGAAGTAGAATACTGAAAAGAAAACGGATGAACATATTTGTATGCATGCATTTCTTTGAATGAATTTCCAGATCACTCCATTGGAGATGTATTTGATGAGGAGAACGAAGATCCAGAACTCCAGAAGGCCATCAAGAAAATGAAAATACTTGACACAATCTTGGCTTCAAGGATCTCAAATGAAAAAGAGGTCAAGAGAAAAGGAAAGGAGCTCCGTCAAAAACTATGGCAGGAACTATTGGTAAGCACAGGGATATGCAGAATACACACATTAAATTACATTTTAAGAATGTCTATATGTTAAAGTATATTTCCTACCTATTTCTGTGCAGCAGATAAAGCCCAACAGATCTTCAGAATGGGCAGATGAAGCAGAAAATACAAGGATGTTTTTGGCCCTGGCTCCTTCCAGTAGTAAGTGAAATATTAAACAGTAATTCCAAAACGCAGATCAATGTGGATACTGTTTGCAATGCACATTAGCTGGAGCTTTGAGGACAATGTACTCATATGCCAAATTACTATTCCAAGATATACAGTATAAATCACTTTTTTTTTTTTTTTTATCATCATTTTTTATCAGCTTTTTTTGTATGGGATATGTCACAGCAAATTGATAACATTTAGATTCAGTCTCAGAATTTGAATATGGTAATTTACTATTCATATACCGGCTATGTGTAATAATCCATTTTCATTCACCCTAGCTCACGGATCCAGTGAAGAATTGGACTTTGCTCCTGTGTTTGGGACTCAAGTGCCTGACAAAGAGTATGAAAGACACAACAGACAAGTGGAGGAAAGTGAGTTTGTTTAAAAATGCTGGAACACAATTATACACTTTACATCATTAAGTTGCTCATATATGTGTATGTAGGCCAATGTACACTGTAACTAGTCCTGTAACAACGTTAGAATAATAAAACTACATTGCAATATAGTCCTACGCTAGATGGCAGTATAACCCTAGGAAACAAATGTAACTATTTTGTACTTTCACTGTGTATTCAGTTTTCTTGGTGCTTTCATTCCTGAAAACACTGCATAGGCTACATCTTTCCCTCCAAACTATCCATGAACAACTTTTCCCATCTTTTGAATTTGCTGTTTGCTGGATGACATGTCATAGTTTGAGAGCCATGAACATTGTGGAGTGGGCCCTTTTCAATTGCATGTATTTCAGTGGTCCAGAAACATAACATGCATCAAGTTTAATTGATACATGGTCATTTGGAATACTTCCTTAGATTGTTGACAATGTCTCTCCAAAATGTCTCGGGATGATATTAGACAGAGCCTTCTAATGGTTCTTAAACTCCTAAGTTTACATGTTTACCTGCTGGAATCCAAAAATGCATGAACAGCTCCCAGCAGTGGAGGATCCTCAGAAGAGGAAGGGGAGGACCATCCTTAGTAAATTTAATAAAAATAGTGAAACATTTAAAGAAGTAATCCTTTTTAGATAAAACTATACTAAATACAGTGCATTCACAATGTATTCAGACCCCTTGACTTTTTCCACATTTTGTTATGTTACAGCCTTATTTTAAAATTGAGAAATTGTTTATTTCTCCTCGTAAATCAACACAAAATACCCCATAATAACAAAGCAAAACTAGGTTTTTAGAAATGTTTGCAAATGTATTAAAAATAAACTGAAATATCACATTTACAAAAGTATTCAGACCCTTTACTCACTATTTTGTTGAAGCACCTTTGGCAGCGATTACAACCTCAAGTCTTCTTGGGTATGAAGCTACAAGCTTGGCACACCTGTATTTGGGGATTTTCTCCCATTCTTCTCTGCAGATCCTCTCAAGCTCTGTCAGGTTGGATGGGGAGCGTCACTGCACAGCTATTTTCAGGTCTCTCCAGAGATGGGTTCAAGTCTTGGCTCTGGCTGGGCCACTCAAGGACATTCAGAGACTTGTCCCGAAGCCACTCCTGCGTTGTCTTGGCTGTGCGCTTAGTGTCGTTGTCCCAGTCTGAGGTCCTGAGCGCTCTGGAGCAGGTTTTCAACAAGGATCTCTCTGTACTTTGCTCCATTCATCTTTCCCTCAATCCTGACTAGTCTCCCAGTCCCTGCACTGAAAAACATCCCCACAGCATGATGCTGCCACCACCATACTTCACCGTAGGGATGGTGCCAGATTTCCTCCAGACGTGACGCTTGGCATTCAGGCCAAAGAGTTCAATCTTGGTTTCATCAGACCAGAAAATCTTGTTTCTCATGGCCAGAGTCCTTTAGTGGCCTTTTGGCAAACTCCAAGCGGGCTGTCATGTGCTTTTTACTGAGGCGTGGCTTCTGTCTGGCCACTCTACCATAAAGGCCTGATTGGTGGAATGCTGCAGAGATGGTTGTCCTTCTGGAAGGTTCTCCCATCTCCACAGAGGAACTCTGGAGCTCTGTCAGAGTGACCATCGGGTTCTTGGTCACCTCCCTTCTCCCCTGATTTCTCAGTTTGGCCAGGCAGCCAGCTCTAGGAAGATTTTTGGTGGTTCCAAACTTCTTCCATTTAAGAATGATGCAGGCCACTGTGTTCTTGGGGACCTTCAATGCTGCACAAATGTTTTGGTACCCTTCCCCAGATCTGTGCCTCGACACAATCAGGTCTCGGAGCTCTATGGACAATTCCTTCGACCTCATGGCTTGGTTTTTGCTCTGACATGCACTGTCAACTGTGGGACATACATACATACATACATACATACATACATACATACATACATACATACATACATACATACATACATACATACATACATACATACATACACAGGTGTGTGCCTTTCCAAATCCTGTCCAATCAATTGAATTTTCCCCAGGTGGACTCCAATCAAGTTGTAGAAACATCTCAAGGATGATCAATTGAAACAGGATGAGCTCAATTTTCGAGTCTCATAGCAAAGGGCCTGAATACTTATTTACATAAGGTTTTACATTTTTTTATATTAAAACCAGTTTTTACTTTCTCATTATGGGGTATTGTGTGTAGATTGAGGCCTTTTTATTTATTTAATCCATTTGAGAATTAGGCTGTAACGTAACAATGTGGAAAAAGTGAAGGGTTCTGAATACTTTCCGAATGCACTGTATAACCACATGTCACCAAATAATTGATTTAAACACACTGTTTTGCAATGAAGTTCTACAGTAGCTTCAACAGCACTCTGTAGGGTAGCACCGTGGTGTACTTCCGTCCTCCTCTGGGTACATTTACTTCAATACAAAACCTAGGAGGCTCATGGTTCTCACCCCCTTCCATAGACTTACACAGTAATTATGACAAAATCCTGAGGACGGCCTCCAACCTATCAGAGCTCTTGCAGCATGAACTGACATGTTGTCCACCCAATCAAAGGATCAGAGAATTAATCTAGTATTGAAAGCATAAGCTACAGCTAGCTAGCACTGCAGTGTATAAAATGTGCTCAGTAGTTGACTGAAAGAGAGAGAAAGACAATAGTTGAACAATTTTAAACAAATTAATTTCTTTAAAAAATGAAGGAGAAGCGAAAGAAAGGGGACATAGCTATATTTCATCATTTTTTTTACCACTTACTTAGCTAGCAAATGCAGCTAACTAGTTTAGCCTACTCAAACACCCGGCTGAAACCAAGGGATGCTATGTTAGCTAGCTGGCTATAACTATCCAACAAAGTTAAGGTAAGCTTTTGGTTTTACAAATTTATTGCCACCGGGGACTGACTGTGAAACTGCTTACTGACTGTACACTGTACTACATGATTGTAGCGGGTTTACTAACGCATTAGTTATATTAACTATGTTGACTATGAAGTTACTTTAGCTAATATGGTGACAACAATGTAGGCTGTTTGTAGCTGTTATTTGGTTTGGTTTGGCTTGGAATGTTTTTCTTGCCTGGTCATATACAGCTGATGTGTTGTGTATTGAAGTCCGCAAGCGAAGGGAAAAGGTGAGAGGAAGAGAACGCATAGATGCGAGAAGGAATACAACCTGGCTGCTATGAAAGTGAACTGTGTTTATGTGTGGTCAGGGGTCTATTCATTCCGCCGATTCTGTTAAAAAACATTTCTAAAACGGAAGCAAATGGAACGAAACGGGGATAAACATACTTGAATTTGTCCACCATCAGCTAGATGCAGGCAAAATGTTCTCTTGACCTGTGTGCATCTACATTGTAAACTTTCATTCATAGGCTAGGTTGTAGCAACCTCATGATGGGTATATGGAAAATTTGAGTATCATTCATGTAGTAGCCTATCAATGTTACATTGAACTGGGTGAATGGAATATGAATGACAGTCATCCAATATGCTGTAATAGAAATAAGGCCATGCTCATGAAAAAAAATGAAAACATCCTTCACCTAAAACTGTACCAACCGCCACTGACTCCCACACAGGTGAAAAGGACACAGCAGCAGACTTGGCTGAAGTGGGTCACGAAGAGAGGGCAGACGAGTCAGAAGGCAGCCAGAGTGGGGTTCCCAGGGGCAAAAATAAACAAGACTTTGTGAAGAAAAATATTGAGGTATGTCAAAGTTCATGTTGGGCAAAGTGCAGTGTCAGACTGTCACATGACTTTAGAGTCTCACATTACTCATGTTATTTTTTTTTCAATGGGAAATATATATAGTTCTTCAACTCAAAGACTCGGGCCTGATTTGAAAGTAACTACAATCTGATCTGATGAATGATTGTTGTCACTACTTTGTCAAACATGACAGTTGGCGAGTGGTGCTGGAGGTCCAGTGCAGATGACACAGGAGGAGAAGTATCGTCTCGAGGAGCTCCTCAGAGACATGGAGGAAGGGGACAATGCTGGGAAGGCAGGCTGTGAGGTAGGCCAAAATACAGCCCTGATGGTGAGCATGTGGTGTAGGAGGACTCATGTTTTCAAGTGTCTAAATATGGCAAACAGAGTTCATCTAGACTGCACCATTTGTCTCTCTCGCACAGCACTTGGTCTACACACAAACATTTCACTTATTATGTTTAGGGTAGTAGTAGCCAGTAATCACTCGTTATCATGGTGTGAATAGTTTGTAATGTATTGAGCAACATCTTTCAAGCACTGTGTT
The DNA here is from genome assembly GCF_901001165.1 of Salmo trutta. Classification (NCBI taxonomy): domain Eukaryota; kingdom Metazoa; phylum Chordata; class Actinopteri; order Salmoniformes; family Salmonidae; genus Salmo; species Salmo trutta. The sequence goes on from NC_042981.1 coordinate 29,512,724, forward strand.
ACTCACATAGCTGTTATGGTTGTTGCTATGGCCATTACTCATGAGTACACAGAGAAACTGTTTAAATGGTCTACCGTTTTGAAGTCATTTGCTAATCAAATTGAAGTGGCCTAACTAAACTGGCCTAAACGCTGACCTACTTTACAATTACAGCATATGTTGTAATATACACTACCGTTCAAAAGTTTGGGGTCACTTAGAATGTCCTTTTTTTTGAAAGAAAAGCACAAAAAAAATGTCCATTAAAATAATGTAAAATTGATCAGAAATACAGTGAAGACATTGTTAATGTTGTAAATGACTATTGTAGCTGGAATATTTTATGGAATATCTACATAGGCGTACAGAGGCCCATTATCAGCAACCGTCACGCCTGTGTTCCAATGGCATGTCGTGTTTGCTAATCCAAGTTGATCACTGGCAGCTTCATTAAATAGTACCCGCAAAACACCACTCTCAACATCAACAGGGGGTGACACTCTAGACCCAAACTGCTACAGACCTATATCTATCCTACCCTGTCTTTCTAAGGTCTTCGAAAGCCAAGTTAACAAACAGATTACCGACCATTTCAAATCCCACCGTACCTTCTCCGCTATGCAATCTGGTTTCAGAGCTGGTCATGGGTGCACCTCAGCCACGCTCAAGGTCCTAAACGACATCATAACCGCCATCGATAAGAGACATTACTGTGCAGCCGTATTCATCAACCTGGCCAAGGCTTTCAACTCTGTCAATCACCACATTCTTATCGGCAGACTCAACAGCCTTGGTTTCTCAAATGATTGCCTCGCTTGGTTCACCAACTACTTCTCCAATAGAGTTCAGTATGTCAAATCGGAGGGCCTGTTGTCCGGACCTCTGGCAGTCTCTATGGGGGTGCCACAGGGTTCAATTCTCGGTCCGACTCTCTTCTCTGTATACATCAATGATGTCGCTCTTGCTGCTGGTGATTCGCTGATCCACCTCTACGCAGACGACACCATTCTGTATACTTCTGGCCCCTCTTTGGACACTGTGTTAACTAACCTCCAGACGAGCTTCAATGCCATACAACTCTCCTTCCGTGGCCTCCAACTGCTCTTAAATGCAAGTAAAACTAAATGCATGCTTCTCAATCGATCACTGCCAGCACCTGCTCGCCCATCCAGCATCACTACTCTGGACGGCTCTGACTTAGAATACGTGGACAACTACAAATACCTGGGTGTCTGGTTAGACTGTAAACTCTCCTTCCAGACTCACATTAAGCATCTCCAATCCAAAATTAAATCTAGAATCGGCTTCCTATATCGCAACAAAGCATCCTTCACTCATGCTGCCAAACATACCCTCGTAAAACTGACCATCCTACCAATCCTCGACTTCGGTGATGTCATCTATAAAATAGCCCCAACACTCTACTCAACAAACTGGATGCAGTCTATCACAGTGCCATCCGTTTTGTCACCAAAGCCCCATACACTACCCACCATTGCGACCTGTACGCTCTCGTTGGTTGGCCCTCGCTTCATACTCGTCGCCAAACCCACTGGCTACAGGTTATCTACAAGTCTCTGCTAGGTAAAGCCCCGCCTTATCTCAGCTCACTGGTTACCATAGCAGCACCCACTCGTAGCACACGCTCCAGCAGGTATATCTCACTGGTCACCCCCAAAGCCAATTCCTCCTTTGGTTGTCTTTCCCTCTGCTGCCGATGACTGGAACGAACTTCAAAAATCTCTGAAGCTGGAGACTCATATCTCCCTCACTAGCTTTAAGCACCAGCTGTCAGAGCAGCTCACAGATCACTGCACCTGTACATCTGTAAATAGCCCATCCAACTACCTCATCCCCATACTGTATTTATTTATTTATCTTGCTCCTTTGCACCCCAGTATCTCTACTTGCACATTCATCTTCTGCACATCTACCATTCCAGTGTTTAATTGGTATATTGTAATTACTTCGCCACCATGGCCTATTTATTGCCTTAACTTACCTCATTTGCACTCACTGTATATAGACTTGTTGTTTTCTTTTGTTGTACTGTATTATTGACTGTATGTTTTGTTTATTCCATGTGTAACCCTGTGTTGTTGTATGTGTCGAATTGCTATGCTTTATCTTGGCCAGGTTGCAGTTGCAAATGAGAACTTGCTCTCAACTAGCCTACCTGGTGAAATAAAAATAAATAAAAACAGTGAAGAGGCATCTCTGGGATGCTGGCCTTCTAGGCAGAGTTGCAAAGAAAAAGCAATATCTCAGACTGGCAAATAAAAAGAAAAGATTAGGATGGGCAAAAGAACACAGACACTGGACAGAGGAACTCTGCCTAGAAGGCCAGCATCCCGGAGTCGCCTCTTCACTGTTGACATTGAGACTGTTGTTTTGCGGGTACTATGTTTAGGGTAGCTGCCAGTTGAGGACTTGTGAGGGTTCTGTTTCTCAAACTAGACACTCAAATGTACTTGTCCTCTGGCTCAGTTGTGCACCGGGGCCTCCCACTCCTCTTTCTATTCTGGTTAGGGCCAGTTTGTGCTGTTCTGTGAATGGAGTAGTACACAGCATTGTACGAGATCTTCAGTTTCTTGGTAATTTCTCGCATGGAATAGCCTTCATTTCTCAGAACAAGAATAGACAGACGAGTTTCAGAAGAAAGTCCTTTGTTTCTGGCCATTTTGAGCCTGTAATCGAACCCACAAATGCTGATGCTCCAGATACTCAACTAGTCTAAAGTCCAGTTTTATTGCTTCTTTAATCAGAACAACAGTTTTCAGCTGTGCTAACATAATTGTAAAAGGGTTTTCTAATGATCAATTAGCCTTTTAAAGTGATAAACTGGGATTAGCTAACATAATGTGCCATTGGAACACAGGAGTGATGGTTGCTGATAATGGGCCTCTGTACGCCTATGTAGATATTCCATAATAAATCTGCCGTTTCCAGCTGCAATATTAATTTACAACATTAACAATGTCTACACTGTATTTCTGATCAATTTGATGTTATTTTAATGGACAAAAGGCTTTTCTTTCAAAAACAAGGACATTTCTTAGTGACCCCAAAACTTCTGAATGGTAGTGAATGTCAGAGCGGCATTGGACTTAGTCATAGTGGCATAGTATAGAATACAGTATATACATATGAGATGGATGATGCATATTTACCAGCAATTAAACTGACTAACATACCATAGAATAGTATAGAGGACATATGAGATGAGTAATGCAAGATACGGAGGCATTATTAAAGTGGCTAGTGTTTCATTTCCTTAAAGTGTCTACACTGTATTTCTGATCAATTTGATGTTATTTTAATGGGCAAAAAATGTGCTGTTTTTTCAAAAACAAGGACATTTCTAAGTGACCCCAAATTTTTTAACGATAATGTAGTTTAGATTTGGGCAAATCTACGGTAACAGAGTGATGCTGAGACTGAGATTTTTCACTTTAAAATGTATGTCAAACTAAACACAATGTTTGCAAAGTTAAACAAGCCAAAGTGAAATATCTGAGTCTCTGCATCACTCTGTTACTGTGCCCATATGCACGTTTTGAAACAATGACTACTTGGCAGCTACGGTAGCTGATTTTGACTCCCCATAGTCGTTATTTACCAGATGTCATGTGCCATGCAAAGGTCACAGGGATTGCCGCATCTTCTGAATATTAGACAGCAATCTTATTCAGTATTATGGTTTATTCGTATGTGCAGAACATTTGTGCTTATGCAGTGCCAGGTGCATTTGAATAACCCCCTGTATTCCTATGTTTAATATAATTTGTGAGAGTGTTTGCCACCTGGAGCAGACAGTTTTCTGTTCTGCAGCCACCCACTGACCCACACCCTGTAAACTTCAAATGGTTGATTTTCAGGTGCAATTTTCCCCAATTGGCTTAGCTGGCAGCTGTGGCTGCAAAGCCTGAATTTTGAGGTCAGTTATGATGAACCTTGCCCGTCTGATGAGAGGACCTAGACTAGCACTTCTCTCACATACGGTACCATTTAGTCTGACCTGGACTGCCATGCATCCCTGGAACATCTTGCCAACGTTTTGAAGTCTGGCTGCTGTATTTATGATGGTTTCCTTTACTTTTTAGAACAATACTGCTGTAATTACGTGGCGGATATCAAACCGAGAGGAGCATACATGTAGATGCTGGGGTCTTTTATTGGTTAGAATTAGACTTCCTGTTATTGCGTGGCGTGCTGTTATGAATGGCTGTTGAATAGGGAGCACGTATTTCATGTTGATTGTCAGGAATCCACAGTGACCATGCGGGCAAGTGCACCCAGACAGGGAACTTGGCAGGGCCAAGTAGGACTCATAATCAGTTACAGGCCATAGCGCTGCGTCTGTGTCTCTCTTCCTGAAACACTTTCATGAGGGCCTTGCCTCCATTACTAGTACGATCCTCAACTGCGTATTGTACTAGAAACCTGGGGTGATAAACATGGCATCACACTGAGTGCTCTTTGAAAGGCTGCCTTTCCATAAACACAGGAAGACCTCTCTTTAGAAAGTGAATCGCTTAGGCCTACCTCAGGTCCCACTGTGTTTTCAGTGTAGAACAGGACACAATGTTCCTCAGATTTGGCTGTAGTTTTTCCTTAAATTAATCTTACAGATCATGGGTACAGTAATACAGTATATAGGCCATTCAATACAGGGTGTTGAAGAACAACTTTGTGCGTCATTCTCTATGCCTCAACAGTATAAATAAATGAATAGTGTGTCCAAGACCGTGGATAGCTCTGTTTCATCATGTCTCTTCCTAGATCAATCCTGTTGTGCTGCACATCCAGTAGCTGACCGATTTGTCTGTTAATGTGTCAATTTGTGCTCCTAGCAATTAGACTGTCCTCTTTTTACATTCACATTCTATCATTCTACTGTATTCACATTCGATTGGTCAACTATATTACTACATATTTTTATCACGAAGTAATCACACGCAATAAACAACTGTAACTGGGCATATAACTAATGGGTTATAATTTTATTCAGATGGGTCATTTTGAAGTCCTTGGTTTGTGCTAGGTGGTAGTGGAAGCTTTATGGCTCTGTTTGTTGATAAAATATTCTCCTGTTCACTCCTCTTCATGCACTGAGATCATAGCGTGAAAGGGTTTGGCTCTCTCTGTGGAGCCACTACTGAGATCTCTGAGCTTAGCAGTAGGGCTGCTGGACAAGTCTTAGCTCATTACTGGGCCCAAAATGAGCTCACCATCCATCTGCTGTTTCATATGATATAATGTAAGCCTTACGAGACAGTCACTCATTGTGAGGCAGAGGCAATTGTTAAATATTTGGCATTTTGAGGAGTTCTTGGCAAGACCCATGGAGCAGAGTGACCAGTAGTCTGTCTTCTCTCCAAAAGCGAATTCCGGGTGCAAGAAAGAGTTGTATTTAGAGTACCTTTTTTGTAAAGAGTGTAATTTGTGACAGTAGTTTGGATGGGAGGTCAAGTAGTCCAATTTTGTATTTGAATAATAACCGGAGGGTAGATTTAACTTGGACATGGCTTCGGTCCAGTTTTGAAGATATAGGGTTTGCCAAGTATTTCTGACAGAATTCTCAGTTGGGAGTCTGTTTTTTGGGCTCAACCTTTTTTCTTTTGTTGTTATTTGGGGGACATTTTTGTGCCCTTGCTACATGGAGGGAGGGACCGCTTGTCATATACTACAGCCTATATGTTGTCTTCTTCCTAGGGAGACATGTGGGCCGCTCCAGTACAAGCGGGTGAGGGTTACACCCCCGAACCAACAGAACGAGACCAGCTAATTCATATTGACTCCAGACTGCAGCTTCTCCTTCCTGTTGAAGACTTCCTGTCTGTGCGAAGCCCCTACCCTGACCACAGTCTGCCCCAGGCCCAGGTATGTACTGTACAGCCCAAATGTCTACTGCCTAATAGGCCTGGGTTCACAAAGGTGCCATTAACTACTCAAAACACCATCTCTACCTGCAAAGAGCCAAGGTCATTAAGACTCATAACATGGTCAACACAGTGGGACATCAACTACAGACTCTTGTAAAAGCTTTGTTCATTGAACCTCAGGCAGACCCACTTTCATAAAATGGGAAAATTTGTGATTTTGTGTTGTTAGTTTGCACCCTAACTTTAGTACTCACATGTTGAGTCATATTACCCCAACACCCATGCTAAATGCAACAGAATTGCATAGTTTACCCCTTGTAAATTGTAAAAAAAAAAATTAAAAAAAATTGAGCATTAGCAAATTGTAGGCTACTTTAAGTTTCTGCGAGGCTGAGCTTGAGAATTGCCCAATAAATGTTCATTCACTTTTCATATGTTGCATGCACAAATCTATCTGGCTCTTACCCATGCTAATGCAGTACAACAAAGTACTGTAAATTCCGGACTATAAGCCGCAACTTTTTTCCCAGGCTTTGAACCTCGCGGCTTAAACAATGACGCGACTAATATATGGATTTTTCCCGCTTTCAAATTTTTTTTTTTCTCCAAAAAAGCCCATTCTGTGACGTGCTCAGTTTTTTGGCGGCATGAAGCTTTCATTAGACCAATGAAATTGCCGAACGGGTTAAGGTCAAACAACTTTTTTGTTTACTGTTTAGATTAAATCGAGCGCTCTCAAACTTCCCATCATTCTGATTACGGTAGTCATTTTGTCACCCTCATCATGGCAAAGACACGGAGAAATGCATATGATGCAGCTTTCAAGTTGAAGGCGATTGATCTGGCTGTTGGAAAAGGAAATAGAGCTGCTGCCCGGGAGCTTGGTCTTAATGAGTCGATGATAAGACGTTGGAAACAGCAGCGTGAGGAATTAACTCAGTGCAAAAAGACAACTAAAGCTTACTGCAAATTTTTTATTTTTTGTTACAAGCCGTGTTTCGTTAAAGCCTATTTATTTTTGTTACAAGCCGGTTTCGTTAAAGCCTGTGTAAAGTTCATTTGTTTCAATGTACCGGTAGGCACCTGTGGCTTATAGACATGTGCGGCTTATTTATGTTCAAAATAATTATCATTTTTAAATTCAGTGGGTGCGGCTTATATTCAGGTGCGCTTAATAGTCCGGACATTACGGTATATGCAAAATCAACAAAAATCTGGGTTTGAGGCGAAGGATGATGGGAACGATTTCCCTTCATAAAACTACCACAATGGAAGAGGAACATTGTGTCCATTGATTCACATGAGGATTCCAACATCTCCTTGTGTGCTGTTTGAACGTACTGTTCTGGAGTGGCATGGTCATTTATCTGCTCATTAAAACCCTATGTGCTACTTGAAAGTCAACTCTCAACTGTTTACCATTTCATCACTGAATATATAATTTATCTTAGATTTGAATTTCAATGACAGAATAATAAGGCTAATTTATTCAGCTTCTACATTAGGAAAGCAGAAGCTGTACTTTTTCTTCAGGTTAGGTAGTTGAGACTGAGCTTGTTGAGGAGCCTAGATAAGACTTGGCAAGGCATGACTCCTGTGGCTCTCCTTGTTTACTGGATCTTTGCAGAAGAGGAATCAACACAATAAAAGACAACAATAGTCATAATCAGTATTGATACCCCTTCGGTAAAGACCATTTTTGAGGACATTTAAGTTCATTGTATTGGCACCAGATTATCTTTTGTCCTCACTTTAGTGACTTCTCCCAGACATGAGCTCACTCAGAATTATCTCAGAACCTTATTGCTAAATTCACTAGGCCAGATGGCATCCTCATTAGTGTCTTCTGTTGAGGCCGTGTTCCTGGGGAAGATGTTTTTGAAGTCATAAAATGTTTTGGGATAAGAATTTTGAGCATCTAGGGTATCATTTAATTCTGTCACTGATTGGATCAGTTTGGAAAAAGAATGGCCATGGAATCCCAGCCTTTCAATGTCAAGTTCACGTTTTATTTCGTAATGTCCAGAGTATTTATTGTGCTGGAGAGGAGTAGATGAATCTCTGCCTGTCCGATTTGACTTTTTCTCATGCTCCCACCAGAGGCCTAGATCTTTTCAACCATTCAAAGAATATTAGTAACAGAATGTGACACTGAAGGGACCATACAAAGTTTGATTTCGAAAGGCAAAAATAATATATGCGGTGCGATGTTGCAAGCGGCTGTGCCCATAAAAGAGTTTTTAGCAGTTTGATTGCCATGTCTGAGGGGGCAGGGACTTGAAGCTATGGTCACAGTTATGGCATGCGCATTAAAGCTGGACTACATTGTCAATAAACCAAGAGCTTGGGACTATAAGGTTCTGTCTGCATTTTTGTCCAATTTTTGCTATTGACCTGTTCAATGTTCTCTACCTATATAGTACTCTGAATACCCCAATTAATGTTGTTAAGTTCAAAAGAATACAATATAAAAATTGCTGACACCATTCAAACTAATGAGGGTTCGGAACTTTAAAGCCAATTATATCAGAATCATCTTTTGGCAGATAGAACGTTATAGTCCCAAGCTCTCTAAATCACTATATACACCAGCCCTTCATTCTGCCTCAGTGGCGGTAAATCCAAGGGTGGTCGTAAAATGATATGCTTTTGTTTTGTGGTTGCCTTTCTTCTCGGAAGTAGCTTGCACGAGTCTGACTCCTAATTGAAACCGTTTGGATGCACTGTAGTAACCTGCTTACGTGCCGTACACACACCGCCAAGTTATCGGAAAAAGTTATTTATTGGGAAGTTCTTCCTTGCTCACACTATACAAAATGAAACATAGTGTGTCTTTTTAAACAGCACATGTTAACCTTCAACTAACAGATTGCTGTTGGAACAATCTCGTTTCAGATCGATGACCTTCTACATTTGACATGGAAGAGGCAACTGTTTTAACACCCCATCATGCCCAGAGCTTAATGACAGGGCTGCTCAACATAGAGAAGTGCGAGCCCCACACATGGCACAACCTTATCCCTTTCATTTAGAGGCATCTGGGCATACAGTTACAGCATACTACATGTAGATGATGTGGAATAGTGTCTCCTTAATAGTATTCTTAATCTCATCATACCGCAGTGATATTTTTTAATTTTTTGGAGTCCGGTGTCTCAGACCAAGGCAGAAAATACATTTTAAATGCCTTTTTTTGTTACTGAGACCTTCTACCATGCACACATATCTTTAGTTAGGGTGTGGTCTTGTCTACATCCTGGTTTTTAGTCAGACATGCAGCCTTTGGTTTAGTGGTGGACCTAGCCCAAGTTGAGTTACTTGAGGCTGACATTTGATTTTGAAGTTCTCTTTTATACATACCTCCACTCTATTGTAAAACACTGGCATGCAGGCCTTGGTGGATATTGTACTCATTTAAATGAAAGATGCATGGATTCCTGAAAAATCCATTTTGTTAAATGGCTCATGAACCTGATTCTAAGAAACATCAGTCAAATGGCCCTTTCACGGCAAGGGTGTCTCCCGTCTCAGGTGGAGGGCTTACATAAGAGAGGCCCTGAACTCTTTCCCCTTCCATTTTTTGTTTTTTATTCTAGGAAGTGGCCATGTATCATATCAATCTCATACCTGTGTTATAAACATATAGTTAACCTCACCTTGTTGCAAATAGGATGTAGTACTAAGAAGTTGTGGACATGGTTGTCTATCATTACTGTATATGCACCAGCCCCTTACAGTGTGTTTGTGTGGGAATGTGTGTACCACCCAAAGGTAAAATCTAGAGGTGGGGACTCAGTTATGAGCATCAGCTATTGAGTGGTGCAGCTTTTACATTTCCTTATGACACATGCTATTCCTGCAAGAGGTGGCTGGTAGGGAATGTAGTGGTCAAAAGGGGTGGTCACCATGGCAGCAGATGCAGTGGGATTTGACTATGGAACAGTTTCCTTAGTGACCATTGCGATTGCACCTGATCTTTCCCCCAAGAATATCAAGGCCTTGTTAACGTTTGCCTCCTAACTCCAGCATTGCTATTGTTGTGTGCTGGCAGGCTATTTCTGCTATAAGGCTATGAGGTCACTTTGTGGGTTTTGAAGAAACCTATGGTTTCACTGCACTGAATGGTGAGTCAGAGACCAACACAGAAAACGCCCTGCTGACCACCACATGAGCAGAGTGTTTACTAGGCCTATACTTTGCGAACTCAGCTTATTTGATATCTTAAAACCCGTTAGCAGCTTTGGCAATGTGTACTAGCCCGTCTTGCCATGCCATCGCTACAGGAGTAACAAATCCCGCCGAGGCTTTGGAGATAGTGTCATCTCTCAAGCAATCACAGATATTCCTTAGTCCTAGAATGACCTAGAACGTTGTATGAGGAGGTGTTTTGTTCCACGTTTTGAGCACTTCTGTTTGTTTTTCTTTCCCAAGACCCACTGTGTGCCTTGCCCTCAATAGGACTAGAGTAATTGATATGACAAAATGGGGCCGGTGTAGATTTCAACAGAACAATATCAGTTCCTCTAATCCTTTGCCATTAGGAAGATGGGAGTAGAATTCTTTGCCTTAATATTAGAAGAAAATGTCCTCCTTGATATATTAAAAACACTACCAAAGGCAACAATACAAAAGGTATGTTCTGTTTCTGGGCGACTGCTTTAGTTTTCAAGTCCAACTTGTAGTACATTGCACATTGTTAAACCAATCTGACACAGTTGAGCACCAAGCCATTTAGACTAGCACGACCAAGGCAAGAGATGACAAGGCGGTCAACCTATGGTCTGGTATCAACCTTAATTTGAGGATAAAGTATAAAACAGGATGGTAAAGAGAGCTTGGCCTTGGGAGCAGTGAGATGTCATCTGGTGGCACTTTAATGTTTCTTGCCTGGGTAAAGAGACCGTACTCCACACCCTTCCCTTCCCTGTAATTCCCATGAAACAGGTTTATAGGCTCTTTATAAACACGTTTCCCATTGGTGTTATCCACAGGAACACTGGTGTTTATTTATTTGGTTAACTTTCTTTGTTTTCTTTTTTATTCCGATGTTAAGACTCATGAGTTTGATATAGGCCTGGGCCTATACTAGTGATACAATGATACATGGATTTAAGAAACAAAGGCACTGCAAGCTATTTAAAATATGCCTTCTAATAGCCTAAAGCAGGCAATCCTTTCCATTCCCTAGTTACTTGCACATTTACATTTACGTCATTTAGCAGACGCTCTTATCCAGTAGTGAATGCATACATTTCATACATTTCATTTCATGCATTTTAATTTATTTTTTTGTTTATAATTGTTTTCTTTTTTTTCTTTTTTTTGTACTGGCCCCCCGTGGGAATCGAACCCACAACCCTGGCGTTGTACACACCATGCTGGCGTTGCAAACACCATGCTCTACCAACTGAGCCACAGGGAAGACTTGCCTTGCCTGATACAGTTGTAATAATATTATAGATATAGCTGTTCGTTTAGCAGTAGGACAGGAAATGATGACAGGAAATGATCACATTCCCCTGCAGTCACTACTTGTCTGAATGTATGGCCCTGGCCAGCTATACATTAACTACTGGCACTGCTCCCTGTTCAGCAATCTGTGTCCTTTAATAAACGTCATTGTATAATTAAGCAATGAGGCCCAACGGGGTGCGGTATATGGCCAATATACCACGGCTAAGGGCTGTTCTTAAGCCCTGAATGCTGATTGGCTGACAACATTTTAATTTTTACTGCTATAATTACGTTTGTAACCAGTTTATAATAGCAATAAGGCACCTCAGGGATTGGCCAATATACCACGTCTAAGGGCTGTATCCAGACACTCGTTGCATTCTGTGTAAGAACAGCCTATTGGCTATATTCCACAAACCCCCGAGGTGCCTTATAAGTTTCTCAATTTATTCATGTGCGTCATTCTTTGGCTAAAGTTATCTCTACTTCATATTGTTGAAGGGTCTAAAGGGGGGATGTTAGTGGTCTCCAATGTATCCCTATGCTTTAGCTGAAGTGTTGGGTTGTGATGTGTTGGTGAGAGAATAGCGTAAACACAGAGGCAATTGCTGGATGTTAGTATAGGTCCTCCTTTGCCGAGAAATGTGTAGAACATATTACCCATGCAAGACTTCAAAAAGATTACACACTAATTTCCTCCAAGCTTTACATATGGTTTAATTGTATTGCATGCCTGTTGTGAGACATAAGACATAATATTTGTGCAATATTGTATTCCATGTTCTTTTTGGGTAGTAGATAAGCCATGAGGTTTTGATCTACGGAACAATGATTGCTCCAGACCACCCTCAGTTCCCCAGGAAGGAACTATAAAGTCCAGATGACCCACGAGAACATCTTCTAATACCTCAGGAATGTCCAGCAATCAGAATGTCATCTGCTGATGATCCAGCATGCTGTTGTAAAAGCTGAACTCTTGTGTGAGGGAAGGAAAAGGTCAACTTCGACACAAGCTAATATAGAAACTAGGACATTTGAAAGATGTAAATATATACTGATAAAAAAATATAAACGCAACATGTAAAGTGTTGGTTTCATTAGCTGAAATAAAAGATCACAGAAATGTTCCATACGCACAAAAAGCTAATTTGCCATGATAATCTATCCACCTGACAGGTATAGCATATCAAGAAGCTGATTAAACAGCATGATCATTACACAGGTACACCTTGTGCTGGGGACAATAAAAGGCCACTCGAAAATGTGCAGTTTTGTCACACAACACAATACCACAGATGTCTCAAAGTTTTATGGATCATGCAATTGTCATGCTGACTGCAGTAATGTCCACCAGAGCTTTTGCCAGAGAATTTAATGTTAATTTCTCTACCAGAGCTTTAGAGAATTTGGCAGTACGTCCAACCGGCCTCACAACCGCAGACCACGTGTAACCACGCCAGCCCAGGACCTCCACATCCGGCTTCTTCACTTGCGGGATCATTTGAGGGGGTGCTAAGGAGTATTTCTGTTTGTAATAAAGCCCTTTTGTGGGGAAAAACTCATTCTGATTGGCTTGGCCTGGCTCCCAAGTGGGTGGGCCCTTGCCCAGTCATGTGAAATCCATAGATTAGGGCCTAATGAATGTATTTCAATTGACTGATTTCCTTATATGAACTGTAACTCAGTCAGATCTTTGAAATTGTTGCATGTTGCGTTTATATTTTTGTTCACTCAGTATATGATCTGACATTGTCCTCTTTTAAAAACATTTTTTATATTAAGTGTATATGTTTTTCTATGTCAGTCAGGTCTCTAGTAAGTAGAGGGATACTGAGAGAGATCAGTGTGGGCTGCAGTGTATGTCTGTGTAGGTTGATTAGTGTGGGGTTATGGGGTTGTTGCTGTTGGATTGACCTCCATGTCCAGGCATCACTGTGCAGGTGGTGCTGACAGGCCACATCTGCATTTCACACCTCTGTCTGCGAGGCGGGGAGAAGGTTTGGGCAAAGCGTCAGTCTGACAAAGGATCTCAGCCAGTGCTTCCGCACGGCAGACCCCAGAGCTCTCGCAGCGCAGAGCTCTTGGCGAGGCATGTGGAAAGACCTTGGCAGATAGCCAGAGTCCACGTGGCACAGCCCAAATACGAAGCTCCGCTGTAGCCCAGCCTGAGAGGGGAGCATGCTTTTCTAAGAAACAACCGCTCTGAATGAGTCAGACAGGCTACGTCCTGTTTTCATTAGTACACATTCATCTTTCACTGCTTACAATGAAGAGCCCTGTCAGAAGGTCACCTGCAAGACAACAAAATGTTGTTAATTTATTAGATATGCAAAACAGTGAATATACTTTTTCAAGCTAGACATGGTCGATCATGGTTAGCACTAGGATGAGAGTTTAAGCCCCTGCAAGAGCATTAGTCCTATGTCAATGTGTATCATGAGTATTGTTTTTAGCATTATCAGTGATCAGAATGTACTGTGGTCCTTGCTGCATTATTGTTGCATTATTGGTTATTGGGCAGCGTGCCACGTCTTTGTTTATCTTATTTCCTACTATGTTCGGGAAAAAACAGGCCCTGTTTGGCTCCTCTTCAGTCTGTTGACAAGGGAATGGTGCAGTTTCGGTGGCTCTTGTTATTCTTACCTGAATCTGGACTCCTGTAGTCAAGAATAAATCTAGCATCAATATGCTTTCAAGCTGCTGCCATGTATCGACTGTCAGAATAAATATATGGCTCCTATGTGAATACACGTGCTGATAGATAGTAAGTGCAAATGTGACCTAATTAGTTGTCTTGTTGCAGTGGGTGGGCTATGCAGTGGTGTCTGTATCAATAGGGATCCAGCTGTTGCTCTAACCTGGCAAGCAGCAGGACAGACGGGACCCACATTGGACTCTTGCAGGCACTGCTCAGTATCAGTCTCAGTGGCTGTTCTTCACTCCTGAAAAATAAAACATTCGCACAACGACATGTCATTTGTTCAGGTACAGGACCTAAAAAATATAAAAAATGTCCACACCTCTGATATGGTGCCAGGAGTTATCTTTACTCGTACAACTCTGATTGATTGTATTTTAATTTTGTCTTGAGTAGGGCTGTGGCGGTCATGAAATTTGGTCGGCCGGTTATTGTCATGAAAAAGTCTACTGGTCTCATTGTAATTGACCGTTAATTAACTGAAACACCTTTTAGCATCTCCAGGCCTCCATGCATACAAGCTGCGTACAAGCCTCAGATGCACGCCTTTGGAACATCAATTTAATATCCATTATTTATTTTAGTCAGGGCTAAAGAAACATTATAATATGAAGAAAATGTGTTTCAGAAGAACAGAAAATGAGTTGGCCTAACCTCTACCCTATGTTATCTGGCTATGCTCCATGCCATAGGCTGTAGGCTTTTTCATTTATCTGACAAGATATGCTTATAAGTCCTGTGCCGTTTTTATATTATATGATTGTAAAGAAAGAATAATATAATTTAATATTAATATAGTATCATATAATAAGGATATTTTTCCCATTCGGGAGTGACTGCACATATGAAGTGGCTCTGTTGAGCGTAAAAGTTATAATTTGAAATAACTCTAAATCTAGCATATAGGACCTATTTGGCAACTTTAGTTGTGAATGATACAAACCTTAGAATGTCTTACAAATCAAAACGTAGATGGGCTGCATGATACGACTATAGGCTATTCATGATTTGAGAAAGTTGGGGGAAAAAAGCTTGCGCTCTGTTCCTTGCCTCAGGCTGGAAAGCTGTTCTCTCTTCAAAGGATCATATTTTCACCCATCAGACTATTCTCAATTGAATCTTGTCTTCACTAATATGTAAAATTAGTTTGGATTTAGAATGGCCCATTACAAAGTCGGCAGGAACAGGGGTGGGGGAACAGGGGCAGGAACAGGGCTGGGGCGAAAAAAGACATGGCATCTGTATGCACTCAAATAGCAAATGGAGGCCGAGCGCTTTCCCGCCGATATGTTTTTCTATGATGCCGGGTAGGCTACTTCGGTTTTATAGTGGAGCTGTGCTTAATATGAGCGGCTGAGAAATAAATATAACAACTTATTTCACTCCATGCATCAACCACTGAGGAAAATGCGCTCGTCGCACAAACTGTGTATGCCATGGGCTCTCCAACCCTTTTCCTGTAGGTTCCCAGTGCTTCATTTGGGAAACCAAGTGAAATCTGTTCGGGAACATCGATAGGAACATGTTTTTGCGACTGAACATATTTCACGAAACTGTTGACAGCCCCTCTGCACACTTGAGAAAGGAATAAAGGAGAGCGAGGAAGAAGCCACCCAATCTACCTACCTCATCCCCATACTGTTTTTATTTTATTTACTTTTCTGCTCTTTTGCACACCAGTATTTCTACTTGCACTTCATCATATGCTCATTTATCACTCCAGTGTTAATCTGCTAAATTATAGTTATTCGCTCCTACGGCCTATTTATTGCCTACCTCCTCATGCCTTTTGCACACACTGTATATAGACTTTCTTTTTTTTCTAATGTGACATTGACTTGTTTATTGTATAATTGGCTTGTTTATTGTTTACTCCATGTGTAACTCTGTGTTGTTGTCTGTGTCACACTGCTTTGCTTTATCTTGGCCAGGTCGCAGTTGTAAATGAGAACTTGTTCTCAACTTGCCTACCTGGTTAAATAAAGGTGAAATATAAAAAATAAATGGAAACGCATGGTGGTGAGATATTCTGTATAGCTAAAGGTAATGTGTCACCCAATTTAGTTATGAAAATTGAAAAAAAATCCCTATTACTAGACTATTGAAAATCAAATACATATCACTATACTTGTGGGCTAACTGGAAGCCGCCCTGCACAATCAATGAACCAACAGCATTGCCTAGGGCTCTGCGTTATCTCCCAGAGTCGTGGATAGAAATTTTGGAGTGTAGCATAAGGTAACCGGTTCATCCAGTATGCATGATAATACAGTCCACACTCAAAGGTGATTACTCAAATTTGTTTAATTTTAGAGTATAGGCTAGACCAGTGGTTTCCAAATGTTTTATAGTCCCGTACCCCTTGAAATATTCAACCTCCAGCTTCGTACCCCCTCCAGCACCAGGGTCAGCGCACTCTCAAATGTTTTTTTGCCACCATTGTAAGCCTGCCACACACACACTATATGATACACTCATTCTTATGTTTAATAAATGTGAGTTTTTGTCACAACCCGGCTCATGGGAAGTGACAAAGAGCTTTTATAGGACCAGGGCACAAATAATAATAATCAATAATGTTGCTCTTTATTTAGCCATCTTACATATGAAACATTATTTGTTCATCAAACATTGTGAATAACTCACCACAGGTTAATGAGAAGGACGTACTTGAAAGGATGCACATAACTCTGCAATGTTGTATTGGAGAGAGTCTCAGTCTTAAATCATTTTCCACACACAGTCTGTGCCTGTATTTAGTTTTCATGCTAGTGAGGACCGAGAATCCACTCTCACATAGTTACGTGGTTGCAAAGAGCATCAGTGTCTTAACAGCGTGAAACTCTGAGCACAGCCCTATCCAGAAATCTGGCAGCGGCTTCTGATTAAATTCAATTTTCACAGAACCGCTTGTTGCAATCTCGATGGGGCTCTCTTGTTCAGATATCGGTAAGGGGACTGGAGGTAGGGCATGAAAGGGATAACGAATCCAGTTGTTTGTGTCATCTGTTTCGGGGGAAAGTACCTGTGTAATTGCCCACCCAGATCACTCAGGTGCTTCGCAATATATCACATTTGACATTGTTCGTAAACTTGAATTCATTTGCACACAAAAAATCATACAATGAGGGAAAGACCTGTGTGTTGTCCTTGTTAATGCAGACAGAGAAGAGCTCCAGCTTCTTAATCATAGCCTCAATTTTGTCCCGCCCATTGAATATAGTTGCAGAGAGTCTCTGTAATCCTAGATTCAGATCATTCAGGTGTGAAAAAACATCACCCACATAGGCCAGTCGTGTGAGAAACTCGTCATGATGCAAGCAGTCAGACAAGTGAAAATTGTCAGTAAAGAAAACTAAGCTAGTCTCTCAATTTAAAAAAACATGTCAATACTTTGCCCCTTGATAACCAGCGCACTTCTGTATGTTGTAAAAGCGTTACAAGGTCGCTGACCATATCATTGCATAATACACGAGAGTTCAGGGGCCTTGCTTTCACAAAGTTAACCATTTTCACTAGTGTCCAAAACGTCTTTCAAGCTGTCAGGCATTCCCTTGGCAGCAAGGGGCTCTTGGTGGATGCTGCAGTGTACCCAAGTGGCATCGGGAGCAACTGCTTGCACGCGCGTTACCACTCCACTATGTCTCCCTGTCATGGCTTTTGCGCCATCAGTAAAGACACCAACACATCTTGACCACCAAAGTCCATTTGATGTCACAAAGCTGTCCAGTACTTAAAAAATATGTTGTCTCTCATGTTGTCCTGGTTTCCAGTGGTTTGCAGAAAAGGATGTCTTCCTTAGTTGACCCCCCATAAACATAACGGACATATGCAGTTGAAGTCGGAAGTTTACATACACTTATGATGGAGTCATTGAAACTCGTTTTTCAACCACTCCACAAATTTCTTGTTAACAAACTATAGTTTTGTCAAGTTGAAGAAATTTGTCCAACAATTGTTTACAGACAGATTATTTCACTTATAATTCACTGAAGTTTACATACACTAAGTTGACTGTGCCTTTAAACAGCTTGGAAAATTCCAGAAAATGATGTCATGGCTTTAGAAGCTTCTGATAGGCTAATTGACACAATTTGAGTCAATTGGAGGTGTACCTGTGGATGTAAGTCTGGTTCATCCTTGGGAGCAATTTCCAAATGCCTGAAGGTACCACGTTCATCTGTACAAACAATAGTACGCAAGTATAAACACCATGGGACCACGCAGCCGTCATACCACTCAGGAAGGAGACGCGTTCTGTCTCCTAGAGATGAACGTACTTTCATGCGAAAATAGCAAATCAATCCCATAACAACAGCAAAGGACCTTGTGAAGATGCTGGAGGAAACGGTACAAAAGTATCTATATCCACAGTAAAACGAGTCCTATATCGTCATAACCTGAAAGGCCGCTCAGCAAGGAAAAAGCCACTGGTCCGAAACCGCCATAAAAAGCCAGACTACGGTTTGCAACTGCACATGGGGACAAAGATCGTACTTTTTGGAGAAATGTCCCCTGGTCTGATGAAACAAAAATATAATTGTTTGGCCATAATGACCATCGTCATGTTTGGAGGAAAAAGGGGAGGCTTGCAAGCCAAAGAACACCATCCCAACCATGAAGCACGAGGGTGGCAGCATCATGTTGTGGGGGTGCTTTGCTGCAGGAGGGACTGGTGCACTTCACAAAATAGATGGCATCATGAGGTAGGAAAATTATGTGGATATATTGAAGCAACATCTCAAGACATCAGTCGGGATGTTAAAGCTTGGTCACAAATGGGTCTTCCAAATGGACAATGTCCCCAAGCATACTTCCAAACTTGTGGCAAAATGGCTTAAGGACAACACAGTCAAGGTATTGGAGTGGCCATCACAAAGCCCTGACCTCAATCCCATAGAAAATTTGTTGGCAGAACTGAAAAAGAGTGTGCGAGCAAGGAGGCCTACAATCCTGACTCAGTTACAACAGCTCTGTCAGGAGGACTGGGCCAAAATTCACCCAACTTATTGTGGGAAGCATGTGGAAGGCTACCCAAAACGTTTGACCCAAGTTTAACAATTTAAAGGCAATGTTACCAAATACTAATTGAGTGTATGTAAACTTCTGACCCACTGGGAATGTGATGAAAGAAATAAAAGCTGAAATAAATAATTCTCTCTACTATTATTTCACATTCTTAAAATATAGTGGTGATCCTAACTGACCTAAAACAGGGAATTCTTAAATGTCAGGAATTGTGAAAAACTGAGTTTAAATGTATTTGGCTAAGGTGTATGTAAACTTCCGACTTCAACTGTACCAGGAGCTGTGCCAGGCCCGCCATGTCAGTTGACTCATCCAGCTGTAACGCATATAATTCACTGGCTTGTATGCAAAGCAGTAATTGTTTCAAAACATCTCCTGCCATGTCATTGATGCGTTGTGAAACAGTGTTGTTTAATGAAGGCATTGTCTGTCTAGTTTTTTTGGCCTTTTTCCCCAGCATTGTCCCAGCCGTATCCGTGGCAGCTGGAAGAATTAAGTCCTCCACAATAGTATGGGGCTTGCCTGTCCTAGCCACTCACCATATAAGACCCTTCTAGACCCTTCTTATTAATGGTATCTGTATCTTTTATATATGTCTTACTACTCGAAAGTCGTCTTTATTCTTGCTCAAAAACCTCCCGTGGCTTATTTTTCAAATTGTCATGTTTCGTTTCTAAATGTCTGTACAAGAGTGAAGGTTTTCTGCGAGAAAGTAACGGTTAATGTGATTGGATGTTCATTATTTGACTAGGCTACCTGTATTTGACATTGTTATTTCGCTGAACACTAGATGGTTAAATTTTATTTTTGGTAGTGAAACGAGGCTACTCAGCGAGAGAAAAAACCTCACCCAAATGTATAGCCTCGTTGGAAAATATAAATGTACTGTTTGAAAATGTGAAGAACATTTTTTTATTTTTCATATATATTCATTCTTTATAAAAAATGTATATATGTGAATCACATTTTAATTTGCCGTACCCCCGACGGCCAGGGGTACCCTAGTTTTGGAATACCTGGGCTAGACCAGTTATGTACCAAAGACATCTTAAATCAGTTTTGTTTTATGTTTTTCTGCCAATGCGTAATATGTGGTAGGCTATATATTGTATAATGGTGCAAGCATAATTTGAATTATGTTTTTTTCGTGCTTGGGCTTATATGCATATGCATAAACACTCATTCTTCCAAACAAGCTGTTGTCCAATAGATTGATGATCATATTATGAGCAAAAAAGCATGCTATTTTACTCTACAAATGGTGTCAGTAGAGGTGTTAAATCTATTGAAGTCATTACCCGATGGTAAATCTAAAGGTTATGATCTTATGACATTTTTTTTACTTTGCTTTGCTGCTCCCCAGATTGTAGCTCCACTGAAATACATATTTAATTGGTCACTGGAAAAGGGGACATTTTCAAATGAATGGAAGCATGCTAAACTGTGACCAATCCCGAAAGACTCCTGCCAATAGTCGACCAATTAGTCTACTCCCTTCACTCAGTAAGATATTGGAAGGTATTGTGAGTAGACACATATGGGAGTAATGGAAAATAATGATCTGATTACAGCCAATCAGCATGCTTATCGCAAAAAACATTCCACCACCACTGCATTGGTTGACATGACTGACCAGAGGCTCAATGCTATGGATAATGGCAGGTTTGTGGAGTACTATTTTTACATTTTAGTGCAGCATTTGATTTAGTGGATCATGAAATAATTTTGACAAAATGATAACATTATGGGTTTAAAGAAGCAGCATTGAATTGGGTACAGTCATATCAAACTGACAGGAAACAGTCCACCTATATCAATGGGTTGTTTTCTTCCCCTCGTGCTTTAAACTGTGGAATACCACAGGGCAGCTGCCAAGGGCCACTTATTTACTTAATATATACCATCAACCTTCCTTATGCCTTATCTGAAACTCAAGCTGCTATATTTGCTGATGATACTACAATTTATACAGCAAGACAATCGGTTCAACAGATACAGCAAGCTCTACAAGTAGATCTGGGAAATATCAGGGATTTGCCGGAACAAACTTGTTTTGAAAACCATGGTTATGTTGGTCTGTTCCACCAGGAAAATGCCAACACAGCATGGGATGCAATTAAGTATGGGGGAGTACAAATTGAGGAAGTGGCAGAAACCAAACTAGGGGTGCATCTAGACAACTGCTTATCATGGTCGTCTCAGATAACTAATCTATGTAAAATAATTTAAACTTCATGCATGGTAAGAAGGATAGCTAAATATTTACCAGGAAAGATTCTTAAGCAAACAACCCAAGCATTAATTCATTCAGGTAAACTACTGTTCTGTGGTCTGGGTAAATGCATCAGCAAGTGAAATTAGGAGGCTGCAGATTGAACAGAACTAAGCAGCAAGGATTGTTTTAAGGTGGAGATATGGTTCTTCTGTGTAGTCATGCTCAATGATCTTGGTTGGTCATCAATCAACAAGATAATTGACAAAAACATGCTTATTTTCACAACATTCTATTCCAAGATGGCATAGCAGTCAGACGTCTTTGTCTTGTCTCGTCCCATGTATATATCTTTTTACATCTTTTTCTTTGCATTCTTTTTAAGATTTTTCCTAAACCTCAACTTCAAAATACTCTCCTGAAACCCGCCTCATTCAATGTGGTGTGGATCTGTTTTTTTTTCTAAAGTATTTCGATTTACCTCCGAACTGGAATACCTCAACTGAAGCTAGCTAGCTAACTAGCTACCAGCTATCAGCTATCAGTCAGCTAACCACTGCTAGAGGTCATCAGCTAACCTTTAGCATGGAAAGCTCTCGCCAGTTCGTACAACACGTTTCAAACCAGAGCATACCGGACCTATTTTTCTCTCCATATCCCCGGATTCCTACCGCAAACTCTGAACCTTTTCATCTGGATCGTGGCAGCTAGCTAACCGCAACCCGGGTTGATTTCTCCTGGCTAACGTTTCCGTCCCGGAGCAAGCACCAACTAGCCTGGAGCTAGCCCATGCTATACCCATCTCCCGGCTAAAGCTCCTGGGCTACGCCTGGACCCTTCTACTGCCGGTACGGGGCACAGAACCCCGCCGATCCTTCACGACTGGAATACCGACATAATCTGCCCGAGGAGGCAAAAACAGACTTTCCCCCATCGCGATGTCCCTCTAAGGCCCTTATGCTAGCTTGCTAGCCCTGGCCTGCTAACTGCTAGCTTGCTAGCCCCGGCCTGCTAACTGTCTGAATCGCCGTGTCCCCAGCCAGCCCAACCACTCACTGGACCCATACAATCACTTGGCTACGCATGCTTCTCCCTAATATCAGTATGCCTTGTCCATTACTGTCCTGGCTAGTGATTGTCTTATTTCACTGTAGAGCCTCTATCCCTGCTCAATATGCCTTAACCAACCATGTTGTTCCACCTCCCACATATGCGATGACATCACCTGGTTTAAACGTCTCTAGAGACTATATCTCTCTCATCATTACTCAATGCCTAGGTTTACCTCCAATGTACTCGCTTCCTGCCATACCCCTTGTCTGTACATTATGCCTTGAATCTATGCTATCGTGCCCAGAATCCTGCTCCCTTTACTCTCTGTTCCAAACGTGTTAGACGGCCAGTTCTTATAGCCTTTAGCCGTACCCTTATCCTACTTCTCCTCTGTTCCTCTGGTGATGTAGAGGTTAATCTAGGACCTACAGTGCCTAGCTCCACTCCTACTCCCCAGGTGCTCTCATTTGTTGACTTCTGTAACCGTAAAAGCCTTGGTTTCATGCATGTTAACATTAGAAGCCTACTCCCTAAGTTTGCTTTATTCACTGCTTTAGCATATTCTGCCAACCCGGATGTCTTAGCCGTGTCTGAATCCTGGCTTAGGAAAACCACCAAAAATCCTGAAATTTCCATTCCTAACTATAACATTTCCCGCCAAGATAGAACTGCCAAAGGGGGCGGTGTTGCAATCTACTGCAGAGATAGCATGCAGAGTTATGTCTTACTATCCACGTCTGTACCAAACAATTCAAGCTTCTACTTCTAAAAATTCACCTTTCCAGAAACAAGTCTCTCACCGTTGCAGCTTGCTATAGACCACCCTCTGCCCCCAGTTGTGCCCTGGACACCATATGTGAATTCATTGCCCCCCATCTATCTTCTGAGCTCGTGCTGCTAGGTGACCTAAACTGGGACATGCTTAACACCCCGGCCATCCTATAATCTAAGCTTGATGCCCTCAATCTCACACAAATTATCAATGAACCTACCAAGTACAACCCCAAATCCGTAAAACGCTCCCTAAAGCACTTCAGCGAACAGGCCTTTCTAATCGGCCTGGCCGGGGTATCCTGGAATGACATTGACCTCATCCCGTCAGTAGAGGAAGCCTGGTTATTCTTTAAAAGTGCCTTCCCCACCATCTTAAATAAGCATGCTCCATTAAAAAAAAATGTAGAACTAGGAATAGATATAGCCCTTTGTCCACTCCAGACCTGTCTGCCCTTGACCAGCACAAAAACATCCTGTGGCATTCTGCATTAGCATCGAATAGCCCCCGTGATATGCAACTTTTCAGGGACGTTAGGATCCAATATACACAGGCAGTTAGGAAAGCTTAGGCTAGCTTTTTCAAACAGAAATTTGCATCCTGTAGTACAAACTCAGAAAAGTTCTGGGACACTGTAAACCCATGGAGAATAGGAGCACCTCCTCCCAGCTGCCCACTGCACTGAGGCTAGGAAACACTGTCACTACTGATAAACCACAATAATTGAGAATTTCAATAAGCATTTTTCTACGGCTGACCATGCTTTCCACCTGGCTACCCGTACCCCGGTCAACAGCCCTGCGCTCCCCACAGCAACTCACTCAAACCTCCCCCACTTCTCCTTCACCCAAATCCAGATAGCTGATGTTCTGAAAGAGCTGCAAAATCTGGACCCCTATAAATCAGCTAGACAATCTGGACCCTCTCTTTCTAAAATTGTCTGCCGAAATTATTGCATCCCCTATTACTAGCCTGTTCAACCTCTCTTTCGTGTCATCTGAGATTCCCGTAGATTGGAAAGCTGCCGCGGTCATCCCCCTCTTCAAAGGGGGAGACACTCTAGACCCAAACTGCTGCAGACCTATATCTATTCTACCCTGCCTTTCTAAGGTCTTTCAAAGCCAAGTTAACAAACAGATTACCGAACATTTCCAATCTCACCGTACCTTCTCCACTATGCAATCTGGTTTCAGAGCTGGTGATGGGTGCACCTCAGCCACGCTCAAGGTCCTAAACGATATCAAAACCGCCATCGATAAGAGACATTACTGTGCAGCCGTATTCATCGACCTGGCTAAGGCTTTCAACTCTGTCAATCACAACATTCTTATCGGCAGACTCAACAGCCTTGGTTTCTGAAATGATTGCCTCGCTTGGTTCACCAACTACTTCTTCGATAGAGTTCAGTATGTCAAATCGGAGGGCCTGTTGTCCGGACCTCTGGCAGTCTCTATGGGGGTGCCACACGGTTCAATTCTCGGGCTGACTCTCTTCTCTGTATACATCAATGATGTCGCTCTCGCTGCTGGTGATTCTCTGATCCACCTCTACGGGGACGACACCGTTCTGTATACCTCTGGCCCTTCGTTGGACACTGTGTTAACTAACCTCCAGATGAGCTTCAATGCCATACAACTCTCCTTCCGTGGCCTCCAACTGCTCTTAAATGCAAGTAAAACTAGATGCATGCACTTCAACCGATCGCTGCCTGCACCTGCCCACCCATCCAGCATCACTACTCTGGACGGTTCTGACTTAGAATTTGTGGACAACTACAAATACCTAGGTGTCTGGTTAGACTGTAAACTCTCCTTCCAGACTCACATTAACCTCTCTAGGGTAGGGGGCAGTAATTTCACATTCGGATAAAAAACGTACCCGATTTAATATGGTTATTACTACTGCCCAGAAACTAGAATATGCATATAATTGTTTGATTTGGATAGAAAACACCCTAAAGTTTCTAAAACTGTTTGAATGGTGTCTGTGAGTATAACATAACTCATATGGCAGGCCAAAACCTGAGAACATTCTGTACAGGAAGTGCCCTCTCTGACCATTTCTTGGCCTTCTACACTCTCTTTATCGAAAACAGAGGATCTCTGCTGTAACGTGACACTTTCTAAGGCTCCCATAGTCTCCCAGAAGGCGCCAGAACGTTGAATGATGACTCTGCAGGCCATGGCTGAAAAACAGTAGCGCATTTGGATAGTGTTCGATCTGAGAACAATGCGACGGGTGTGCGCGTGCACGTGAAGAGGCCATTTTACATTTTCAGTCTTTGAACGTAAAAGACGTCTCCCGGTCGGAATATTATCGCTATTTTACGAGAAAAATCGCATAAAAATTGATTTTAAACAGCGTTTGACATGCTTCGAAGTACGGTAATGGAATATTTTGAATTTTTTTGTCACCATACGCGTCCGTGCGTCACCGTTCGGATAGTGTCTTGAACGCAAGAACAAAACAGAGGATATTTGAACATAACTATGGATTATTTTGAACCAAAACAACATTTGTGGATGAAGTAGAAGTCCTGGGAGTGCATTCTGACGAAGAACAGCAAAGGTAATCCAATTTTTCTTATAGTAATTCTGAGTTTAGTGAATGCCAAACTTGGTGGGTGTCAAATTAGCTAGCCTGTGATGGCGAGCTATCTACTCAGAATATTGCAAAATGTGCTTTTGCCGAAAAGCTATTTTAAAATCTGACACCGCGATTGCATAAAGGAGTTCTGTATCTATAATTCTTAAAATAATTGTTATGTTTTTTGTGAACCTTTATCGTGAGTAATTTTGTAAATTCACCGGATGTTTTCGGTATGTTTGCTAGTTCTGAACGTCACATGCTAATGTAAAAAGCTGGTTTTTGATATATGAACTTGATTGAACAAAACATGCATGTATTGTATAACATAATGTCCTAGTAGTGTCATCTGATGAAGATCATCAAAGGTTAGTGCTGCATTTAGCTGTGGTTTTGGGTTTTGTGACATTATATGCTAGCTTGAAAAATGGGTGTGTGATTATTTCTGGCTGGGTACTCTCCTGACATAATCTAATGTTTTGCTTTCGCTGTAAAGCCTTTTTGAAATCGGACAATGTGGTTAGATTAACGAGGGTCTTGTCTTTAAAATGGTGTAAAATAGTAATATGTTTGAGAAATT
This sequence comes from Salmo trutta, assembly GCF_901001165.1. Lineage (NCBI taxonomy): Eukaryota > Metazoa > Chordata > Actinopteri > Salmoniformes > Salmonidae > Salmo > Salmo trutta. The sequence goes on from NC_042981.1 coordinate 29,538,971, forward strand.
GAAGTAATAGCATTTCTAAGGTATTTGAATATCGCGCCACTCGATTCCACTGGCTGTTGACTAGGTGGGACGATTTCGTCCCACATACCCTAGAGAGGTTAAACATCTCCAATCCAAAATTAAATCTAGAATCGGCTTCCTATTTCGCAGCAAAGCATCCTTCACTCATGCTGCCAAACATACCCTCGTAAAACTGACCATCCTACCAATCCTTCACTTCGGCGATGTCATTTACAAAATAGCCTCCAACACTCCACTCAACAAACTGGATGCAGTCTATCACAGTGCCATCCGTTTTGTCACCAACGCCCCATATACTACCCACCACTGCGACCTGTATTCTCTCGTTGGCTGGCCCTCGCTTCATATTCGTCGCCAAACCCACTGGCTCCAGGTCATCTACAAGTCTCTGCTAGGTAAAGCCCCGCCTTATCTCAGCTCACTGGTCACCATAGCAGCACCCACCCGTACCACGTGCTCCAGCAGGTATATCTCACTGGTCACCCCCAAAAGCCAATTCTTCCTTTGGCCGCCTCTCCTTCCAGTTCTCTGCTGCCATTGACTGGAACAAACTGCAAAAAAATCTCTGGGGCTGGAGACTCTTACCTCCCTCACTAGCTTTAAGCACTAGCTGTCAGAGCAGCTCACAGATCACTGCACCTGTACATAGTTCATTTGTAAATAGCCCGTCCAATCTACCTCATCCCCATACTGTATTTATTTATTTATTCATTATCTTGCTCCTTTGCACCCCATTATCTTAACTTTGACATTCATCTTCTGCACATCCTACCATTCCAGTGTTTAATTGCTATATTGTAATTAATTTTCCACCATTACCTATTTATTGCCTTACCTCTCTTATCCTATCTCATTTGCACATACTGTATATAGACTTTTTCTACTGTATTATTGACTGTACTTTTATTCCATGTGTAACTCTGTGTTGTTGTATGTGTCGAACTGCTTTGCTTTATCTTGGCCAGGTCGCAGTTGCAAATGAGAACTTTGTTCTCAACTAGCCTACCTGGTTAAATAAAGGTGAAATAAAAAAATAAACGTTTTTCAACAAAATCGCCGGAATGAGTCTCCCAGTCCCTGCTACTGAAAAACATCCCCACAGCATGATGCTACCACCATCATGCTTCACCGTAGGGATGGTGCCAGGTTTCCTCCAGACGTGACACTTGACATTCAGGCCAAAGAGTTCCATCTTGGTTTCATCAGACTAGGTGAATCTTGTTTCTTACGGTCTGAGAGTCCTTTTAGGGGCCTTTTGGCAAACTCCAAGCCGGCTCTCATATGCCTTTTACTGAGGAGTGGCTTCCATCTGGCCACTCTTCCATAAAGACCTGATTGGTAGAGATCTGCAGAGATAGTTGTCCTTCTGGAAGGTTCTCTCATCTCCACAGAGAACCTCTGGAGCTCTGTCGGAGTGACCATTGGATTCTTGGTCACCTCCCTGACCAAGGCCCTTCTCCACCAATTGCTCAGTTTGGCTGGGTGGACAACTCTAGGAAGAGTCTTGGTGGTTCCAAACTTCTTCCATTTAAGAATGATGGAGGCCACTGTGTTCTTGGGGACCTTCGATGCTGCAGAAATGTTTTGGTACTCTTCCCGAGATCTGTGCCTCAACAGAATCCTATCTCGGAGCTCTACGGGCAATTCCTTCAACCTCATGCCTTGGTTTTTGCTCAGCCATGCACTGTCAACTGTGGGACCTTTTATATATACAGGTGTGTGTGCCTTTCCAAATCCTGTCCAATCAATTGAATTTACCACAGGTGTAAAACCATCTCAAGGATGATCAATGGAAACAGGATGCACCTGAGCTCAATTTCGAGTCTCATAGCAAAGGGTCTGAATACTGATGTAAGTAAGATATATTTCTGTGTTTTGCTTTTTTATACATTTGCAAACATTTCTTAACCTGTTTTTGCTTTGTCATTATGGGGGTATTGTATGTAAATTGATGAGGATTTGTTTTATTTAATTCATTTTAGAATAAGGCTGTAACATAACAAAATGTGGAAAAAGGGAAGGGGTAAGAATTATTTCCCGAATGAACTGTATAAACAGCATGATCACTTTGCTCGTTGTGTATATAATTATTTCTCGCATTGACACTCTCCTCCTCTCATCTATTCCCTTAATTTGTGGACTTCAGTGCACAATATAACAGCTGTCTGTGACCAGGAAAACAAAACTTTCCAAGCCAAACTTTCATACCAAAACCGCTAACCGCTACACACAGCCTACATCGTTGTCACCATATTGATGTCATAGTCAACATAACTACTAGAACTAACACGTTAGTAAACCCGCTACAATCATGCAGTATAGTGTACAGCAATCAGTTTACCACTTACACCGGCGGGCCCTGGTGGCAACAAATTAATAAAACCAAAAGCTTACCTTGACTTGGAAGAGTTCCAGTGTTGGATAGCCATTGCCAGTTAGCTAACATAGCATTCCTCTCTGTATGAACCAGGTGTTTGAGTAGGCTAAACTAGCTAGCTGCATTTGCTAGCTAAGTAAGTGAAAGTAAAAAAATACTGTGTGTACATACATACATATACACACAAACACACTCACACACAGTACTGTGCAAAAGTTTTAGGCAGGTGTGAAAAAATGCTGTAAAGTAAGAATGCCTTCGAAACAGCATAATTTCTTGTAGATACACTTGCACAAAGTCAAGGATTTTGTAGGCATATAGTCAGGTGTATGATTAAACAATTATGCCAAACCGGTGCTAATGATCATCAATTCAATATGTAGGTTGAAGCACAATCATTAACTGAAACAGAAACAGCTGTGTAGGAGGAGTAACACTGGGTGAGGAACAGCCAAACTCAGCTAACAAGGTGAGGTTGCTGAAGACCGTTTACTGTCAAAAAAAGTCATAGACCATGACAAGACTGAGCACAGCAACAAGACACAAGTTATACTGCATCAGCAAGGTCTCTCCCAGGCAGATATTTCAAGGCAGACAGGGGTTTCCAGATGTGCTGTCCAAGCTTTTGAAGAAGCACAAACGGGCAACGTTGAGGACCGTAGACGCAGTGGTCGGCCAAAGAAACTTACTGCAGCAGATGAAAGACACATCATGCTTACTTCCCTTTGCAATCGGAAGATGTCCAGCAGTGCCATCAGCTCAGAATTGGCAGAAAACAGTGGGACCCTGGTACACCCATCTACTGTCCGGAGAAGTCTGGTCAGAAGTGGCCTTCATGGAAGACTTGTGGCCAAAAAGCCATACCTCCGACGTGGAAACAAGGCCAAACGACTCAACTATGCACGAAAACACAGGAACTGGGGTGCAGAAAAATTTCAACAGGTGGTCTCGACTGACGAGTCTCCTCAGTTTTGTATTGAAATCAATGTACCCAGAGGTGGACGGAAGTTAGCTGTCCTCCGGCTACACCATGGTGCTACTCTACAGAGTGCTGTTGAGGCTACTGTAGAGCTTCTTTGAAAAACAATGTGTTTTAATCAAGTATTTGGTGACATGAATATATTTAAAAGGATAACTTTTTTAATGTTTCACTTTTTATTTTTCTGAAATTCACTAAGGATGGTCCTCCCCTTCCTCCTCTGAGAAGCCTCCACTGGTGCACACTTCCTAAGTAATGTCAATGCGCTTTTATTACTTCAACTATAACAGGGCTATTCAACTTATAATTTAGAATGGCCTTTTGATCAATTCAGAACATCATTTTTTTAAAATCAGCCTAACAATCCCTTCAAAAATTCTGATGTTTAGTGCCAAAAGGAGCCCTCTTTCAATATTCTCCAATGGGATAATATATTTCTTGTAGTCCCGCCCATTAAGTGCTGTCAATCAATATCACCCAACATCTCTTTTACAGCCAATCAGAGCTGCTAACAGGGGAACAGGGTCTGTCTGCCTACCTATCGGCTCTTTCATCTCAGAACATCATTTAACATAATGATGTTCGGTGGCAAAGCAAGGGTAATAACGCTCTTGAGGGCAGTCTACATGAGTTTATGGAGGAGATAGTTGCTTTTCTCTTCGATTGCCACCACAAGAAAGAAAACCCATATCTAGCAAAAATGTATGATGAGGAGTTCGTATCAGATGTGTTTTTTTTGTTGTGACATCTTCAATCAATTCAGTGGACTTAATTTGGGACAACAGGGGAGGGATAAAACAGTTGTTGACATGATTGAAAAATTGACTTCTTTTAAAATAATGTTCTTTTCTCCTTGAAACCAAACAAAACGCTCAATTTCTATACACTTCGCAACTATATTCAGTCATCATCAGTACAGATCACTCCCGTGATGTCAGAGTTTTTAGGTAACTGAAAGCTAACTTTCCAACGAGATTTTATGAACTGAGGGGGGGGGGGGGCATTTTGTTATAGGGACCCGTTCTTTACTGATGTGGGGGAGAGAGACTTCTCCGCAAAAGCTAGTCAATTGAGATATGCCTAAAACGGTTTCAATGTAAAAAAAAATAATAATAATAACGTCAGAGAAATGAACAACATGATAAAGAAATAGAAAATAGAACAGAATATCATGCTGGTCAACTGAGATATGCCATGCATAAAATGTTGAAAAAATATGAAGTTATGTATGTAAAACAGACATTTTAATAAAATTGTATTAATGTGATGCAGATCAACTGTGTTATAAGTACAAATGTGTTCCATTATTTAAACAATTTGATGCACTGAATTAAGCTAATCTTAAAGAACTTAAAATGAACTTTTAACAATATGCCATGCATAAAAGGTTTCTATGTTTAAAAAAACAACAAAACAAGTTAGAGAAAATAATGACGTAATAGAAAATACAGTGGCTTCAGAAAGTATTCATACCCCTTGAGTTATTGTTGAATTCAAAATTGATTGAATATATTTTTCTCAAGTGATTTTTTTTTTATAAAGAAAAATTACATTTTGGCACATTTATTGAAAATGAAATAGTGATGTACTGGGCCGTACACACTACCCTCTGTAGTGCCATGAGGTCGGAGGCCGAGCAGTTGCTATACCAGGCGGTGATGCAACCGGTCAGGATGCTCTCGATGGTGCAGCTGTAGAACTTTGAGGATCTGGTGACCATGCCAAATCTTTTCAGTCTCCTGAGGGGGAAAAGGTCTTGTCATGCCCTCTTTACGACTGTCTTGGTGTGTTTGAACCATGATAGTTTGTTGGTGATGTGGACACCAAGGAACTTGAAACTCTCGACCCGCTCCACTACAGCCCCGTCGATGTTAATGGCTTTTCATGTTGTCCATGATCAGCTCCTTTGTCTTGCTGACATTGAGGGAGAGGTTGTTGTCCTGGCACTACACTGCCAGGTCTCTGACATCCTTAGAGGCTGTCCCATCGTTGTCGGTGACTAGGCCTACCACACTTGTCGTCAGCAAACTTAATTATGCTGTTGGAGTCATGCTTCGCCACGCGGTCATGGGTGAACAGGGAGTACAGGAGGGGAATAAGCATACACCCCTGAGGGGCCCCAGTGTTGAGGTTCACCGTGGCAGATGTGTTGTTGCCTACCATTACCACCTGGGGGCGGCCTGTCAGGAAGACCAGGATCCAGTTGCAGAAGGTCTTTAGTCCCAGGGTCCTTAGCTTAGTGATGAGCTTTGTGGGCACTTTGGTGTTGAACACTGAGCTGCAGTCAATGAACAGCATTCTCACATAGGTGTTCCTTTTGTCCAGGTGGGAAAGGGCAGTGTGGAGTTCGATTGAGATTGCGTCATCTGTGGATCTGTTGGGGCGGTATGCGAATTGGAGTCGGTCTAGGGTTTCCGGGATGATGGTGTTGATGTGAGTCATGACCAGCCTTTCAAAGCACTTCAAGGCTACTGACGTGAGTGCTACGGGGCGTTAGTCATTTAGGCAGGTTACCTTTGCTTCCTTGGGCACAGGGACTATGGTGGTCTGCTTGAAACATATAGGAATTACAGACTCGATCAGGGAAAGGTTGAAAATGTCAGTGAAGACACTTGCCAGTTGGTCCGCGCATGTTCTGAGTACACGTCCTGGTAATCCTTCTGGCCTCGCGGCCTTGTGAATGTAGACCTGTTTAAAGGTCTTGTTCACATCGGCTACGGAGAGCGTGATCAAACAGTCACCCGGAACAGCAGTTGCTCTCATGCATGCTTGAGTGTTGCTTGTCTCGAAGCGAGCAAAAAATGCATTTAGCTCGTCTGGTAGGCTCGCTTCACTGGGCAGCTCTCGCCTGGGTTTCCCTTTGTAGACCATAATAGTTTGCAAGCCCTGCCACATATGACGAGCGTCAGAGCCGGTTTAGTAGGATTCAATCTTAGTCCTGTATTGACCCTTTGCCTGTTTGATGGTTCGTCTGAGGTATAGTGACATTTCTTGTAAGCGTCCGGATTAGTGTCCCGCTCCTTGAAAGCAGCAGCTCTAGCCTTTAGCTCTTGCGGATGTTGCCTGCAATCCATGGCTTCTGGTTGGGATATGTACACACAGTAACTGTGGGGACGATGTTGTCAATGCACTTATTGATGCCGGTGGAATAAGCCGGTGACTGAGGGGTATACTCCTCAATGCCATTGGTTGAATCCCGGAACATATTCCAGTCTGTGCTAGCAAAACAGTCTTGTAGCATAGCATCCGCATCATCTGACCACTTTTGTATTGAGCAAGACACTGGTACTTCCTGGTTTCGTTTTTGCTTGAAAGCAGGAATCAGGAGGAAAGAATTATGGTCATATTTGCCAAATGGAGGGCGAGGGAGAGCTTTGTATGCATCTCTGTGTGTGGAGCAAAGGTGGTCTAGAGGTTTTTTTTCTGGTTGCATATGTGAAATGCTGGTAGAAATTAGGTAAAACGGTTTTACGTTTGCCTGCATTAAAGTCCCTGGCCACTAGGAGCGCCGCTTCTGGATGAGCATTTTCTTGTTTGCTTATGGCCTTGTACAGCTTGTTGAGTGCAGTCTTAGTGCCAGCATCAGTTTGTGGTGGTAAATGGATGGCTTCAAATAATGTAGATGAAAACTGTCTTGGTAGATAGTGTGTTCTACAGCTTATCATGAGGTACTCTACCTCAGGCGAGCAATACCTCAAGACTTCTTTAATATTCGACATTGCGCACCAGCTGTTATTGACAAATAGAAGCACACACCCACCCACCTCTCGTCTTACCAGATGTAGCTGTTCTGTTCTGCCGATGCACGGAAAACCCAGCCAACTGTATATTATCCATGTCGTCGTTCAGCCACGACTCGTTTAAACATAAGATATTACAGTTTTTAATGTCCAGTTGGTAGGATAGTCTCGAACAGAGATCATCAAGTTTATTTTCCAACGATAGCACGTTCGCCAATAGAACAGATGGTAGAGGCGGGTTACTCACTCTCCGAAGAATTCTCACAAGGCACCCCGATATCTGTCCGCTGTATTTCTGTCTTTTCTTCACGTGAATGATATGTATTTGGGCCTGGTCTCGGGAAGCAATATATCCTTCGCGTCGGACTCATTAAGTAAAAACTTTTCATCCAGTTCGAGGTGAGTCATCGCTGTTCTGATATCCAGAAGATATTTTTGTTCCTAAGAGATTGTAGCAGCAACATTATGTACAAATAAGATACAAACAATAGGGGAAAAAATTGCAGTCTGTTAGGAGCCCGTTAAACTGGAGTCATCCCCTCCGGTGCCATTACTCCAGTGACTTGCTGCAAGCAGGATGGATTTTAAAAATATATTTTATTCTGAACAGGCTTCCTTTTCACTCAATTAGGTTAGTATTGTGGAGTAACAACAATGTTGTTGTTCCATCCTCAGTTTTATCCTATCCACAGCTATTAAACTCTAACTGTTTTAAAGTCACCATTGGCCTTATGGTGAAATCCCTGAGCGGTTTCTTTTCTCTCCGGCACCTGAGTTAGGAAGGACACCTGTATCTTTGTAGTGGCTGGGTGTATTGATACACCATACAAAGTGTAATTAATAACTTCACCATGTTCAAAGGGATATTCAATGCATTTTCTATTTTTACCCATCTACCAATTGGTGCCCTTAGGGAGACATTGGAAAACCTCCCTGGTCTTTGTTGTTGAATCTGTGTTTGAAATTCACTGCTCGACTGAGGGACCTTACAGATAATTGGGGTAGAGAGATGAGGTAGTCATTCAAAAATCACAAACACTATTATTGCACACAGAGTGAGTCCATGCAACGTATTATGTGACTTGCTAACCCCAGCAAGACACCTGTCGACAACTTCCGGTGAAATTGGAGGGCGTGCAATTCAAATATATAATCATACAAATTCTGGATATTAAACATTTAGGTATATACAAGTGACTTATATCGGTTAAAAGCTTGAATTCTTGTTAATCTAACTGCATTGTCTGATTTACAATAGGCTTTACAGCGAAAGCATGAAATGCGATTGTTTGAGGACGCCCCACGTCAAAATATTTTTCAACCAGCACAGGATTCATAAATTCACAAATAGCGATTAAATATTCATGTACTTTTTGAAAATCTTCCTCTGATTGGCAATCCAAAGGGTCCCAGCTACAACATGTAGTGTCGTTTTGTTGGATAAAATCCTTCTTTATATCCCAAAACGTCTGTTTAGTTGGCCCCATCGATTTGAGTAATCCACTCGTTCAACATGCAGAGAAAGGAATCCAAAAATCTACCGCTAAACTTTATTAAAACAAGTCAAAATACGTTTCTATTTAATCCTCAGGTACCCTAAAATGTAATTAAACTATAATATTTCATACGGAAAGAAGTATGTTCAATAGGAAAGCGATATTAGCCGGTACGCGTCCTCTTCATTGCGCGTCCTCTTCATTGACTGATTTCCAACTCTGAGTCCCAGTACTAAAACTCATAATTCTTCCTCGTTTTGGAAGAAACAAGCCTGAAACCTTGAACAAAGACTGTTGACATCTAGTGGAAGCCATAGGAACTGCAATCTGGGAGCTGGATATTAATATGCCCCTATACTTTCCATTGTAAGCCATGGGCTCTCAAAAAAAAAAAAATTACGGTTGGTTTATCAATATATTGTGTTATAGTCTCATACATTATTTTAACATTTCTACAAACTTCAAAGTGTTTTCTATCCAATGGTACCAATTATATGCATATCCTGGCTTCTGGGCCTGAGTAACATGCAGTTTACTTTGGGCACATCAGTCAGGCGTAAATTGAGAAAAAAGGACCCTAGCCTGAAGAAGTTCTTGAATGTATTTAAGCTTGCCATAACAAAGCGGTTGAATACTTAATTATTATTATTATTATTTTTTTTTTTACATAATTCCACTTTAACATTATGGGGTATTGTGTGTAGGCCAGTGACCAGAAATGTCAATTTAATCCATTTTAAATTCAGGCTGTAACATAACAAAATGTGGAAAGGTCAAGGGGTGTGAATACTTTCTGAAGGCACTGTAGAAAATAATGTGATGCTGCTTGGTTAACTGAGATATTCCATGCAAAAAAGGTTTCATAAGTGTAAATAAAAACAAAAGATGAAGCTATGTTCAGTTGAAGTCGGAACTTTACATACACTTTGGTTGGAGTCCATTAAAACTCGTTTTTCAACCACTCCACAAATTTCTTGTTAACAAACTATAGTTTTGGCAAGTTGGTTAGGACATCTACTTTGTGCATGACACAAGTCATTTTTCCAACAATTGTTCACAGACAGATTATTTCACTTAACTCACTGTATCACAATTCCAGTGGGTCAGAAGTTTACATACACTATGTTGACTGTGCCTTTAAACAGCTTGGAACATTCCAGAAAATGATGTCATGGCTTTAGAAGCTTCCGATTGACATCATTTGATTCAATTGGAGGTGTACCTGTGGATGTATTTCAAGACCTGCCTTCAAACTCGGTGCCTCTTTTCTTGACATCATGGGAAAATCAAAAGAAATCAGCCAAGACCTCAGAAAAAAAATTGTAGACCTCCACAAGTCTGGTTCATCCTTGGGAGCAATTTCCAAATGCCTGAAGGCACCACGTTCATCTGTACAAACAATAGTACGCAAGTATAAACACCATGGGATCACGCAGCCGTCATACCGCTCAGGAAGGAGACGCGTTCTGTCTCCTAGAGATGAACGTACTTTGGTACGAAAAGTGCAAATCAATCCCAGAACAACAGCAAAGGACCTTGTGAAGATGCTGGAGGAAACAGGTACGAAAGTATCTATATCCACAGTAAAACGAGTCCTATATCGACATAACCTGAAAGGCCGCTCAGCAAGGAAGAAGCCTCTGCTCCAAAACTGCCATAAAAAAGCCAGACTACGGTTTGCAACTGCATATGGGGACAAAGATCGTACTTTTTTGAAAAATGTCCTCTGGTCTGATGAAACAAAAATAGAACTCTTTGGCCATAATGAACATCGTTATGTTTGGAGGAAAAAGGGGGAGGTTTGCAAGCCGAAGAACACCATCCCAACCGTGAAGCACGTGGGTGGCAGCATCATGTTTTTGGGGTGCTTTGCTGCAGGAGGGACTGGTGCACTTCACAAAATAGATCGCATCATGAGGTAGGAAAATTCTATGGATATATTGAAGCAACATCTCAAGACATCAGTCAGGAAGTTAAAGCTTGGTCACAAATGGGTCCTCCAAATGGACAATGACCCCAAGCATACTTCCAAAGTTTTGGCAAAATGGCTTAAGGACAACAAAGTCAAGGTATTGGAGTGGCCATCACAAAGCCCTGACCTCAATTCTATAGAACATTTGTTGGCAGAACTGAAAAGGCGTGTGTGAGCAAGGAGGCCTACAAACCTGACTCAGTTAAACCAGCTCTGTCAGGAGGAGTGGGCCAAAATTCACCCAACTTATTGTGGGAAGCTTGTGGAAGTCTACCCAAAACGTTTGACCCAAGTTAAATAATTGAAAGGCAATGCTACCAAATACTAATTGAGTGTATGTACACTTCTGACCCACTGGGAATGTGATGAAAGAAATAAAAGCTGAAATAAATCATTCTCTCTACTATTATTCTGACATTTCACGTTCTTAAAATAAAGTGGTGATTCTAACTGACCTCAGACAGGGAATTTTTACTAAGATTAAATGTCAGGAATTGTGAAAAACTGAGTTTTAATGTATTTGGCTAAGGTGAATGTGAACTTCCGACTTCAACTGTATGTAAAATGGACAGGAAAGTACAAATTAATGTGATGCAGATAAACTGTGTTAAAAATGTCTTCCATTATTTAAACAATTTGATGCACTGAATTAAGCAAATCTTAAAGCACTTAATATGAACTTTTAGCAACATTTAATTTTAATAAAAGTGCTTCATAAGATTATAATTGTGTTTGTGAATGTTTTCTTTCTACTGGTTTTAGGAATAGTAATCCCATGTAGAAAATATCTGCCCCCCTATAAATAACCTTTTTCATATCTGGCCCCCGTAAGAATCTAGTTGAATGGCCCTGAACTATAAGGTGTTTATTTTTTTTTTTTCCTAGCTGTGCCATTGAGGAACTAGAGCAAGCACATTTGTTAAGTTTGGAGCACAACCCTTCCTCCCCGCCATCACACAATTACTGTAGTTTACGCAATTCAAAAATGGCCCATTTATAAATCGCAATCTGGGTCAGGTGGGCATCATTTCAAAGCTTGTTCTATTGCCAACATAACTAGCTACGTTATAAAATATGATCTTACAGTGTTAGGCTTTCGAAAGGCAATTCAGAGAAACATATCATTATTTTGGTCCGCATGGAAAGGAGTCATGATTCAGGTGCGTGCATTCACAATAGACAAACAGGCTCGTTCTGTTCAGAACAACCCAGGGTATGATGCAAAGTCATCTATTAACTGTATATCAAACATAGTGGTCATAAACGTTGACACTGTATATGGCATGAGATTTATGATATGCACATTTGGACTCACGTCGCATCTTTCAAAATACATTGAGTCCTCTTAATTTACAGCATTTCCCTCACTCGGACAACAAAACATTTGCAAAAGTTGGCCAATTAGTGGGAGGGATGGGGGCAACTTATTGTTGCTTGCATTGCTCAAGCTCAAGTTCTGAATGGCTGACAGTCAAAACCTATACAGCGTTGTGGAGCGCAGAGCCTGAGCTCTGACGTCATGTATACATGTTACTGTACAGCCACTGTATTCCAATGTAGGCGCTTATCAGTGCCTAAATCTGCCATTCAACCCTTATGAGGGTACAAGTGTACAGGGCTACAGTGAGTTATGTTGCAACTGAAAATAGTCAAACTGAAATGATTGAATTTGACTTAATCATATAAATACTTAATAAATGAGAGATGGAATCTCTTGCTCAGGTTAGGCATATCTTAATCAGACACATGCTAAGTTGTCTTTCCACTGTGAAGAAATGCTGTTGAATGGATAAAATATGTGCACATGCTGTGGACTCCATAGTGTATATATTGATAGCTCTAGCCTTAATTACAGTACATGCAATAGAAATAGCACAGGATACCCATGTAGCCTATGTGGCTATTATAAGTGATAAAAAGTCAATGGTATTTCAAGCCTAAATGTATGTCTCATCTAGTCTTCTGACGATGGTTGTGATTTCTTGAAAGTAGGGCAGAATAAGCTGTCTTTTCCAAATTAATGGTCTGTCTTTCCCAACGATTTTTGAGAAAACATTTTTTAGAAACATGTAGTTAGTGGTGTGAATAAGGTAGTAAAACTAGACTTTAATTTGTATTTTGCCTAGTTGGGTCGGCGTGTTTCTCACTCAAGTGCACGAGAGCAACCTGATCCCACGGTGGTAGTCCATTGTGAGTGAGTCTGAAGGGCTCTAATAACAACCACTTAAAAGAGACATCACACGGAGGTTGTCATCGTTTCCCTCAGGCTCAGGGAAACTACAGGGCATGTATAGGTGAAGCCACACACACTCCACATGCCATGTGTTAAAAGAGGGCCTTTCTATGTTCAAATCTAAAATTGATCAAATAATCTCATAGTGCTTGATGATTTCGTGGACAGAAACGTGGATATCAATAGAATTGCGATTGACACTTATTCTGTTAAGTTTACTACTTATGGAAGTTATGAGGTCTTATATCAGACATACATTTACAAAATGTGTGTAATGCGTCGTTACTGAGCTCTCAACTCTGAACTCAACTTGTATATGAAATCATAAATGTGTCATAACAATTATTTACTTTTTTTTGTTTTGTTGCAAAGAACAGGCCTCTCCCATAACCTACAATGTCACAATGAGCGAATCTCACTCAAAATGTCTATTTTTCATCATATTTCCATCAATTTCACATGATTAGATCATAAATAGTGCTGCATGTCAAGCTGACCAGAGGATATGGAGACTTTAACCGCGTATCACTGGTTAGACACACAAAGAACCCTGTGGTTGGCTACATCCTCTTAAAACCAACCATTATTTTACTTAGTTAGGTCTTAAATGTGCACTCATATATTTTAGGGGTTGGATTGTGACCTTACTACAGGTCATCTATTAGTCACTCAAAGCAGGAAAGAAAGACCTCTCCAGGACGCCCTTTGGAACCTAAGTACAAGTGTATTTTCTGAAGTATTTGGTACGATGTGTCAGAACCCATTGCTGTGAATCACCTTAATTATAATTTACAAGAAAGCACCGTAATGTAAACATTATAAACATATGTGATCTATGGATTTCTGGGGTAGATATCTGTGTCTCTATGGAGTCTAGACCTCATGATGATGCCTGCTCAGAGTTTCTCTCCTCTGTAACCAAGACCTACCTAGACCTATGGTCTACCCATGAAACAGATCCCATGGTCATGACAAGCTCTCGAGGCCTTCTCATTCATCAGCCCTGGATAGTCCTCCAGGCATGATTCATCCATTTCCTCCTGACCCATTTTCAACATTTGCTTTGGATGTAGCATACTGCAGTCTGTGTCCCCAGCTTACAAGTCCATGCCATAAATATGAGATTTATGTTGGACCCCATGAGAAGTGGAATGGGGTTATTCAGTTTCCTCAGCTCTTACGACGGTTTGGTTTCAACTCTCCTATGTCTCAGATTTTTTCCCATAAATCTAAAACATTGTACAGAAATCTGCCATTGGGATTCATTGCATTGTATTGTATTGATTACAGTGCATCATTACAGTGAAGTTCTACAGACAGACTAATTAGACTTTAGAATGATGGCATTTTTATACAATGTAGTTAGTTATTGTTAAGTGGAAGTCTTTTGATGGCTGTTTCCTCTGTGACAGTTTCAACTCTGCCTCATGGAAGTCCCCTCTGCTTTTATGGTCAAGTGAATGTCTCCTTCTACATGTGTGATGATTAGGGGTGTGTTCCCCATGAGAACATTACTGTCTGTTGTGTGTCTGTCAGGATCTAGAGGCTGGCTGGGACAGGTTGCCAGGAGAGAAGGTCCTGCAGGATATAAGGGAGAAGAGAGGGCAGGAGAGGCGCCTCCAAGAGATCCAGCTGCAGCTAGAGCTGCTGGACCAGGGCCAAGAAATGACTGTGAGTTCAAAGCAGCCACACTCACACACACCACAGCGCGCACACACACACATTCATATACAGTCACTAATACACACATATGCTCAAAGTGGACAATTGACTCCACAGTGGGAATTCCACATGCACAGATATGCATGCACACGCACTGACACAATTACATATAGTTTGTAGGGGAATTGAAAAGAGCCTTATCACAGCTGGCAAAAATGTCACAGGGCATTGGGCAATTAACCTTAGGTCAGATTAAGCATTACATTATACTGTAGGCAAGTCATTATTTTATTGCACTGTGCCTAGAGTTACAGGTAGCTGCCAAAATAAAGGAAACACTTGAGCCAATGAGGGATACCACACAGGTGTGGCCCCTGAGCAATTAAAACATCCCATCATGCTTAGGGTCATGTATAAAAATGCCCAGTTTCCCAATATTTTGGCTACCATGGCTAGAAGAGATCTCAGTGACTATGAAAGAGGGGTCTCAAAAGAGCATAGGAGGTTTAAAGGGTGTGTCAGTCACCAGATTTCAAACCAATTGAACACTTATGTGAGATTCTGGAGCGCCGCCTGAGAAAGCGGTTTCCACCACCATCAACAAAACACAAAATTATGGAATTGTTTGTGTAAGAATGGTGTCGCAGCCCTCCAATAGAGTTCCAGACACTTGTAGAATATATGCCAAGGTGCATTGAAGCTGTCCTGGAGGCTCGAGGTGCCCAACACCCTATTAAGACACTGTTTTTTGTTTCCTTTATTTTGTCAGTTACCTGTAAATCCAATGACTTTATTTTTAATGCTGTATCACTTTTTAGGTCTTTAACGACCTTATTTATGAATGCTGAACACATTTTACTCTTCATTTGGGAACTTGTTAATTCCATTGATTGTCTGTGCCCAAGGTTCCTTTTTAGTGTTTAATGGCTCACTGCAATTCTTCCCTCAAATTCTATTCTCCCAATGTCCCCTGGAAACAATTGAGCATGGCCTCGTTCTGGGACTCTGTAGAGTTACAACCACAACTATTACAAATGGCAAAAATGCTGGTTTCTAGGGGCAAAAACGCGTGAACACAGGAATGTCCCTGCAACAAAGGGTGATGGATTTGTTTCCTCCATCCACTGACGTTTGTGACTTTCATTTATTGTGTAGCAAAAGAGGGCATCAGCCGTCGATTCAGTGATTTTGCCATGTCATTTTTCAAAGTGGCAGCTCTTTACAACCCCACACATTATGGCTTTCAATGGTAGCTGCCTTATCCCCATTTGGTAGTATGGATGTTTATTGTAGGTGTTACTTTTGGAGTCTATGAAATATGCCTTGATCTCATTTAGGGCTACCACTTTATCAACTGGTTGTGTACACTTTGCCATGGTGAACCACAACTCAACTTATCCGTGCTTAATTAAAGCATCAGTAGAGACTATTATGCTAAACAATTAAAGGTCCAATGCAGCCATTTTTATCTCAATATCAAATCATTTCTGGGTAACAATTAAGTACCTTGCAGTGATTGTTTTCAATAAAAATTGTCAAAAATAGCTTCATACCAAAGGGCAATTTCTCTAGCAAGAATTTTGCTAGGAGTGGTCTGAGTAGGAAGTGGAAAACTGAAAATGTGCTGTTATTGGCAGAGAGGTTTGGAACTCTCTTTCTTATTGGTCTATTAACTCATTTATTGCATGG
Source organism: Salmo trutta (assembly GCF_901001165.1). Classification (NCBI taxonomy): domain Eukaryota; kingdom Metazoa; phylum Chordata; class Actinopteri; order Salmoniformes; family Salmonidae; genus Salmo; species Salmo trutta. The sequence goes on from NC_042981.1 coordinate 29,555,140, forward strand.
TGATGTCACCATGGAAGGCCATCCAACCAAATAGGTGGACATTTCAGGCGGTCTTTCAGCTCTTACACTAAAAGGGCATTATCATAATTTTAACAATTTCACAGTATTATTCCAACCTATAGTGTGGATATACAGTACCAGTCAAAAGTTTGGACACACCTACTCATTCCATGGTTTTTCTATATTTTTACTATTTTCTACATTGTAGAATAATAGTGGAGACATCAAAACTAGGAAATAACCCATATGGAATCATGTAGTAACCAAGAAAGTGTTAAACAAATCAAAATATATTTTATATTTAAGATTCTTCAAAGTAGCCACCCTTTGCCTTGATGACAGCTTTGTTTCATAGTTTTAATGTCTTCACTATTATTCTACAACGTAGAACATAGTAAAAATACAGAAGACCCTGGAATGACTGGTACTGTATATATAACACAGCCTCATTTTTGAGGAACAAATAGGATTTTATGTTAGCTAATTAAGGCCAAATCTTCTGGAGGATACTCTCATTATGAAAACCACCACCTAAACAACGACATGATTCTGTTCTCAGACTAGATTTATGTGTTCTACCTCTAGATTTACCCCTAAACTAATCAGAACCCACTCATTTAGATGTTGTAAGAGTATGGTTCTAGAGTTTGATTGTGTTGGTCAGAAATAGAAACAAGCGTATAGGGAGACTAGGTTCACAGCATTGACATGGTGAGTTTGCTTGGTCCAAACTCAGCTGAGTGCTTCATGTTGATGTTCCTGCAGCCTGGTTACAGCTCTTTTGGTACCAGACAATTGTGTCTGTCCTTAGGTCTTTATTTTGCCATCCATTCTGCATAGTTATTGCCCTGGTTAATGTGCCAGGAACAAGCCTGTAAAGAGAGGCAACATAAGCTTCATCTAGGGGACTAGGGATCGTGGGATAAATCAAAAACATAATTCTGCGTATGCTGCAATGAACGGGAAAAGATCTGCCTTCCAGATCAATAGATCCTAAATAAATTGCTTAGAACTACCTGGAGCAGTAGCAGTGGTTTCTCTCCCAAGACTTTGTAGAGGGAGGAAAAGAGGTATGCTCTCTCATATTGTTTAGTCTTGAGTCTCTGGAATTCAGCACTTTTTGGAGAGGAGGAAAATCTTAAAAGCTTTGGTAAACTAAATTGTTGATGTAACTCACAGATTAATGACCAGAGACGACCTGTGTCCCGTCACATCACATTTGATGGATTTCATTGTGGTTGACAGAATTTTAGGTGATTTAATCTTATCTGTATGGATCATGGAAACACACATTCACCCATTTTACTCCAAAACAGTGCTATGTACAGGTAACTGCCAAAGTAAAGGAAATGCCAACAAAAAGTGTCTTAATGGGGCGTTGGGTCAGAACAGCTTTAATGCACATTGGCATAGATTCTACAAGTGTCTAGAACTTTATTGGAGGGATGCAAGCGACACCATTCTTACTCCCATAAGTGTTCAGTTGGGTTGAGATCTGGTGACTGAGACAGGCATATGGTTTACATCATTTTTATGCTCATAAAACTATTTCATGACTACTCATGCCCTGTGGATGGGCCATTGCCATCCTAAGGGGGCATAGCAATGTTAGCAAAAATAATGGCCAAATTAATGCCCTGCCCAGCATTTTTATAGATAACCCTATGCATGATAGGATGCTAATTGCAGATTTAACTCAGGAACCACACCTGTGTGGAAGCACCTGCTTTCAATATACTTTGTATCGCTCATTTACTCAAGTGTTTCCATTACTTTGGCATTTACTTGTATATGTCATATTTTTGCTTCCTACTTTTTTCTGGAATCAGATCTGAGGTTAGCTTTATTGGCGTCCGTGAAGCTTCCCTGTTCCAAATTCTCCTGAACCCCCAACTCCTCTCTCATCGAAGTCTTTCATTTCTCCCACCTTTTGTTCCCAATCTTGCTGGAATGCCTCTGTATCATGTTGATATACATGCACCTTTAAATATCGTCTCATTCATTTATTATGACCATCTATTTGGTCCATTGTGTGATGACCCCCCCCCCCTGAGTTTCTCAGTAACAAAAACATTAAAAGTATACTTGTTGAGATGTGATAACCCTGCTCTTTAGCTGTCTGCAACAGGTCAAGCTAAAATGTTATTCCCACACCCTCTTCTGGCTCTGTCCCAATATCAACAGTATGAATAAGCACAATCACAGAATTTACAGTAAGACAGGATACATCCAATGGGGCACTCCTCATTTTATCACTAATACATCATTAATACTGTCATTAGCCATTGTCTCAGATTTTATAAATGACAATCCAAAGGCCATGTTTATACACACACTTACACTTTTGATAAAAAATATTAGATGTTAGATCTCTGTGAAGTATTGTTGTAGTTGATATATTTTTCACACAGTAGTTGTTGACTGACTAGTACAGGCTCAGACTGTGCTGATTAGAAAATAAGCCTGTCTTATGTGGAATGTGTTTGCTCTGGGCAGGTGGAGGTATGAGGGAAGGGAGTAGCTAGAGGCTATGGCTCTGACACATCGTGGGTGGAAGGCTGGCTCTGCTGTCAGAGACCTGTTATGCTCAGTATTCAGGTGGTTTAGTATATGGGCTCTTTGTTCTGACAATCTGGTAGTTTCATAACAGTTTTCCACATAAGAGCGGTCAAGCAGTCCAGAAAGTCCTGTTTGTCTGTGTCTGTGGGGAGGAAAGCACAGGAATGTGAATTACGGGTGCTGCTGCACACTGCACTGCTACACACCCTGGATGAGTATAAAACAATTATTTTATATATATATATATAAAACTCAGCAACAAAAGACACGTCAACTTTGTTTATTTTCAGAAAACTTAACATGTGTAAATATTTGTATGAACATAACAAGATTCAACAACTGAGACAAACTGAACAAGTTCCACAGACATGTGACTAACAGAAATGGAATAATGTGTCCTTGAAAAAAGAGGGGGGGGTCAAAATCAAAAGTAACAGTCAGTATCTGGTGTGGCCACCAGCTGCATTAAGTACTGCAGTGCATCTCCTCCTCATGGACTGCACCAGATTTGCCAGTTCTTGCTGTGAGATGTTACCCCACTCTTCCACCAAGGTACCTGCAAGTTCCCGGACATTTCTGGGGGGAATGGCCCTAGCCCTCACCCTCCGATCCAGCAGGTTCCACACGTGCTCAATGGGATTGAGATCCAGGCTCTTCGCTGGCCATGGCAGAACACTGACATTCCTGTCTTTCAGGAAATCACGCACAGAACGAGCAGTATGGCTGGTGGCATTGTCATGCTGGAGGGTCATGCCAGGATGAGCCTGCAGGAAGGTTACCACATGAGGGAGGAGGATGTCTTCCCTTTAACGCACAGTGTTGAGATTGCCTGCAATGACAACAAGCTCAGTCCGATGATGCTGTGACACCCCGCCCCAGACCATGACGGACCCTCCACCTCCAAATTGATCCCGCTCCAGAGTACAGACCTTGGTGTAACACTCATTCCTTCGACGATAAACACGAATCCAACCATCAGGCTAAACCGCGACTCGTCAGTGAAGAGCCCTTTTTGCCAGTCCTGTCTGGTCCAGCGATGGTGGGTTTGTGCCCATAGGCGACGTTGTTGCTGGTGATGTCTGGTGAGGACCTGCCTTACAACAGGCCTACAAGCCCTCAGTCCAGCCTCTCTCAGCCTATTGCGGACAGTCTGAGCACTGATGGAGGGATTGTGCGTTCCTGGTGTAACTCAGGCAGTTGTTGTTGCCATCCTGTACCTGTCCCGCAGGTGTGATGTTCAGATGTACCGATCCTGTGCAGTGTTGTTACACGTGGTCTGCCACTGTGAGGACGATCAGCTGTCCGTCCTGTCTCCCTGTAGCGCTGTTTTAGGCGTCTCACAGTGCGGACATTGCAATTTATTGCCCTGGCCACATCTGCAAGTCCTCATGCCTCCTTGCAGCATGCCTAAGGCACGTTCACGCAGATGAGCAGGGACCCTGGGCATCTTTCTTTTGGTGTTTTTCAGAGTCAGTAGAAAGGCCTCTTTAGTGTCCTACGTTTTCATAACTGTGACCTTAATTGCATACCGTCTGTAAGCTGTTAGTGTCTTAACGACCATTCCACAGGTGCATGTTCATTAATTGTTTATGGTTCATTGAACAAGCATGGGAAACAGTGTTTAAACCCTTTACAATGAAGATATTTGGATTTTTACAAATTATCTTTGAAGGACAGAGTCCTGAATATATATATAATTCTGTTGATGTGCCATTGAGCAAGGCACCCTAATTGCTCCTGTAAGTTGCTCTGGATAGGAGCGTCTGCTAAATTACTAAAATGTTGGAGGGGAGGATTCTCCCTGAATCTAATTCTGACTAACTCAGAGTGGGTTTGTTTTGGGCTCTGGCCAAGTGGCCACTGCCTGCCACTGGGCGAGACATCTAATGAAAGATTTAATGGAGCACTTTACCATTTAGCAGAAATTAAATATATTTCCATAAAGACTCTCCTGCCGGAGTGTGAATAAGGCTTACTCACCCTTGTATTCACACCCAAAATACTACAGTTCTATAGTTCTACTGTCCTTCTGGTCATTATGTATACCTGTAGCTGTAAACCCACTTGAAGCATTTCGCTACACTCGCAATAACATCTGCTAACCATTTGTATGTGACCAATAAAATTTGATTTGACATTTATCCAAGTCAGGTCAAAGTGCATCTGTCATAATCTCACTAAACGAGTGCCTTGTCATACTGAGCCATCCCTCAGCAGCCCTCTATTGATGAAGACCAGAAGAGGGCTCCCTGTTGTATCTTATCTGTTGGACTTACAGAAGCAAGTAGGGTTAAGTTCCTTGCTCAAGCGCACATCAACAGATTTTTCACCTAGTTGGCTTGGGGATTCAAATAGCTACCCAGACTATTCTCCCCCCGCACACACACACACACTGCTGCTACTCTCTGTTATTGTCTATGCATAGCCACTTTAATACCCTACCCTCATGTACATAGTTACCTCAATTACCTCGACACCGGTACCGATACCCCCTGACTATAGCCCCGCTATTGTTATTTACTGCTGCTCTTTAATTATTTGTTTTTCTTATCTCTTACTTTATTATTATTTGTATTTTTAGGTATTTTCTTAAAACTGCATTGTTGGTTAAGGGCTTGTAAGTAAGCATTTCACTGTAAGGTTATTTATATATTTTTTACTGTTAGTCTAGCTGTCAAACCTAACTTTCTTTTTTTCTGAAAACACTTTTTTTGAAAGTGACTTTTTTTTATGGAAGGCTTTGAAGGTGATCACACTGGGCACTGTAAAGTAAGCCCGGATCTTTATTGACCGGCCATCTCCGCCGGTCATCTTCAAATAATATTTTTGCAGGAATCTCCTTGCGAATGATTTTGCCGAAGATTGTATCACCGCCGGCCTGGGCAACCTGAGCTTTTGCTATCACATGCGCCGAATACCTGTTGTATTCGGCGCATGTGACAATTATTTTGTTGATTTGATTCAAACCAGTTGACCTTTCGTTTACTGGCCCAACGCTATACGCTAGGATATCCCAGACCTAACCTCATCCCCAGGCTAAGTTGGCCTTAGTGGGAGTGACCATATAATTATATGGGAGGGAACTTATTGAGTAAAGTATTTGTCCTCATTTAATTTTAGCGAGTCACACATCCCTCCCTTTATTAGAGTAGCATTGGCCACAGGTTACTTTGGCTGAAGAAAAAAGGGGAGGTTTGTGACTGACCTTGTAACTTGAGCAGTCCACAATGTGGGAAGCTAGCACCGAACCCTGCGTGTACAGGATCTCAACAGTGAGCCCTCCGAGGTGATGTAGTCCAGGCTGGGGTGGGGTGGGCTGGCCTGGGCTAGGTGAGGTTGGAGGTAGGGGGTGGCTGGTGAGTTTGAGGGTGTTGAAAGATGCAACTCCAGTGGGCCACCTGTGTGAAGGGGAAGCTATGATCTGTTGACAGCTGACGTTGTTGTTTGTTTGAAAAACTTGAACGCAAGGAAGAATTTGACTTACCTGGATGGAGGATGACACATTGGTGGGTTCTTATATTTCTCCTGTTTGTCCAATGATCTTAGAGTTACAGTACTATACAATACAAGTACATGGGGATGACTGATTTTACAGTGTATCAACTAGCCCTGTAAGGTAGAGCTTTGATATGTCTTTCACTTTCTTTTATAAAGTGTGAGAAAAAGAGTTGCGGATGGTATTTCACTGTGACAATGTTTAATGAGAGAAATAGATATTATAACGCCTATATCATTAGGAGAGGCAGTCACTAATCATCTGAATCCAGGGTCTCCTCTTACTCGCAATTCAAATTCGACAATAAACAAATTTACCACTTCCCGAATTTACCCTGCAAGTGTAATATATGCATGGCCAAGGTTCAGCTGGTGTTATATGGATTTTGTTATATGAATTTTGAAAGGTTTAGAATATTTGACTGTCTGAAATGAATTAAATGGGTCTGTCTGGTGTGCATGTGGTGCAACCAGAGTGGGGAACATGGAGAGATGTCGGTCGGTCTGTCCGTCTCTCTGTCTGGCCCAGCCTCATTAGGATTCTGTAACAACCGCCAGACATATGGCCTGGATCTATACTCCATGTCTTGTTCTAATCCTTCAGACCTCCAAGTCTTCCCTTCTCTAGAATATAGTTGATCCTCGGCAGCATCACATTTATGTAGAAGTATTTTTGTTCTTCGTAGTTGATGTCTTTATAGTCTTTATAGCCCATACACTATCAGAATTTTGCAATTTCCTTTCCATAGTGTTACTTACAAATTGATCAGAAAGTTGTAGTTCATGCTTTGTTTTCATTGTGCTATAGGCAGCTTCAGTCAGAAACGAGATCAAGGAATCTGGCACCTCTGCCTTATATTTCACATGTCCGTGTGGAGGTTGTATCGCTGTGAGGAAGCTGACCACAACGGGTCCGCAACTGCCGACTTCCTGACTGGCTCAGAGTTGGTCAAAAGCAAACATGTATTATTAACTTTTATTTATTCAGGGTAGCCCAATTGAGACCAGGGTCTTATTCCCAGTGGTGCCCTGAGTTAGATTTTTTTTACAAACAGGAAGAAACATCTGCATTACAAAAAAAAAACAAGAAGAGTACAAATAACCACAAGGCACAACCTCAACAAAATGTCAGCAAATAAACCATTACAATCAATCAAAACAACTACAATCCTCACTGAGTTCATTCAACACCAGAGTCCTAAACTGCTCTAGCTGTCACGCCCTGACCTTAGAGAGACATTTTATTTCCTCTAGTTTGGTTAGGTCAGGGTGTGATGTGGGGTGGGCAATCTAGTTTTTGTATTTCTTTGTGTTTGGCCGAGTATGGTTCCTAATCAGAGGCAGCTGTCTATCGTTGTCTCTGATTGGGAATCATACTTAGGCAGCCTTTTCCCCACCTGTGTTTGTGGGTAATTATTATTTCTGTGAGTGTTTTGGGTGCGCCACAGTTCCGTCACGTTTATTACTGTTTATTGTTTTGTTCGGTTATCTTCAAATAAAGAATGTGGAATTACCGGCACGCTGCGCCTTGGCTGATTTATGACAGGGAGTTTGAGGACAGTGAACGTGACACTAGCGGCACCAGGGAATCATGATGTAAGGAATTTTGTAGGTTATTCCAAAAATGGGGGGCACTAAAACTAAAGAGGGATTTACCTAATTTGGTCGAGACCAGAGGGACCTCAAGAGTTAAACAAACCTTTTGATACAAGATGTAGTGGTAATTATTAAATCTGTCACCTGTGATAAAGCGAAAGGTGCTATGGTAGACGCCATTGAAAGGTTTAAGAGTAGTGGCTGTTGTAATCTGGTACATGGTGTCACCATAGTCAAGAACTGGCAGGAAAGTTGACTGTACAATCTGCTTCCTGCTATTTAAGGAGAGGGGACAAGATCCATTTTTTAGAAAGAAGCCCCCTTCAAATCTTGGATTTTTAACTAGCTTATCCAGATGTTTTTTAAACGTTGTCTTTATCAATCCAAATGCCCAGATATTTCTAGGCGGGAACCCGATCGATGAGAGAACCATCTAATGAATAAAGGTGTAGTTCATCTGAAACATGTTTGTGAGAAATTAGAAAACAACATATATTTAGTCTTGCCCACCTTAAGTACAAGTTTTAAACCGACCAGGGCTTTCTGTAAGGCAACAAAGTCGCATTGCAGCTGTAACAGCCTGGTCAACATACATAATATTGTGCCATAAATGTTTCCCAGCTCACTCCCCAGAGCGTTCAAACGGATTGTCTCACAAAGACATGCATTCTCCAGGCTGTCCTTTTCCCAACGGAACCAGCGTTTGATTGCTTTGCTCTGCATTACAAATGCCCAAGCAGGCCTAACGGCCTTATTCCCCACTCAATGATAACCCCGTGAGAGAGTGCAGTCCCAAAACACAGCACCTCATTGAAACAAGTCACTTTTCATTTCTTTTGGATAGGGTTCCTCACTTTCCTGTCAACGCAGCACTTTCTCTGTTTGCTGGAATGTGGTCTCTGGGCTGCTGGACGGCATCCCAGAAGCCCCGGCTGCAGCACAGGCCTTAACGAGTGGGTGCTGTGGAGAGCAGACTGGGCAGAGACAGACTAGTTAGAGACACACTAGGCAGAGACAGACTGGGTACAGACTTGGCAAAGAGACTGGGCAGTGACAGACTGGGTAGTGACTTGGCAAAGAGACTGGGCAGTGACAGACAGGGGAACATACATCAGTCACCCAGCAACACCACCGGCCCGCATGGCAGAGGGGCATCTAGGGTCAGCCGCTCCGTCGGATCAGAGCACTTTGTTATAGCCATTAAGGCTTCTCTCTCTCCATAGGGGAAGCTCACATGTGCTTCCCATGTCCAACGCACATGGTATTGGTAAGCCTAGAGCCAGAGGTACCCATTACTGCAGGCTGACCATGGAGTGTGTTTTATTGCCTCATCCATGAGCACTCAAACGCTGACGTGCCTATAATTGACCGATGGCGATGTGTTTTAATTACAGTGGTTTCAAGTTGAAGTAATGGCTCATTTACAGTCCAGCACATGTATTTCTAGTCACTGTCGTTCCCTCATGGCCCTTATCTTTTAGTGTGTGAGTCAAACACACCAGTCAAAAAATGATAGTGTAGACAGGTTGAGAGAAAGGTTAAGTGTGTAATGTTTTACTTAGTGTTATCACCATATATTCTGTACACACCATCAAGAGGCCCTAAGCCAGGGCCAGGAACATGCCCCATGCGTCCTCGCCCCTCAGTGCAGGGGTTTCCTCAGGGCCCCTTAGCCATGCTAGGATTGAAGGTCAAGTCCACAGGCGGAGCAGCATGGGGTGCTTAATGCACGGGGTAGGGCAGGAATGTGTCCGTGGAGTGTACACCTCTGGCCGTTGTCAGCAGGGAAAAGACGATATGCTGTGCGGGTAATTGCAGGGGTCGTAAATGAGTAACACCGCCCACCCTGTAATGGCCTAAAGCATTGGTATTCAAAGTTGGGGTCGTGGGGGAATGGCAGTGGTGTTGCCAAATAAAAATGAGGAGTACAGATTATTTTATGGGACAATATACAAACGTTTTGAGAAAGATAATTTTGATTTTATTGAGTAAATGTATTTATTGGTTCTCTTCATTTTTATTTGAGAGATTCAAATGTAAGGAATTTAAGGTTATTTGTTGGTGTGAACATTTTTATTTGGCGATTTGTAAGGTTGTGTCATTAGATGTGGGGTGGGCAGAATTTCTAGTGAAAAAACAAATGGGGTCTCGGCTGAAAAAGTTTGAATACCACTGGCCTAAAGGGGGTCATTTAAGCAATAAGGCCTGAGGAGGTGTGGAACATGGCCAATATACCACAGCTAAGGGCTGTTCTTATGCACGACGTAACGCAGAGTTGGCCATATACCACAAACCCCTGAGGTGCCTTATTGCTATAATAAACTGGTTACCAACGTAATTGGATCAGTAAATAGTAATTGTTTGTCATACCCGTGGTATACTTAAGCATTAAGGCACGAGGAGGTATGGTATATGGCCAATATGCCACGTCTAAGGGCTGTTCTTAAGCACAACGCAACACAGAGCGCCTGGATACAGCACTTAGCCGTGGTATATTGGCTATATACCACAAATCCCTGAGGTGCCTTATTGCTATTATCAATTGGTTACCAACGTAATTAAAAATAAATGTTTTGTCATACCTGTGGTATACGATATACCATGGCTGTCAGCCAATCAGCATTCAGTACTCGAACCACCCAGTTTATAAAGTCTGATATACCACGGTTTATAATACATTTTAGAGGACGTTCAACATACACAGGTAAGCTGAGGGAGAGACATCTAGCAAGCAACTGGGTCATGAGGGGCTGGTGAGTTTCAAAGGCTGGAAAGAGAAGGGACATTGATGAGCGATTAGGCCGTGTTCCCATTACGAGATATCAAGGAGAGTTTAAGGAGCGGGGTAGCGAAAGAGAATTCAACTTTTCAATTCGCATTACATTCTTGCCTTACCTATCATTGTGGCTAGACATTTTTGGTCCGCACCTCAAATTGAACTTAAATATCCCAGTAGCGAATTGCCAGTAAGCACAAACTGTTCAACAATGACAAAAACTTTTCTTCCAAAACATATTACATATTGAATAATGCAGCCAAACCATATTACTCTCTTGAATAATACAAACAATTCACAAGCTGTACAGTTGAAGTGGGAAGTTTACATACACCTTAGCCAAATACATTTAAACTCAGTTTTTCACAATTCCTGACATTTAATCCTAGTAAAAATTCCCTGTCTTAGGTCAGTTAGGGTCACCACATTATTTTAATAATGTGAAATGTCAAAATAATAGTAGAGAGAATGATTTATTTCAGCTTTTATTTCTTTCATCACATTCCCAGTGGGTCAGAAGTTTACATACACTCAATTAGTATTTGGTAGCATTGCAATTCAATTGTTTAACTTAGGTCAAACGTTTCAAGTAGCCTTCCACAAGCTTCCCACAATAAGTTGGGTGAATTTTGGCCCATCTCTCCTGACAGAGCTGTTGTAACTGAGTCAGGTTTGTAGGACTCCTTGCTCGCACAAGCTTTTTCAGATCTGCCCACAAATTTTCTATGGGATTGAGGTCAGGGCTTTGTGATGGCCAGTCCAATACCTTGACTTTGTTGTCCTTAAGCCATTTTGCCACAACTTTGGAAGTATGCTTGGGGTCATTGTCCATTTGGAAGACCCATTCACGACCAAGCTTTAACTTCCTGACTGATGTCTTGAGATGTTGCTCCAATATATTCACATAATTTTCCTACCTCATGATGCCATCTATTTTGTGAAGTGCACCAGCCCCTCCTGCAGCAAAACACCCCCACAACATGATGCTGCCACCCCTGTGCTTCACGGTTGGGATGGGGTTCTTCGGCTTGCAAGCCTCCCCCTTTTCCCTCCAAACATAACGATGGTCATTATGGCCAAACAGTTCTATTTTTGTTTCATCAGACCAGAGGACATTTCTCCAAAAAGTATGATCTTTGTCCCCATGTGCAGTTGCAAACCGTAGTCTGGCTTTTTTTATGGCGGTTTTGGAGCAGTGGCTTCTTCCTTGCTGAGCGGCCTTTCAGGTTATGTCGATATAGGACTCGTTTTACTGTGGATATAGATACTTTTGTACCTGTTTCCTCCAGCATCTTCACAAGGTCCTTTGCTGTTGTTCTGGGATTGATTTGCACTTTTCGCACCAAAGTACGTTCATTTCTAGGAGACAGAACGCGTCTCTTTCCTGAGCGGTATGACGGTGTTATACTTGCGTACTATTGTTTGTATAGATGAACGTGGTACCTTCAGGGGTTTGGAAATTGCTCCCAAGGATGAACCAGACATGTGGCGGTCTACAATTTTTTTGCTGAGGTCTTGGCTGACTTCTTTTGATTTTCCCATGATGTCAAGAAAAGAGGCACTGAGTTTGAAGGTAGGCCTTGAAATACATCCACAGGTACACCTCCAATTGACTCAGGCTAATTGACATCATTTATCAGAAGCTTCTAAAGCTATGACATTTTCTGGAATTTTCCAAGCTGTTTAAAGGCACAGTCAACTTAGTGTATGTAAACTTCTGACCTACTGGAATTGTGAATTATAGTGAATTATACGTGAAATAATCTGTCTGTAAACAATTGTTGGAAAAATTACTTGTGTCATGCACAAAGTAGATCTCCACAACTATAGTTTGTTAACAAGAAATGTGTGGAGTGGTTTAAAAGCGAGTTTTAATGACTCCAACCTAAGTATAAACTTCCGACTTCAACTGTACATGCATATGATACCTCTAACACAATACATTAATTCGACCTGGTGAAAATCCGTTTTTGGGACCTTACTTGCTTACCACTTTTTCCATGTGCTTTCGTCCTTCACAGAAAATGATGACCTCTTCCTAATATTTGGTCAAATTATGCATTTTTAAAGATGGTTTCCAAGAAATAAGGTTAACCTCAACTTACCCCTTTTGCTCAACTTACCCCACTTTGAAAATGAATCCTCATTGTTAAGTTAAGAAAAAGAGCCTTGATAATACAGAAGTTGCCAAACAGTTGAACGCCCTGCATTTCCAAAAGGCGCTTGAAAAACAACCTCTCGTCCAACTAGAAGTGTTTTAGGCAACTGGAAATTTGTTTAGTTGGATTGTCCAACTATTTTGTGGGACGCAGTCCCGCCAAGCACAGAGACGTCTGTGGCAGGTTCATTTATCATCTTGAAATACCACTGCTATCAATGGTAGAGCATTTTCATCAGAGCTTATCGGAACCAAGTCATCGGCCTACTGAACAATGACTGCAGTAGGAATACTGCTGGGAAGTGATCTTAGACATCTTCAGTGTTTCTTGTTCAGTATAGTATTTTGTCTCTCTGTCTTTGTCACTGTCTCTATCTCTCTCTCTTGCCCTCTCTTTTTCTAGTTTGACAAACCAATACTACTGGAGGAGCAGCTGATGACTCTGTTGGAGGAGTTTGAGATATCACAGAGCTGGGGACATGGTCTGGGGACAAGGGACACATCACCCAGGGACAACTCTGATACGGAGAGCCTGCCAGACAGCACCCCCCGTCTCTCTGACTATATCCTGTCAGAGTTGCTTAGAGATGCATACACCACCAGCTTTAGCCAGTTGGACAAAGCCACCACTATGTCTTCACCATAGGGTATTAATACATATGTTGGGTGTGACAAATATAGAAATGTGTATATTTACTGTGCATTCGGGAAAGTATTCAGAACCCCTTTTTCCACATTTTATTACGTTACAGCCTTATACTAAAATGGATGAAATACGTGTTTTGCCTCATCAATCTACATACAATACCCCATAATGACAAAGCAAAAATAGTTTTTTTGATTATTTTGCAAATGTATATTTATAAAAAAAATAAAACACATTTACATAAGTATGCAGACCCTTTACTCAGTACTTTGTTTAAGCACCTTTGGCAACAATTACAGCCTCGAGTTTTCTTGGGTATGACGCTACAAGCTTGGCACACCTGTATTTGGGGAGTTTCTCCTATTCTTCTCTGCAGATCCTCTCAAGCTCTGTCAGGTTGGATGGGTAGCGTTGCTGCACAGCTATTTTCAGGTCTCTCCAGAGATGTTCGATCGGGTTCAAGTCCAGGCTCTTGCTGGGCCACCTAAGGACATTCAGAGACTTGTCCCGAAGCCTCTCCTGCGTTGTCTTGGCTGTGTGCTTAGTGTCATTGTCCTGTTGGAAGGTGAACCTTCGCCCCAGTCTGAGGTCCTGAGTGCTCTGGAAAAGGTTTTCATCAAGGATCTCTCTGTACTTTGGTCCTTTCATCTTTCCATCAATCCTGACTAGTCTCCCAGCCCCTGCCGCTGAAAAACATCCCCACAGCATGATGCTGCCACCACCATGCTTCACCGTAGGAATGGTGCCAGGTTTCCTCCAGACTTGACGCTTGGCATTCAGGCCAAAGAGTTCAATCATCAGACCAGAGAATCTTGTTTCTCATGGTCTGAGAGTCCTTTAGGTGCCTTTTGGCAAACTCCAATCATGGAATGTGCCTTTTACTGAGGCGTGGCTTCCGTCTGGCCGCTCTACAATAAAGGCCTGATTGGTGGAGTGCTGCAGAGATGGGACTTTTTCTTTATGGAAAGTTCTTCCATCTCCACAGAGGAACTCTGGAGCTCTGTCAGAGTGACCATCGGGTTCTTGGTCACCTCCCTGACCAAGGCCCTTCTCCCCGATTGCTCAGTTCCAAACGTCTTCCATTTAAGAATGATGGAGGCCACTGTGTTCTTGGGGACCTTCAATGCTGCATAACTATTTTGGTACCCTTCCCTAGACCTGTGGCTCGACACAATCCTGTCTCGGAGCGCTACGGACAATGCCTTCGACCTCATGGCTTGTTTTTTGCTCTGACCTGCACTGTCAACTGTGGGACCTTATATAGATAGGTGTGTGCCTTTCCAAATCAAGTCCAATCAATTGAATTTACCACAGGTGGACTCCAAGTTGTAGAAACTTCTCAAGGATGATCAATGTAAACAGGATGCACCTGTGCTCAATTTCGAGTCTCATAGCAAAGGGTCTGAATATCTATGTAAATAAGATATTTCAGGTTTTTTTTAATTATACATTTGCCCAAATTTTGAAAACATGTTTTCGCTTTGTCGTTATGGGCTATTGTGGGTAGATTGAGGAGAAAAACAACATTTTAATTCATTTAAGAATAATGCTGTAGCGTAACAAAATGTGGAAAAAGGGAAGGGGTCTGAATACTTTCCGAATACGCTGTGTATGGTTATATGGTGCAAACAACCAGGCCTGCGGTCATGTCACCAGAAGGGCAGCAAAATAGATTTCTTCCAGACACTCTCCCACACCAACTAACACACATATCCTGTATGAATCACTGAGCCTTGTTAAACTGTGTAGTGTATAATCATAAGAATATAGAGAAATAACCATATTATACAAGTATTTTGATGTTTGTCAAGGCTTTATACAATGTCTTAAGATTTCCTAAATGGCGTGATACATTATGAAACATTTAAACCTGTAACAAATGTTTTAATCGCTCTATTGTGCCTTTTTTACAATGATTGCTCCCCTAGCTCTGTATATTCTTCTTGAGTATTTCCATTCATTTACACTTTCCTGTAGCTCCAAATGAGGAGTCAGAACAGTAGGAGAGCCCATTGTATTAACCCTGGTAATGTAGAGGAGAACAGACCGTTTCTGGTCTCATTAAACTTAACAACGGATTTATTTGACACAATGTACTACATGTATAACCATTTAGCTGTGAGCAGTTGGAGTGTGGGCCTGTTGGACAGACAGACCCCCAGGAACCAAACTGCCCAATGATTTCACTACAACAGTTTCACTCCAATTCACTTAGTCAATCTATATGTGCAGTTGAAGTCTACATACACTTAGGTTGGAGTCATTAAAACTCGTTTTCAACCACTCCACAAATTTCTTGTTAACAAACTATAGTTTTGGCAAGTCGGTTATGACATCTACTTTGTGCATGACAAGTAATTTTTCCAACAATTGTTTACAGACAGATTATTTCACTTATTATTCACTGTATCACAATTCCAGTGGGTCAGAAGTTTACATACACTATGTTGACTGTACTTTTAAACAGCTTGGAACATTCCAGAAAATGATGTCATGGCTTTAGAAGCTTCCGATTGACATCATTTGATTCAATTGGAGGTGTACCTGTGGATGTATTTCAAGACCTGTCTTCAAACTCGGTGCCTCTTTTCTTGACATCATGGGAAAATCAAAAGAAATCAGCCAAGACCTCAGAAAAAAAATTGTAGACCTCCACAAGTCTGGTTCATCCTTGGGAGCAATTTCCAAATGCCTGAAGGCACCACGTTCATCTGTACAAACAATAGTACGCAAGTATAAACACCATGGGACCACGCAGCCGTCATACCGCTCAGGAAGGAGACACGTTCTGTGTCCTAGAGATGAACGTATTTTGGTGCGAAATGTGCAAATCAATCCCAGAACAACAGCAAAGGACCTTGTGAAGATGCTGGAGGAAACAGGTACGAAAGTATCAATATCCACAGTGAAACGAGTCCTATATCGCCATAACCTGAAAGGCCGCTCCGCAAGGAAGAATCCAAAACCGGCATAAAAAAGCCAGACTACGGTTTGCAACTGCACATGGGGACACCATCCCAACCGTGAAGCACGTGGGTGGCAGCATCATGTTGTGGGTGTGCTTTGCTGCAGGAGGGACTGGTGCACTTCACAAAATACAGGGCATCATGAGGCAGGAAAATTCTGTGGATATATTGAAGCAACATCTCAAGACATCAGTCAGGAAGTTAAAGCTTGGTTGTGAATGGGTCTTCCAAATGGACAATGACCCCAAGCATACTTCCAAAGTTGTTGCAAAATGGCTTAAGGACAACAAAGTATTGGAGTGGCCATCACAAAGCCCTGACCTCAATCCCATAGAAGATTTGTGGGCAGAACTGAAAAAGTGTGTGCGAGCAAGGAGGCCTACAAACCTGACTCAGTTACACAAGCTCTGTCAGGAGGAATGGGCCAAAATTAACC
This sequence comes from Salmo trutta, assembly GCF_901001165.1. Taxonomy (NCBI): domain Eukaryota; kingdom Metazoa; phylum Chordata; class Actinopteri; order Salmoniformes; family Salmonidae; genus Salmo; species Salmo trutta. Next base: position 29,571,772 of record NC_042981.1, read on the forward strand.
CAACTTATTGTGGGAAGCTTGTGGAAGGCTACCCGAAATGTTTAACCCAAGTCAAACAATTTAAAGTCAATGCTACCAAATACTAATTGAGTGTATGTAAACTTCTGACCCACTGGGAATGTGATGAAAGAAATAAAAGCTGAAATAAATCATTCTCTCTACTATTATTCTGACATTTCACATTCTTAAAATAAAGTGGTGATCCTAACTGACCTAAGACAAGGGACTTTTACTAGGATTAAATGTCAGGAATTGTGAAAAACTGGAGTTTTAATGTATTTGGCTAAGGTGTATGTAAACTTCCGACTTCAACTGTATCTGCAGGGACACAGATGTTCTAATCTATCAAATCATTATTGCAGTTATTGGCAGAATAATACGGTTCAATCAGAGTGATTTGAGGAGCCAATGATGTCCTCTAAGTATGGTCTGCTTACCTTCATTCCATAACAATGAGGTCAACTCTGAGGTTAAGGGAGCAGTAGCAAGCTGGGGCTGTCTGGATTTGGATTTGGCATAAACTTGCAGTGTTGCCATTCGCTGTCAGAGATGTGCCCTGGTAAATGACTGAATCAACATTCTATTTGTAGACAATAGAAAGTACAAGCTCAGTGTCTCTTCTACAAAAGCCAAACAGCAAAGGCTGTAGGTCTGTGGAATGCCTCAGATAGGTGTGACTGTAAGCTATGAGGTTTTATTCACTGGGCAATTCCAAGACAAATAGACAGTGCTATGTGGGTTATATTGTGTAATAGCTCTACATTAGTAATAGTATTCTAATGGTGGCACACATTCCCATAACACAATCATTTAGAAGGCTTTGGTGCTAAAGTCCTATGGCTCCTGAGCAATGTTCACTCAAAAAAAATTCAGCATTGAGAAAATGTCAGGTCTGCTGAGTGCAAACTTGAACATTCTGTGCAACTTCCGCCCTGAATTTACTGTGAACGCAGAGGCTGTACCCACTTTAAGTTTTAGCAGTGATCAAATAGCCACAGTAGCCTTACTGTGGCTATTTGATCATAATGTAGGCCTACCAGAGTGGCCTACCATCAAAAACAATGGAGAAAAACACATCCCATAACATTTTAACATGGAAATAGCTGTTATATCATTCAGCCTACAGTAGCAGCCAATGTGTGGTGTTCAATGACTACATTCCATGAGACTTAAAAAATAGAAAATACATCCAGGGCTTGACATAAACCTGTTCAGGAGGTGACTTAAAATGTTATGTTTGATGCAATAAATCACTTTCCAAAAGAAATGCATTATTATTCCCATACCATTATTACAGACAATCAGACAAATTATGCTACGTACTGCCTATTGGCTACTTACCTTATTCAAAACCGTCTCAAAATACAACACTTCCCCTAAGACATAAAATAGGTTTTTACCTGATTTGCCTTTCAAAAATGGATAGAAATACACACGTTTTGTGCTCTTGTTGGAAGCAACCACTCCCCTATTGTTGACCCAAAATGAACTATAACTTCTTACTACTCGAAAGTCATCTTTATTCTCGCTCAGAAAACTCCCATGGCTTATTTTTCAAATTGTCATGTTTCGTTTCTAAATGTCTGCGCAAGAGTGAAGGTTTCCTGCAAGAGAGTAACGGTTAATGTAATTTGATGTTAATTATTTGACTAGGCTACCTGTATTTGACATTGTTTTGTTATTTCGCTGAACACTAGATGGTTTAATTTTATTTTTGGCAGTGAAACCAGGCTACTCAGGCGAGAGAAAAAACCTCACCCAAATGTATAGCCCCGTTGGAAAACTATTAATGTAGTGTTTAAAAAAAAGAATGGGAATCATATTTTTATTTGGCGTACCCCTGATGGCATTGCGCGTACCCCTGGGGGCTTGCATACCTCAGTTTGGGAATACCTGGTCTATCGTATCAAAATCTTTGGCCAAGTCAATAAAAATAGCAGCACAACATTGCTTAGAATCAATGGCAAGGGTGACATCATTAAGGACCTTTTAAGGTTGCAGTGACACATCCATAACCTGAGTGGGAACCAGATTGCATACCAGAGAGAATACTATAGACATCAAGAAAGCCAGTCAGTTGATTATTAACAACACTTTTGATCAACAGGGCAAAACAGAAATAGGTCTATAACAGTTAGGATCAGCTTGATCTTCCCCTTTAAATAAAGGATGAACCGTGGCTGCCTTGCAAGCAATAGGAACCTCCCCAGGAAGGAGAGACAGGCTTGGCAATGATAGGGGCAGCAACCTTAAAGAAGAAAGGGTCTAAAATATCTGACCCAGATGGGTTTTTTGGGGTCAAATTTCATGAGCTCCTTTTGCACCTCATGACTGCCTGCAGGGAGAAACTTTGTAGCGGGGTAGGGGAAAAAGAGGGAGAAGCATCGGGGATAGTCACATTAGAAGGAGTGGGAGATGAGGAAATATGGGACGGGCAAGGAGGCATGGCTGAGTCAAATAGGAATCATGACTTAAGAGCTCAGCTATGTGCTTCTTATCAGTAACAACCACATCATCAACATGAAGGGACATGGTTAGCTGTGATGAGGAGGTTTTATTATCCAGGTCTTTAACCGTTTCCAGAACTTCTTGTGAGAGAACTGCCCCTTAAAGTAACTAACGTTGGCCTTCCAGATAACCTGAGTGCACGTATTTCTCATTTGTCTGAATGAGAGCCAGTCAGCTTGAGTATGCGTGTGCCGAGCCTTTCGCCAAATGCAATTCTTGAGGTGGAGTAACTCTGGTCGAACCAGGGGCTGAACCTGTTTTTAATTCTCCTTTTCTTTATGGGGGCGTTTGTTAACAATACCACTGAAAATATTAAAAAAGAAGGTCCAAGCGTCTTCGACAGAGGTGATCAAGCTGATTCTATACCAATTTACAGAGGCCAGATCTTGAAGGAAGGCTTGCCCATTAAAGTTTTTTAGCAAGCGTCTATGACAAATCAGGACAGGTCGTTTCCATTACGAACAAAGGCTGTAAAACAGTGATCACTAAATTCATTACAGAAAAAAACAGACTGATACCTATCAGGATTATTTGTGAGGATAACATCAAGGAGAGTAACCTTTTCTGGGTGCTTGGAGTCATACCTTGTGGGATTGGTAATAATCTTGCTTTATTACTTGGTCAGGTGGTTTGGGGTATGTGGGACGTGACCGTCCCACCTGCGGGACACACTATTTAACAGCCAGTGAAATAGCAGGGCGCCAAATTCAAAACAACAAAAATCTCATAATTCAAATTTCTCAAACATACAACTATTATATCCCATTTTAAAGATACACTTCTCGTTAATCCAACCACATTGTCCGATTTCAAAAAGGCTTTACGGCGAAAGCATAACATTAGATTATGTTAGGACATCACCTTGACAAGAAAAACCACACAGCCATTTTCCAAGCAAGGAGAGGCGTCACAAAAAACAGAAATACAGCTAAAATGAATCACTAACCTTTGATGATCTTCATCAGATGGCACTCATAGGACTTCATGTTACACAATACATGTATGTTTTGCTCGATAAAGTTCATATTTATATCCAAAACCCCATTTTACATTGGCGTTGTCACCTGCGTCAAAATGAGTAGACCAAGGTGCAGCGTGGAATATGTTCATCTTGTAGTTTAACACTTTACAAATTAAACAAAAATGACAGCCGACAGTTCCGTCAGGTACTTACAACGAAACGGAAAACAACCCACAAAACCCAAAGGAAAAACTGTAACAGTATTCGTCGTCTGAAGAGGAGGAATCATTGGACCAAAACGCAGCGTGGTAAGTGTTCATGCTTTATTTAATAAACTGAACACTAAAACAAAAATAACAAAGAGAAGAACTGAAACAGTTCCGTAAGGTGCAAAACACTAAACAGAAATGAACTACCCACAAAAACCCTGTGGGAAAAGGCTACCTAAGTATGGTTCCCAATCAGAGACAACGATAGACAGCTGTCCCTGATTGAGAACCATACCCGGCCAAAACAAAGAAATACACAAAACATAGAAAAGGGCACATAGAATGCCCACCCTAGTCACACCCTGGCCTGGCGTGACAAAAACAGGCTGCCTAAGTATGGTTCCTAATCAGAGACAACGATAGACAGCTGTCTCTGGTTAGGAACCATACTCGGCCCAACACAAAGAAATACAAAACATAGAATGCCCACCCCACACCCTGACCTAACCACATAGAGAAACAAACCCTCTCTCTCAGGTCAGGGCGTGACAGTACCCCCCCCAAAGGTGCGGACTCCCGGCCGCAAACCTGAACCTATAGGGGAGGGTCCGGGTGGGCATCTATACTTGGCGGCGGCTCTATTTCGGGGCGTAGCCCCCACACCACCCGCTGATCCCCCCGCTTCTGTGTCGCCGGAGGAACCCGACCGTGGATCACCGTGGATCAGCGGCTCTGAACTGCCGACCGCCGCTGAAGACTCTGGGCTGCAGGCCGTCGCTGCAGACCATCGCTGAAGACTCGGGGCTGCAGACCGTCGCTGAAGACTCCGGACTGGAGAGCGTCGCTGGAGGCTCCGGACTGGAGAGCGTCGCTGGAGGCTCCGGACTGGGGAGCGTCGCTGGAGACTCCGGACTGGGGAGCGTCGCTGGAGGCTCCGGACTGGGGAGCGTCGCTGGAGGCTCCGGGCTGAGGAGCGTCGCTGGAGGCTCCGGGCTGAGGAGCGTCGCTGGAGGCTCCGGGCTGGGGAGCGTCGCTGGAGGCTCCGGACTGGGGAGCGTCGCTGGAGGCTCCGGACTGAATAGCGTTTCTGTAGGTTCCGGACTGGGGACCTTCGCTGCAGGCTCCATGCCATGGATCATCACTACTGGTTCCGCGCCATGGATCATCACTACTGGTTCCGCGCCATGGATCATCACTGGAGGCTTTGTGCCAGTCCACTACTCCAAATGCAGGAAGCGCGCGAAAATGTCACGACGAAAATATAAAAAAACTTTCTATTTACGTTTGTAGAAATATGTCAAACGATGTATAGCATCAATCTTTAGGATGTTTTTAACATAAATCTTCAGTAATATTCCAACCGGACAATTCATAGAATGCCCACCCCACACCTTGACCTAACCACATAGAGAAACAAACCCTCTCTCTCAGGTCAGGGCGTGACAGTACCCCCCCCCCAAAGGTGCGGACTCCCGGCCGCAAACCTGAACCTATAGGGGAGGGTCCGGGTGGGCATCTATACTTGGCGGCGGCTCTGGTTCGGGGCGTAGCCCCCACACCACCCGCTGATCCCCCCGCTTCTGTGTCACCGGAGGAACCCGACCGTGGATCAGCGCCGGAGGCTCTGAACTGCCGACCGCCGCTGAAGACTCTGGGCTGCAGGCAGTCGCTGAAGACTCGGGGCTGCAGACCGTCGCTGAAGACTCGGGGCTGCAGACCGTCGCTGAAGTCTCCGGACTGGAGAGCGTCGCTGGAGGCACCGGACTGAATAGCGTCTCTGAAGGTTCCGGACTGGGGACCTTCACTGCAGGCTCCGCGCCATGGATCATCACTACTGGTTCCGTGCCATGGATCATCACTGGAGGCTTTGTGCCAGTCTACTACTCCAAATGCAGGAAACGCGCGAAAATGTCACGACGAAAAATTTAAAAAAGTTCTATTTACGTTCGTAGAAATATGTCAAACGATGTATAGCATCAATCTTTAGGATGTTTTTAACATAAATCTTCAGTAATATTCCAACCGGACAATTCCAATGTCTTCAGAAAAGAAAAGGAACACTCACGTGAGCGTGCGCCTCTGAGCTCATGTCATTTCCTCACTCCCAGGCCCTCTTCCAGGCCCTCTTGTTCGCTTCATATTCACAGTAGAAGTATGAAACAACGTTCTAAAGACTGTTGACATCTAGTGGAAGCCTTAGGAAGTGCAAAATGAACCCTAAGTCACTGTATACTGTATAGGCAATCACTTGAAAAAACTACAAACCTCAGATTTCCACACTTCCTGGTTGGATTTGTCTCAGGTTTTTGCCTGCCATATGAGTTCTGTTATACTCACAGACATCATTCAAACAGTTGTAGAAACTACAGAGTGTTTTCTATCCAAAACGACTAATAATATGCATATCCTACCTTCTGAGACTGAGTAGCAGGCAGTTTAATTTGGGCACGCCTTTCATCCGGACGTCAAAATACTGCCCCCTACCCTAAAGAAGTTAAGCATGTCCCAATTTAGGTCACCTAGCAGGACAAATTCAGACTTAGTGTAAGGGGCCAGGAGAGAGCTTAAGGTAGGTAGGGTACAGGCCGGTGCTGCTGGAGGACAATAGCACCCAGCAACAGTCAACAAAGAGCTATTTGAAAGTTTAATGCTTTAAAACCAGCAAATCAAATTGTTTGGGGAACCGAGCACTGAAGGTGATCCTTGGTAAAGATTGCCACTACCCCACCTTTGGAAGATCTGTCTTGCCGAAAAAGCTTATAACCAGAAAGGTTAACATCAGTATTCAAAACACTCTTCCTTAACCACGTCTCAGTAATAACCAACACATCTGGATTGGAGCTGTGTTGGAGCATATAGGCCTACTTCAGCTCTGATTGGTAATTGTGCACTGGTCTGTGTAGAGTACTGCCTGTCCATGCAATAAAATCTTAGTCCAATGCGCTGTGCCTACAAGAAAAGCTCTTGCACACTTAGTTCTGCATACTAAATCTTGCATAGTTCGTTTTGTTTCAGTATATTACATTGAAAGTGGCTAATATTGCGTTGATTCGATCACAATTCCCACAGTAGAGCGAAACGTTGATAGTGTTAACTAAAGGGGAAAACTGTCAAGTTGAGTGAAGTTTGATCTCGTGCTTCTCTGCAGGGGCTCATGTTTCTTCTGTGTGGTCGTCCTAGGGGAGCTGTGCGCCCATGTGCAGCTTAAAGGCAACATTGCTCCTGTGATTGTTGAATGTGGATAATGTTCTAAAACTGGGCCTTAGTTCATCTTAAATGATCATGCTGTTGACTCTCAAGGATACTCCCTTTCTCAGAGGGCTCCCAGGAATCAAGTAATAGATTCCAGCAGTTGACAGAATATGGCATCTTTCCCTGTAATGCTTTGTAATACTGTAGTTATTAAAACTGAGAATATATCCACAAGCAAGCAAAGGACACTCAAACAATTTTTTTCCCTCGTGTATTTATTGTTTGGTTGAGATTACAAAATAACTGACAGAAGTATAAACAACATTTGGGGAGTAAAAATATGGTAAAAATGTTTATAGACAAGCATCACTAACAGTAAAAAAAAGAAAGGAAATATACAAAACAAAACAATATTCAAAGACATCCTCATGTCAGTGTGCAAACAAGTTTATACAAACAGAAACACAGGTCACGTTTCTTGATAAATTATTTAAATAGCATTTATCTACACATATGAAATAACCTCTTAACATAGAACAGACAATCCTAACAATAATTTATCCATTACAAATGCACAGGACATATATAAAACAAATCATATTTATGAAAACGTTTTTATCAATTGCTTTCTTGTTGAAGAATTTTCTGCTACAAAAATATCTTACAGCATACAAATTATTGTACTACAGTGAAACACACAAAAAAAGCCAACCAAATTCTGCTGCTAAAAAGGTACTATCATGTTTTGTTGGTTTCAATAAAAAAAAGAATGAGGTAATATTTGTACATAAAGGTTTTCCTTTGTTTTTACCATCAGAAATGTACACACATTCTCAAGCACACAAGTCAGACATACTGTGCAAAAGAACAATGAGATTTAAATGACACCTAATTAGTCTATTTTGGAAGGTTGGAATGAGGGATAATACTGATAGTACTGAACACTGTTATTAGAGGACTTTTTAGAGGGATTTATCCCGGTTTCAAGATTTCAATTATTTAGAACAGGTTTCTATGAAAATAAGACACAGAGATGAATAAAGACAAGAGATATCCTAACTCTAGGATCATGTGTCAATACTCTCAAATGGTAACAAACAAAATATGTAATAAGTTATATACAACCTTAGTAACCATAGTCCTTTCTTTTTTCAAGGCAGGTTAGACTGACCCATGTGGTTTTTGTCTCTCCACTTATGTCTAAACTAAGATGAGAGAAAACCAAAAATATCTTCCTGGAATTCTGGCGAAATAGCAATTGTGTTGTTGTTCGCTAGTAGTCTATATTGGCTTTTGGTGCAACTCCTGGTTCTATGCTCCTTCCATATATCATCTAGAGTTCTTTCCTGAAAAACCACTTGGCAAGCCTGGTCAAACCCTGAGGACATACTTCATACTGAGCTGAACTTCAAGGGTCTACTTAAAGCCAATTAGTTACCAAATATAACAATTTGTAGACTCGGGGGGAATTTAAAGTTATTGAGAATTTGAAATTGCTAATGCATTGACTACAACTGGCTTAGGTGCCTTTATCACAAAGCTCTTCATGGGTAGCATTCACTCTCTTTGATGGTAACAGTCAATCCATACTGTCACTGATGCCTCCACAGTTCCTTCAACAGGTATCTCTGGCCCATCTGTAGAACATCTACTGCTTTCTTCATTTGGAAACAACTCAAGTCATTTTGAGTCCACAGCAGATCTGAAGTAATGCTCAAAAATAAAGAAAATACTCTTCCCTTTGGACCTCCATCCAGAGAGAGATAACAACTAGTTCAGAAGTGCAGAGATATCTGTCTGAGTACAGCTAGAGAAACAGAAACTTCAGAGACAGAGAGAGACCGATTTCTTCACTGAGCAAAGTTATGCTCAACCTGCTGTTAGTGCAGGGGTCTAGTCATCACAGGGCAGTCAGTTGGCCTATGTCCTGAGGTCAGTCTGCCTCAATGCTGCACACTCGCTCTCCATTACACCAATGTGCGTGTCACAAAGTAAAGAGTAATAAAGATATGGTCCCAGGTCATACGTTACATGTATATTTGAGCAGGTAGATACATTCTTCTAAGAGCCTCTCTCTGGTCTGATTTAAGAATCTGGAGGAAAAAGAGAAGAAAAAAATCTGCTAAATCCCTGTAAAAATGCAGACTCAAAGTACGTTTTTTGTTTGCCAAAACATTAATAAAAAGCATCTTACCTCTGCATTCGTATTTGAGGTCTGAGAAGTATGTCATCTCCTGAGAGAAGACATACATGCCTAGTCTTCCACCAGCATAAGTCTTGTCGTAGATATTTCCAGAATCCGCCATGATTCTCTTGCCTTCATACATCACAACTCTAAAAGGAGGGAAGATGACATGAGATCATTAGCTCATGAAAGCAGGAGTTTATGTGGCCTTGGTAAAGGCGGAGGTCATTCAGAGCTAAAGGTAATCTGAGCTCACCTGATGAGTCCAGACTTGGGCCTGTGGACCAGGTGCCATCTGTAGGCGGTGTAGTCTTTCCAGCCAATGTTCTTGGGGTCGTGCCACAGAGTACGCACCTAAGAGGAGGAATAACAAAAATACATGAGACATGTTTCCTACCCAGTAGTTTTCTCTCTCACTGCTCTTAGATATGGCCTGTGCTCTTAATGTGGAAGGAAGCTAAGCGTACCTGTTCAGCAGTGTCACCAGTGTGCCAAAGGGCGTTCCTCAGATGCTCCCCAGGTCCTGTGGTGGAGTTGACTACTTTGATGGACACTCCGGAGTAGCCCTGAGCTCTGGTCGGGGTGTGGGACCAGTAGGTCTGTGTGATCTGCTTCCACATCACCACATAGAACCTGGAGCTGGACTGGTAGCCAAACACAAAGCCAGCGTAGTCATCATCCCTGTCTGTGTTGATGAAGAACGTTCCACTGAAGTCCACTGCATTAAACTCATCGAACCCTATAGACAACAAAGAGAGATGGTTAGGACTTTCTCAATGGACCCATGATCTAGAAATGGTAGTTATTTTTGTAGTTGTTTTCCTTAGTTCCAAAGGTGTTATATTATTGGTGCAGTACATACCAACAGCGATGCCAGGGTCACAGTTGACAGTCTGCACCAGCTCTTTGCCCTGGTGGCGGACCACCCAGTTGGGGTCGATCTGGGAGGTGCCCTTGGGGTCCAGTGGTACCATCTGGAACCTGCGGAAGTCTGTCTCGCTGATGGCAAAGTTCTCAGGGCACACATCGTAGATATCAAGTATGTTGTCTTGGTCAAAGTCATCTTTGCAAACATCTCCACGACCATCACCTGACAGGAGGAGGCAGAGAAAAACACTTAGACACTTTGGCATGGAGACAACAGGTTGACCCTATGTTAATCTCTGTGACACTGCACTTCTGTAGCGAGTACTGTATCTTTCTAGATGAATCGTTCTATATGTCAGTTGAATCGAGCTACTGGAGAGTGTGACTCACCATCAGAGTCCACCTGGTCAGGGTTAAAGGCCAGCCTGCAGTTGTCCTTGTCGTCAGGGATACCGTCGTTGTCGTCATCGTGGTCGCAGGCGTCACCCTTGCCATCTTTGTCGTGGTCGGCCTGGTTGGCGTTGGGGATATAGGGACAGTTGTCCAAGTTGTTCTGATGACCGTCCTCATCAATGTCCTGGTTGTTGTCGCACTTGTCTCCCACACGATCTGAGTCAGAGTCAATCTGGAGGACAACACAATTAATTTAGTCTTCACAAAAGCACATTCTTACACACTTGTATAAGCGAAACTTCTCTCTACTTCAATGCACTCAGACATGATGAATGTATTTCACCACTCATCTCCCTTAACATGAGAAGCGCTATTATTTCCCTCATCTTAAATGTACCCCATTGTCTTCAGGTATTCTAGCAATGCTTCTTCAAACAAGAATCCTGTGTCCTTGAACCTTGGCAAGACTACACACACATACACATTCATATCTCTTCAAAAAGGGGGAATGAATAAGGGGAGGAGGAGGATTGCACTCATTTTTCTCGCAGCTTTCTCATTCCTGTCTTTCATTAAAACTGACCCCTGATGCAATATGTGGCTACTGTCCTAAAAGGCAGGGGGGCCTATGAAAGTTCTACATCCCTCTAAGGAAGATATTTGATAAGATTGGGTTCTTATGTATTAGAAGATGAAAGCTGCAGTTACCTGGTCTGGGTTATGCTCAAGAGGGCAGTTGTCGCAGTGGTCTCCCACTCCGTCCCCGTCAGTGTCTCTCTGGTCCACATTGTAGACATAGGGGCAGTTATCCCTCTCATTTAGAATACCTGTGAAGTGAACACACACTTACATCAATCTATGATACCTTTTAATAAGGACTTTGATAATGACTGACAGCACTGAGAAATGTAATTGTCTGGTGCTGGAGGAATGATGATATCTTACCATCACCGTCAATGTCAATAGCACAGGCATCTCCCTCTCCGTTGTTGTCTGTGTCGACTTGGTCGGGGTTGCTCTCATGCACACAGTTATCACAGCGATCACCAACGTCATCTGTGTCCACATCATACTGAGCGGGGTTGTAGACCATTGGGCAGTTGTCCTATTATTAAAATGTTTGTTAAAGAATACCATTAGTACATTGAAAATACAGTATTAGAGAGGCTATTGTATTGGAAATGGGAAAAACTCTGACTTTACAGCTGGCTAGTGTGTAAGTGAGTGTGCTGGAATCTGATATTTCACTCTGAGAAAGCTAGTGTTTGCTTACCACACCATTTCTCCCTGGCCTATTTACAGTATGCACACTATGAATTATGGGCATAAGGCCATGCTGTTTTGCACTTTTGGCCACAAGCCCAAAATGATACTATTTCTCATATTTCTCCCTGACTCCTCCACTTTCTCTAGCCAAGAAGAGAAATGCCTACTGATTGCTATGTTTAGTTTCTCTGTGGATACCAAAGTCCTGAGAGAGAGGATGTTTTGATGTCTCACCCTATCATCAGGGATCCCATCATTGTCATCATCGTGATCGCAAGCGTCACCAAGCCCATCTTTGTCATGGTCCTCCTGCCCAGAGTTGGGAAGGTTTGGACAGTTGTCCTGCAAAACAAAAGGGTTGGTTAGACCACAATAACACAGTGGAGAAGCTAGGAATAGACTGTGTGTAGTGGGGTCCTTCCTACTTTCTTGCAGTGGTAGGTGGCGTTCTCCACACACAGGAGGTCTTTGTTGGGCCATCCATCCAGGTCGGTGTCATCTCCACAGATGTGGCCATTGCCAGCGTAACCAGGTTTGCACTCACAGCGGAACATGGTGTCGCTGAACTGACCCAGGTAGATACAGTTAGCATTCTTGTTGCAATCATGGCTGCCATCTTGGCAGGGGTTACGGGGTGTGCACACCTAGGGGGAAGGGAGAGATATGTAGGGTTAAAATGTGCTTCTGAGCTCCTAGCATCAGAATAAAATCGAATCCTCGCATTCTTGTATTTTGTCGCAGTAGTCAACGGCTGTCTCACCTGTTTCTTGGCTGTGGCCTGCTCCACTCCCCTCCCGAAGGGCTGTGGTCCTGAGTAGCGGGGGGGGCAAGCAAGGCAGTTGTAGCCAGGCTCAGTGTTCTCACAGCGTTGGACTCCGTTGAGTGTGAAGCACGCGTCAGGGACCTCCTTGCACTCGTCGATGTCCTTGCAGTTGATGCCGTCTCCGGTGTAGCCCACTGGGCATGCGCCACACTTCCAGGAACCATCATCAAAGCTGGTACACTTAGCGCCAGCAAAGCACGGGTTGGACAGACAGCCATCTGTAGACAGAAGCATGTTGATTTTAAATACTGAACAATATTGGATTTGTACACTGTTAGGTAAAAAGAACAAATGCCATAATCTATTGATAAAAATGCTTACTGATAGGGCAGTCCTCTTTGCCACACAATTGGGATGTTTTGGTGTCACCCTGACATTCCTTCCCTTTGTACTTGGGGGCGGGGTTGTTACAGAGACGCTGGCGAGTCTGGAGTCCACCTCCACAGGTGACAGAGCAGGTGTCCCACAGAGACCAGGGTCCCCAGCCTCCGTTAACTAAAGGACAGAGAGAGAGAGAGAGATGAGTTACACCTGTATCTCCAGACAGATGGATAGATATGTGCATGTGTTTAGATGCTGCTCTTCTGCTTACTTGGACAAGGTGATTCCTGGCAAACCTCTGTCTCTCGGCCCTGTCCTTGACAGTCTCTGCCTCCCATCTGGGGAGTGGGGGAGTTGCAGAGGCGGATGCGGGTGATGACTCCCTCACCACAGATCACAGAGCAGGAGGACCAGGGAGACCAGTGGCTCCAGCCACCATCCTGCTTAACTGTAGAGGACAGACATGTAATTATTAATGAATGTGCTATTACAGTACATATGAGAAGGATGTTACTGAGAGAGACTGTAGAGTAGAAATGGTAGGTTTACTCACAGCGCTTGTCACATTCCTGAGGGTAGCAGTCGCGGGTCTGCACAGAAGTGCCTTCGCAGTTACTGTTGATGCGGTCACAGGAGCGACCTCGCTGCTGGATACCCCGTCCACAAGACACAGAACAATGGGTCCATTCAGACCAGGGGGACCAGCCATCCTCAGCATAGTTATTCGCTGGGGGCAGAGAGATAATGGGAGAGCTATTACCACAGCAGAGCTCAGCCAGGGGGGCAAAGGATTTGTGAAGAACAGTGCCTTTTTAGAATCAGTTTAACCCAGGAGATTTGACACTTGGCATTCCAAGGTCAGGGAATGTGAAGGACTGAGAAAAGTTAATGAAAAGTAAAATGGAAGACATTTTGCAAGTTAAAATACACCGATAAGCAGGTTGTTAAAAAAGTTAAACTTCTAGGGCCTCCTAAGTGGCGCAGCGGTCTAAGGCACTGCATGGCATCACTACAGACCGAGTTCTATCCCAGGCTGGGTCGTAACCGGGAGTCCCATAGGGTGGCACACAATTGGCTCAGCGTCGTCCGGGTTAAGGGAGGGTTTGGCCGGGGGGCTTTACTTGGCTCATCGCACTCTAGCAACTCCTTGTAGCGAGCTGGGTGCCTGTAGGCCGACTCCAGTCGTCTGTGTTTCCTCCTACACATTGGTGCAGCTGGCTTCCGGTTTAAGGAGGCTGGTGTTAAGAAGCACGGATAGGCGGGTCATGTTTCGGAGGATGCATGACTCAAACTTCGCCTGTCCCGAGCCCTTTGGGGAGTTGCAGCGATGAGACAAGATCGTAATTGCATCGCAATTGGATATCACGAAATTGGGTGGGGGGGGGGGGGGGGGGGGGGGATTATTCTACAATGTAGAAAATAGTAAAACATCTTGAATGAGTAGGTGTGTCCAAACTTTTGACTGGTACTGTGTGTATATATATATATATATATATATATATATATATATATATAAGTTCAACTTCTAGTTCAAAGTCCAGCTCACAAAAAAGAACTACGGAGAAAAATACTCACGGTTTCCACAACGTGGGCAGCACTCTCCATCAGGCACGGTGGCGTTGGCACAGGGCATCAGGGGGCAAGAGATTTTGCGACACACAGTGGCAGAGTTCTGTAGGGAGGATTGCTGGGATTAGTAATGGGTTTGTCTCCAGAGCAGAGTGTCTGGCAACAGCAATGGAAAAGAATCTGGATCATTAACTTTGCGCTACGCAAAAGCGCTTGCTGCTTTGCCAGGATTAATTGCTATGTTTGGGAACATTGGGATGGTCTCTGGTTAGGGCAGGGGGTTCACCGCTATGCTACCACCCCAGTTCTGTGCACCTGCACTGGGTTCAGGCAAGCAATGAGCTGGGGGGAAGGATAGTGGCAGTGGGAAAGGCAGAACAGAGGGTCTCAGCAAATGTCCTAATTAAAGACACATTCTTGATACCTATCCAAATAGATAACCCTTAGTGAGAGAGTAGGTGAGAAAGAGAGGGGTTTGACAACCCCCCTACTTCATTGCTATTGTCTCTAACATCTCATTAGAGGTGATGGATAGCAGACGGACACTGCCTGGTCACACAGAGGCTTTGGTTAAGTCTATAAACATAAGAGCCCATTAGCACCTTATTACAGAAGGGGTTTAGGAGCTACTGCCTGGTTTTCACACAGCTTACTACTGGCCGGATTACTGGATAACTGCATTCCAACAAGTGTGATGACACCTACCTGGCAGGTACACTCTGTGCAGTCGTCCACAGTCCACTCATCTTTGTCCTTGTGCACAATGCCGTTGTGAAGACAGACCCCTCTGTGGATGTTCATCTGGTTCATGAGCAGAGTGCTCTCCTTATTCTGCACACAGAGGGGAGGTAGAGAAAGGAGCATGGTTTCAGACACGAGGATGGAAACTTTTACATAGCCAAGGTTCCAGTAGAAATGAATCACCTACCAACATTGTGATTAAAACATAGCTTGATTTAACTGAAGTAAATACAAATTAAATGACAGTCAAACATATTTGTGTCCTCATATGGGAGTCATTAGGGATCTGGCAGGGAATGCCATTCCAGGGACAAGTGGCTGTGCAGTGGAGAGGTTTTAACTGGGAACAGACTAGAGAGGGAGGGAGAAAGGATGACAGTGCGCACACCAAGCTGCTTCCTGTGCTTACCACTCTGTTGAGCTCATTTGACAGCTGCTTAACAATCACACCAAGTCCCTTGAGCTCCTTGAACATGCTAGTGATATCCTCACAGGAAAAACCACAGACCTGCTGAATATCTGGAGAGGAGAAAATCAATCAGTTAGTTACCTACCTCCTTCACATTAACAGTTGTACACAGACCAGTATTAAGCAAATGACTTTGTCCATGGAGTGTGAAGTCTGGTCTCACCTTTAGTTTTGTGGCCAGTGTAATCAGTCCTTATTGCTGGGCTGGACCCATTTACTGGGTTGTCCAGTGTCATGACATCAGTCAAAGTTACAGCTGGAGAAGAACAGACATATTCATTTCCCCAAACAGCATAATAACACCCACTGTGAATTGACTTTAATGACCAAAGCAATAGAATTACTATTAATTATATTTGTTAATGGAAGGCATTTAGATTTGTACAATTAACAAGCATTGGATAACATATACCATACACAGTAATTCCAACATTTAAATGCAAAAAGAACGTTTATATTTTGTAATTTACACTTACAGCTTTGGCATCCCTTATTGCGTAAAATCGCCTCCAAAGTGGTTCCAAAAACGAAGCGCACGTTCTGAAGCACTCCCTGCAGACGTACACATTGCACTTGGAGTTATTCCATATCCACGCATTTACATATTTTCAATACATTTCCTAAAGGATCATAATAGCGTATTTTAAGTTTGATGTCAAACATTAGGCTACATGTCTGTGAGTGTGACTATCCTCGCGCACCAAACGCTGCGCTGCTCGCAATAGCCTCTGGACAAGGTTAGACTTACTCAGACTAGGCTATAACTGTAACATTTATATGTATACAATTACAACATTATTTGCAATGTATTTATGAACTCATAAATCAATTCATATTTACCATAAATCTATCTTTCACAGCTCCTTTTCCGATCCTCAGACGGGCAATGTCGGCAACCTCATGCGTCAGGACCTTTTGAATGGGCACATCCATTTCTGATATATTGATCTCTTCACACCCGACGAACAGCTGGGCACGATCCTCCTGAATGAACAGTGTGATATTCTTCCAGTGTCCAGTCGCTAGATCCGCATCTTCTATGGACACTACCTGTTGCTTGTTCCCGGTGGAGTATACCACATCCAGAGTTTGCGCCTTGCCATTAGAAATTATTTCGAATAACGGTCCTGATCCGTCATCCTTCTCCACAGTCAAAAGACTACCCCTGGTTTTCTTGAACTGCTTGAAGTTGACCAGGAGAAGGAATCCCCTCTCAGCTTGTATCGAATCGATGAGGTCCCTGAAGGAGATCTCGGGAACCGGGGGGATCAGGTCTGCGTTCAGGATCTTATAGGCTGGGCTGTAAGGATCTGCGCCTTTTACCAAGGTAACTCCTTGGTGCCTTTTATTCACTTTCACAAGCTCGAATAGGTCGTATACACTGTTATCATCTCTACTCTCTGTGAAGGGAGAAACTGTAGTGAGTCTCTATGGGCAACTTTAAGTTCACAGATAAACTATTGACAGACCTTTTAACAGAATAATTCCATTGTTGATTTTAATATTTCTATATTTAATAAAACATTTACAAAAACTCACCTGCCACCCTGCTGCCCTCACAATTCCAAAGCACCAAAAGGAGAAAGACTCCTGTCAGCTTCATCTTGAAACCTCAGAAATCTGTTTAAACCAGAAGGTAGAAACACAGTTAAATAGGTATTGTCATTTACACACTTCTAAAAGTTACAGTCCAATTATAAAAACGTAATAAAAAGCTTATAATATATTATTCAAAGAAAATATTATGATTAGAATTTACCGACCTGAATAAAATAAAATAATATAAATAAGTCACAGATGGATAAATTGAAGAAACTCCTTGATTGTCAGAGCTTCGTTTTCCCGTTATTTCTTCTTTAATTCTCCAATTTATTCCATGTGTTAAATAGTCTTAGAAATCTTAATGTTCGCTAAAAACTCTCAAGTTCATTCTGTCTTTATTCCAATGCTCAGACTATTCTACTAACACTGTGGACATAAACGCTATTTAAATAGTTTCGTGACATTCCTGAGACAACACTTCCTCCAATCAGAGCGCAGAAGGAAAAAGGGACGAGCTTATTACCTCAAGAAGCTGAGCGTAATATCCGAGACATACTTTCAGAGCCGATTTCCATCAGCGGATAAATATTTTATAGATGGACAGGGGCCAAGTGGGGCAACCCGTCATTTCCTGTAAAAAGGAGCCTACCTTATTTGTGAAATGTGCTTCTCTCTTTATTTTCATTGTCGCTTTTTAATACATTTCATATAAAATGGATCAGAATAAACCATGTAGATCCCCTTATAAAAACATGTGGGTGAAGTTGTTAGGCCATATGTTATGGAGGGAATCATATATAAATGGAAAAACCTTTACTTTAATAAGCTATAATGGAAAATATATAATATCAATGTGTGTGAATAGGCCTATGTCCGTTTTTTGAGAGGATGCGTATTGCTGGTCTATTCATCTTGCCATTCACAGTTCATCCACCGAGAGCCGTTGTGAGTTTAGGCTACACCTTTGTGTTGGACAGACTTTTCACTAACACATACACAAAGTATACAAAACATTAAGAACACCTGCTCTTTCCATGACAGTATACAGTGGCTTCTGTAATTATTGGGACAGTGAAGACTACTTTCTTATTTTGGCTCTACACTCCAAAAGACTTTAAATCAAACAATGACTATGAGGTTAAAGTGCAGACTGTCAGCTTTCATTTGAGGATATTTTCATCCATATCGGGTGAACCATTTTGAAATTACTGGACTTTTTGTACATAGTGCCCCCTATTTTAGGGGAGCAAAAGTATTTGGTGCCATATTCATAGCACGCAAAGACTACAACAAGCTTGTGACCCTATCTTGAATAATGATGAGTTAGAAAGTACAGACACACAAATATCATACCCCCAAGACATGCTATCCTCTCACAATTACAATAACAGGGGAGATTACCATTTTGGGGTGGGTATGATATTTGTGCGTTTGTAACTTTCTCACTCATCCTTATTCACAATTCATTCTGGATTATCCATAATAGTGGTAGCATCCACATTCATGTAGAAGTGTTTAGAAACATATTACATTCTTATTTACAATAAAAGTGACTTAAAAATTACACAATACATGATTTACAAATAATTTCTATTGGGCACAAAATATTCTGAAACAACCAAAACCAACAGAAATGCATCCAACAAATATGTATTGGGTCACAAACTTGATATAATCATTGTGTACTATGAATATGCGATGAAATACTTCACTTTTTACTACTTCAATGCACATATAAGTGAATTTGTCCCATTACTTCTGTTCCCCTAAAATGGGGGGACTATGTACAACAAAGTGCTGTAATTTCTAATTTCTTTTAATCCATATGGTTCACCCGATATGGATTAAAATACCCTCAAATGAAAGCTGACAGTCTGCACTTTAACCTCACAGTCATTGTAAAATTTGAAATCAAAACTTTTGAAGTATAGATCAAATCAAATCAAATTTATTTATATAGCCCTTCTTACATCAGCTGATATCTCAAAGTGCTGTACAGAAACCCAGCCTAAAACCCCAAACGGCAAGCCATGCAGGTGTAGAAGCACGGTGGCTAGGAAAAACTCCCTAGAAAGGCCAAAACCTAGGAAGAAACCTAGAGAGGAACCAGGCTATGAGGGGTGGCCAGTCCTCTTCTGGCTGTGCCGGGTGGAGATTATAACAGCACATGGCCTAGATGTTCAAACGTTCATAAATGACCAGCATTGTCAAATAATAATAATCATAGTAGTTGTCGAGGGTGCAACAAGTCAGTAACACAAGAGTAAGTGTCAGTTGGCTTTTTCATAGCCGATCTTTGAGAGTATCTCTACCGCTCCTGCTGTCTCTAGAGAGTTGAAAACAGCAGGTCTGGCACAGGTAGCACGTCCGGTGAATAGGTCAGGGTTCCAGCAGGTCTGGGACAACAGGTCTGGGACAGGTAGCACGTCCGGTGAACAGGTCAGGGTTCCATAGCTGCAGGGTGAACAGTTGGAACTGGAGCAGCAGCACGGCCAGGTGAACTGGGGACAGCAAGGAGTCATCAAGCCAGGTAGTCCTGAGGCATGGTCCTAGGGCTCAGGTCCTCCGAGAGAGAGAAAGAAAGAAAGAAAGAGAAAGAGAGAATTAGAGAGAGCATATTTAAATTCACACAGGACACCGGATAAGACAAGAGAAATACTCCAGATGTGACAGACTGACCCTAGCCCCCCGACACATAAACTACTGCAGCATAAATACTGGAGGCTGAGACAGGAGGGGTCAGGAGACACTGTGGCCCCATCTGATGAAACCCCCGGACAGGACCAAACAGGTAGGATATAACCCCACCAACCACCAACATACCATCCCGGGACAAGGCCGAGTATAGCCCACATAGAGACAAAAGAAGAAGAAATTACTGTCCCAATAATTATGGAGGAAGTTGTAGGTAGGAGTAAAGTGACTAGGCAACAGGATAGATAATAGACCGAGCTGTGGCAGCATCGTATGTGGAGTAGTAGCAGCATATGTGGTGAGTATGGAAATGTGAGTGTATGCATGTGTGCGCATGTTATGTGTGTGTGGGGGTATGTGTAACAGTGTAGGTTCCGTCCCTCTCTTCGCCCCAACCTGGGCTCGAACCAGGGACCCTTGCACACATCAACAACTGATACCCCACGAAGCATCGTTACCCATCGCGCCACAAAAGCCGCGGCCCTTGCAACGCAAGGGGAAACCCTACTTCAAGTCTCAGAGCGAGTGACGTCACTGATTGAAATGCTATTAGCGCGAACCACCGCTAACTAACTAGCCATTTCACATCGGTTACATATGTAGTGTGTGTATGTGTGCATTGGGGTGTCAGTGTAAGTATGTGTGAGTGTGGGGGTAGAGTCCAGTGTGTGTGCATAGAGTCAGTGCAAGAGAGTTAGTATAAAAAAAAGGGTCAATGCAGGTAGTCTGGGTAGCCATTTGATTAGCAATTTAGCAGCCTTGTTTAGCAGTCTTATGGCTTTCGGATAGAAGCTGTTCAGGGTCATGTTAGTTCTAGACTTGGTGCACTGGTACCACTTTCCGTGTGGTAGCAGAGCGAACAGTCTGTGGCTTGGGTGGCTGAGGTCTTTGCCAATTTTTTTAGGCCTTCTTCTGACACCGCCTGGTATAGAGTGATGTACTGGGCCGTACTCACCACCCTTTGTAGTGGTTTAGCATTCGCTTCATTAGACCACTTCCTTATTGAGCGTGTCACTGGTACTTCCTTTTTTAGTTTTGCTTGTAAGCAGGAAGCAGGAGGATAGAGTAATGGTCTGATTTGCCAAAGGGAGGGCCTTGTATATGTTTCTGGGTGTAGAATAAAGGTGATCTAGAGTATTGTCACCTCTAGTTGCACAGGTGACAAGCTGGTAAAAATGTGGTAAACGGATTTTAGTATTCCTGCATTAAAATCACCAGCCTCGGGAAATGCAGCCTCTGAATGTGCATTTTCTTGTTTGCTTATGCCCCTATACAGCTCGTTGAGTGCGGTCTTAGTGCCAGCATCGGTGTGTGGTGGTAAATAGACAGCAACGAAAAATATAGATGAAAACTCTCTTGGTAAATACTATGGTCTGCATTTTTTTATCAAGGTATTCTAACTCAGGCGAGCAAATACTAGAGACTTCCTTAGCATTAGAGATTGTGCACCAGCTGTTGTTAATGAAGAGACACACCCCTCCTCCCTTGATCTTACCCAAGTCTGCCATCTGGTCGATGCATAAAAAAACAGTGAGATGTATATCCATGTCCTTGTTCACCCATGACTCTGAGAAACATAGGATATGTTTTTCAGGTCCCATTGAAAGGATAGTCTCGAACGGAGCTCATCCAGTTTGTTCTCCAGTGATTGCACGTTCTCCAATAGAGCAGAGTGTAATGGGAGTCTTTTTGTTCACCTTGGTATTTTCATCAGGATGCCGGCTCGCCTGCACTCTTTCGCCGCCGCTTCCTCTTTAGAGTCCCGGGGCTAAGGCCTCGTCCGGAGTAAGCAAAACATCCAGACCTGCAAATGTTGGTCCAAATCGCAGTTAGCAATGGCTGTTATAATGTCCAGAAGGTGTTTCGGTCATAGTAAGTGATGGCGGTGACAATTATGTACAAAAAAATGTTAAGATCTGCTTAAAAAAACACAGTTCACGTGAAAGGTAAGGCCATGCAGTAGCCTCGGAGTCATTCCTAAACTCTCTAAAGCCCTTTTCACTGCATCTGTCTACTCTCTTTCGGTGTCAACTCAGACGCTAGACCCCTGCTATGTAATGACAGCTTCCCCCCTTCCTGATTGAGACTTATTTCACTTTTGGCAGGAGATTATGTATTTTAGCCCAAATCAATGTTAGCTAATTGTTGGAATAGTAACTTCCCTCCAGATGTGGATGAGGAGCAGAGATTAGGAGGAGGCAATGACAGTGATAGAAACACTCTGGACTAACAGCAGGGGACTCACAGCAACTCACCACCTACGCATCATCACTTATTGATGTAGGATCTTAATTTGATCCCCCTGTTTCAGGATAACTTTCCTGCAATGCAGGACATTTAAAACTTGTAATGTATTTTTAGGTTGAAAAAGGCGTCAACCCCTAAAAAGTTAATTAGCGGTTAATGTGAAACCTATTGTCATTATTATTATTTTTTATATCTTTTTTTCTTACGTTAACAATCTATGCTCCAGTTACCATGTCAAATAACTAAAGCATAGATTGGTAACAACAACAACAAAACATATTGCACACGAGTAAATTGGTCAAAAACAATGGCACTAATTGGCCTATAGGTGGTGCGGTTATAAGCAGTCTCACTTAAACCCTCAAATGCGCCGCCCCATTTGATCTAGACTTCAAACTTTGTATGTATGGGTCTTTCCTCGTGCTGAACAAATTTACCTCAAGAACCCATAAGGTCTGTCAAGATAGATTTTCCTCCATCTTGGACATTTTGGAAAACCTTTGAAAACTTCTCATGAACCATCTCATGATCCAAATAACACCAACTTCACTAAGGGATTGGTTAAAGGGAAATTTCTAAAATGTTCAACTTCATGTTCATCATCTCCAGCACCACCTTAGGTTTTGTAATAAAAAAGATAGAAGATAAGTGTTTCCAATGTCATCATCGGTGTGTATTGTGTGATTTTTGCAAAATATGATTAGGCATTGCCTACTAATTGATTGATGTCATTGGAAACACTTTTCTTCCTCTATCTTTTTTACTACAAAACATAGAAACGCCATTTTCACATATTGTTACGCTCGTCGATTGAAGAATCAGACCAAGGTGCAGCGTGGTAAGCGTACATCTTTCTTTATTCGATGAACACCAACAAAACAACAAAATACAAAACCGAACGTAACGTTCTGCAGGGCTAGACAGCACAATGCAAAAACAAGATCCCACAATCTCAGGTGGGAAAAAGGGCTGCCTAAGTATGATCCCCAATCAGAGACAACGATAAACAGCTGACTCTGATTGGGAACCATACTAGGCCAACAAAGAAATATAAACATAGATTTGCCCACCCAAGTCACACCCTGACCTAACCAAAAGGAGAATAAAACAGACTCTCTAATGCGTGACACATACAGTGGGGGAAAAAAGTATTTGATCCCCTGCTGATTTTGTACGTTTGCCCACTTACAAAGAAATGATTAGTCTATAATTTTAATGGTAGGTTTATTTGAACAGTGAGAGACAGAATAACAACAAAAAAATCCAGAAAAACGCATGTCAAAAATGTTATAAAATTATTTGCATTTTAATGAGGGAAATAAGTATTTGACCCCTCTGCAAAACATGACTTAGTACTTGGTGGCAAAACCCTTGTTGGCAATCACAGAGGTCAGACGTTTCTTGTAGTTGGCCACCAGGTTTGCACACATCTCAGGAGGGATTTTGTCCCACTCCTCTTTGCAGATCTTCTCCAAGTCATTAAGGTTGAGGCTGACATTTGGCAACTCGAACCTTCAGCTCCCTCCACAGATTTTCTATGGGATTAAGGTCTGGAGACTGGCTAGGCCACTCCAGGACCTTAATGTACTTCTTCTTGAGCCACTCCTTTGTTGCCTTGGCCGTGTGTTTTGGGTCATTGTCATGCTGGAATACCCATCCACGACCCATTTTCAATGCCCTGGCTGAGGGAAGGAGGTTCTCATCCAAAATTTGACGGTACATGGCCCCGTCCATCGTCCCTTTGTTGCGGTGAAGTTGTCCTGTCCCCTTAGCAGAAAAACACTCCCAAAGCATAATTTTTCCACCTCCATGTTTGACGGTGGAGATGGTGTTCTTGGGGTCATAGGCAACATTCCTCCTCCTCCAAACACGGCGAGTTGAGTTGATGTCAAAGAGCTCCATTTTGGTCTCATCTGACCACTACACTTTCACCCAGTTGTCCTCAGAGTCATTCAGATGTTCATTGGCAGACTTCAGACGGGCCTGTAAATGTATTCTTGAGCAGGTGGACCTTGCGTGCACTGCAGGATTTCAGTCCTTCACGGCGTAATGTGTTATCAATTGTTTTCTTGGTGACTATGGTCCCAGCTGCCTTGAGATCATTGACAAGATCCTCCCATGTAATTCTGGGCTGATTCCTCACCGTTCTCATGATCATTGCAACTCCACGAGGTGAGATCTTGCATGGAGCCCCAGGCTGAGGGATATTGACAGTTTTTTTGTGTTTCTTCCATTTGCGAATAATCGCACCAAATGTTGTCACCTTTTCACCAAGCTGCTTGGCGATGGTCTTGTAGCCCATTCCAGCCTTGTGTAGGTCTACAATCTTGTCCCTGACATCCTTGGAGAGCTCTTTGGTCTTGGCCATGGTGGAGAGTTTGGAATCTGATTGATTGATTGCTTCTGTGGACAGGTGTCTTTTTTACAGGTAAGAAGCTGCGGTTAGGAGCACTCCCTTTAAGAGTGTGCTCCTAATCTCAGCTCGTTACCTGTATAAAAGACACCTGGGAGCCAGAAATCTTTCTGATTGAGAGAGGGTCAAATACTTATTTCCCTCATTAAAATGCAAATCAATTTATAACATTTTTGACATGCGTTTTTCTTGACATTTTTGTTGTTATTCTGTCTCTCACTGTTCAAATAAACCTACCATTAAAATGATAGACTGATCCTTTCTTTGTCAGTGGGCAAACGTACAAAATCAGCAGGGGATCAAATACTTTTCCCCCCACTGTATGTTGATGTTGGGCTCGTGCTGGAGATTGGAAAATTATTTTATATTCCCCTTTAAGAGGTGGCTGAGTTAATGATAAATCAGAAAATCCACATGTCCATTTAAATCCTTTGTAAATCCACTTCAAAATGGCATGTCAACTTGAAACATTTTAGGGTCATCAAAGACATTACCATGATAAACTGCGCTCAGTTGATATGGCATTGATATCTTCAAAAATAAGGAAACTATTAACAATTCATTTTTTGTTTGACTATGTAACGCTAAAATAATCATATACAATCTTCTCATGGACTAAGTCAGATTCACTCCAAATTTGGTCTTTGGACTCATCACAATAGTCCCTAAAGAGTTTGAGAAAATAATGTTGATGCATTTAATGATGGCCACACTATGATATCCATGCAAAAAAATATTTGGGTTCTGGGTTATCATATACTCGGTCACAAAATGTAGTGTGCAGAGTCATTGTTCGAGAGTGCAGGCGATTGGCCTCCACAATCACCCGACCTCAACCCAATTGAGATGGCTTGGGATGAGTTGGACCGCAGAGTGAAGGAAAAGCAGCCAACAAGTGCTCAGCATATGTGGGACCTCCTTCAATACTGTTGGAAAAGCGTTCCTCATAAAGCTGGTTGAGAGAATGCCAAGAGTGTGCAAAGCTGTCATCAAGGCAAAGGGTGGCTACTTTGAAGAACCTCAAATATAAAATATATTTTGATTTGTTTAACACTTTTTTGCTTACTACATGATTCCATATGTGTTATTTCATAGTGCTGATGTCTTCACTATTATTCTACAATGTAGAAAATAGTGAAAATAAATAAAAAGGGAAGTATGGCTTTTACCATGGCATTGGAACTGCCTAGCACGGCTTGATCTAAATGAAGTACTATGAAATAACGTCATGATCGCCTATTCAATCTTTTCACCATAACACTACCATAGAGCCTGGCAAACAGCATGTTCTGATCTGGATATAGGTTATCATTGCGTATCCATGGGCACTATACTTGTATGTATGTATACAAGTCTAGGCAACATGTTTGGAGGTAACTTAGCGAAAGCACTTCCAATGCAGTGTGTTAGCATTGTTAACATTGGAGTCCTTCTGGATCCATGCTTGGAAGAAGATGATTCATTGGTTGCAGTGACTCTGTCCGATTCCTGTAAGTGAGGTCATACTGTGAATATGTTGGATGCACTTCTCTCAAAGGTCTTGTCTTCATCCATTGTTTATAGACAGACGCCAAATCATCCGCAGTGCTCCGTGTGCGCCAAAGATGCAAGCCCAGAACATTCTAGCTAATTGGCTCAGAGTTGGTGATAATGGACGATCAGCTGCCTTTCAGGGTATAGGTATGTCCCACTGTGTTTTGCCATGTGCTGTACTAAATATATGGATGAATAATGCCCCTCAACTCTCAGTCCATTGAATCCAGGAATGTAAAACACAGTGTGCCGTTTGTAAATGAATCGTAAAGCATTACGAAATGCAGAGCAACAAGGTGTCTCATCACATCATTACATTAGAGGTCCTCCTGGCGACCACACATGTGGATAAGGATGACATTGTCTGAGTGCCGTGGACATGCAGACTGTATTTCACTACTTCAGTTGACTGACTGGCACCAGTGGAACAGAATGATTCTGAGAATCCCATCCTGACACTGATGAGGTCTAGAAGGAAAGTTATTGGAAAGGTAACTCATAGGATCACTAATGATATTGTTCTGAGATGTCCGTTCAAGCTTAGTGAAAATTGCATTTTTGGCTAATAGCAAAAGCACAAGAACATACCATGATC
Organism: Salmo trutta; assembly: GCF_901001165.1. Taxonomy (NCBI): domain Eukaryota; kingdom Metazoa; phylum Chordata; class Actinopteri; order Salmoniformes; family Salmonidae; genus Salmo; species Salmo trutta. Next base: position 29,598,300 of record NC_042981.1, read on the forward strand.
GTTGTTACTACAGAATATGGAATTAAGTTGTTCCAAAAAACCCAAAGCAGATATATATGTAATCATTACTCGTACAAAGCAAAATAATTTGCACTATAATCATACATCTTGTTTTTTGGGGAACATGTCCTGTTCCATTGCTCAGTTTCCAGTGGATATTGTACAAACTTCTGTTTCATCAGTTCATTCAGTTCGATTAGAGAAAGACCAAGCAGCTGTAGGGATTATCTTATTGTGTTTGTTTGCTTTTTCGGTATGTAAACACATCTGTACCACCAATATTATGTCATTTCAAATCTTATTGACAGGGTACCGTACCTCAGAGTATTGCCAAACTATCGTAGTTTAATAATATGGCATGAATGTAATCTGAGGGACTGGTCATAGCTGTTCATGACTTAATAATTGAGTGGTTGATAAGAGTGCATTAGTAGAGTGTTGCACACAGTGAACAAATATGCACACACAAACAGACAGCCCTTTCACTGTACAGAACACCAGCATAGCCTGCCTTTCCCACTAGCCAACACTGATTTGAATGAAAGTAAATTCTTCACTGAGGGTTTGCAGAATGAATCGAAGGTCAACAATGGCATTTCATCCTCCCACATATACTTCCAGTTTTATTTGCTGTGGCTACTCTGCTTTTGTCCATTCTGATAGTATGGGCGTTTGTGCAATTTTAGCTGCTCAGGCGCTGGATGATGTTGAGACCCATGCATCGAAACTGCTTTGAATAATGGCAACGGATTGAAGTCAAACCTCTCCCTTGTGCCACCCCCCAGACACTGAGCACCCATTAACAGCCATTCGGCCATAGCTCTCCACAGTGCGCCAGCATACATCATTCCCCTGACATCATAGTAATCTGCTGATGTAGAGGTTCTAGTTCTGACAAAGTCACATAACAGATCTGGATATGAGTCCATGGGGAGCTCTGGCTCTCAATGCTCCTACAGTATGTGTGTAAACACTTCCAGTGCTTTTTATTGGGCCCTTTACAGTGCCAGAGTGCTCTGAGGGGAAAGAAAAGAGCACAGACAGCTCACAGATCTTTTAACTGCTTTAGGCATTGGGCTAGTTCTGTCTTTGGGTTTGGAAACCAAAGGTACTGCACACAACACTGAGTCTTACTACAACTCATGCTTTTATCTGCACTTTTTGCACCCCACAAAAACCTTATGAACTAGGCTTTGGATAAATCAAATATGATGACTGATCTACGTAGCTGAACAATATAAGGTTATTATGACCATCCACGTGTAGTTAACAATGTAGGGTTATGAAACAGTGTAGGCTTATGACCATCCACGTGTAGTTAACAATGTAGGGTTATGAAACAGTATAGGCTTATGACCATCCACGTGTATGATTTACTCAAACTGTAAAAACATCTGCTTTCGATTGTTGGATCAAAAGCTCTTGTTGCAAATCACTTGATCATATCACACCGTGCGCCTGCACATAACAGGAGAAAAAGTGTCAAATGAAAGCCACGCGATGGAAACATTAATCATTTGGAAAATAAAAGCGATGTTCACTTGCATTACGATGCATCATCCATACATATCACGTAGCCAAGGCAGTCTCTGTTGCCATGTATCATCCATACACAAGTCACAGATAGTTCAGTAGTGTAAGCTATCTCTGAATAGAAACAACTGGGAAAAACCAAGGGGAATTCCTCGGACATTGATGGCTCGGGAATCCCTTTTATCCCAGGTTTCAAGAGTGTGCAAATTAACAGAACAAGATCATCGCTCATTTACAGGAAGCATATGTTCTTTGCGATATAAGTCAGAGTATCAGAGGGGATCCCTCATTGTGGGCTTTAGGAGTTCCCCCTCTTGCATAGCTGAGGTACTCTGGGAAGTGAGATCTGCTGTACATGTTTTACTATCGTGATTTGTGGCACATGACTGATCCATTTTGAAAAGACTAGTAAAAAACTACCCCCTTCTTCTGTGAAAGTATTTATTGTCATTTTGGACTATGAAAACGACCACGAAAACCTGTGAAAGCATGCCGTACTGTCCGCCCTTCCTATTGTGGGGAGCTCTCAGTCTGTCACGTCAGATATTATTATTTGTATAGAGAAGTAACTAATTGGAATAGTTTATGACGCATATCTCCATAGTGCCCTCCAAACTCAGGGTCTGAACCCCTTCCTGTGCTACTGGGTTCTGGACTTCCTGATGGGCCAACACCAGATGGTGAAGGTAGGCAACAACACCTCCACCACACTGATTCTCAACACGGGGTCCCCACAGGGGTGAGTGCTCAGCCCCTTCCTGTACACCAGGGGAGAGCAATTCCAACCCTCTGGGGCCTGATTGGTGTCACAGTTTTGCCCCAGCCCCAGCTAACACAACTGACTCCAATAATCAACTAATCATGATCTTCAGTTTAGAATGCAATTTGATTAATCAGCTGTGTTTACTAGGGATGGAGAAAAAGTGTGACACCCATCAGGCCCCTGAGGACTGGATTTGCACACCCCTGCTGTACACCCATGACTGCGTGGTCATGCACATCAACAACTCAATAATCAAGTTTACTGATGACACAACAGTGGTAGGCCTGATTACCAACAACGACAAGAAAGCCTACATGGAGGAGGTGAGAGCCCTGGCAGAATGATACCAGGAAAATGTACATTTAGTCATTTTTAAAAACACTTTAATCATTTAGCAGACACTCTTATCCAGAGAAACTTACAGTAGTGATTACATACTAGTCCCCCATGGGAATCAAACCCACAACCCTGGCATTGCAAGCAGCCATGCTCTACCAACTGAGCCACACAGTACACCTCTCCCTCAATGTCAACAAAACTAAGGAGCTGATCGTGGACTGCAGAGAGAGCATGCCCCCATCCGCATCAACGGGGAGAGGGTCAAATATTTCAAGTTCCTCGGCGTGCACATCACTGACGACCTGAAATGATCCCTTCACAATGTGTTGAAGAAGACTTGCCATCTAAGACCCTCGCACACTTCTATAGATGCACCATTGAGAGCATCCTGTTGGGCTGTATCACCGCCTGGTACAGCAATTGCACCGTCTGCAACCGCAAAGCTCTCCAGAGGGGGGTGTGGTCAGCCCAACGAATCCCCGGGTGCACACTGCCTGCCCTCCAGGACATCTACAGCACCCAGTGTTCACAGGAAGGCCAAGAAGATCATCAAGGACTTCAGCCACCCGAGCCACAGCATGTTCATCCCGCTTCCATCTAGAAGGCGGAGACAATACAGGTGCATCAAAGTAGGGACCGAGAGACTGAAAAACAGCTTCTGTCTCCAGGCCATCAGACTGTTAACAGTCACCACTAGCCAGCCATCGCCCAATACCCTGACCTGAACCTTAGTCACTGTTACTAGCCGCCTACCACCCGGTACTCTGCCCTGTTCCTTAGAGACTGCTGCCCAATGTACATAGAGTCATCCTATATAACTACCGCTGTACACACATTTTCTATTCATATACTGTCCATACTGTCTATACACACCATTATGACCAAAAGTATGTGGACACCTGCTCGTCGAACATCTCATTCCAAAATCATGGGCAGTAATATGGAGTTGGTCCCCCCTTTGCTGCCTCCACTCTTCTGGGAAGGCTTTCCACTAGATGTTGGAACATTGCTGCGGGGACTTGCTTCCATTCAGCCACAAGAGCATTTGTAACAATTTAACCACAGTCTCTTTCGCAGATGAGCCCTGCATCTATGAGGTACTATGATTTGTAAGGCCTCTTTGGATAAGGCTTGGGAATGTCTACCCATCTCCAGCCCCCAAAAATACAGACATTGTCAGGGGGTCGGGTGCGTACTGGTGGCGAAGTCAGGTGCAGGAGAGCAGAGAGTTGTGAACAGGCGCACACTTTATTGAGGCAGGAGAAAACAGCAGACGGACGCAACTGCGTCAAAACCTCCAGCCACAATAGCAAAAGTGCAGAGCGCAAAACACAGTCACAAAAGCTAATGATATCAAATAAACATATTACGTGCAATAACACGGATCATAAACACCAGCCTGGCGCGTAACCTCAAACACGTAACATGAAACAATTTCACACAAAGACATGGGGGGAACAGAGGAATAAATACATGCAGTGTGATTGGGAATGTAAACCAGATGTGCAGGGAACAAGACAAAACAAATGGAACAATGAAAAATGGAGCAGCGATGGCTAGAAAGCCGGTGACGTCGACCGCCGAACGCCGCCCGAACAAGGAGAGGAGCCAACTTCGGCGGAAGTCGTGACAGAAATGTAGGAAGAAGGTTTGATTATCTTCATCTTGATTCATGATTAAGTTGGCTGGGTGTCATAAACAGCAAGTAACCGCCCGTCCAAATAGGGCTTCTGTTTTGGTATCAGTCTGTGGCTTACACTTGGTTCCATCTCCTACTGTTTATATGGTTTCCATGCAGATAGGTAGGTAGTACACTCTTAGAAAAAAGGGTTCCAAAAGGGTTCTTCGGCTGTTCCCCATAGGAGAGCCCTTTTTGGTTCCTGGTAGAACCCTCTGTAGAAAGGATCCTACATGGAACCCAAAGGAATAGATGGTGCCGAAAGAAATAGCAGCAGTTTTACGGGCGCCTAACCAATTGTGCTTTTATGTGTTGTTTTTGGTGTTATTTGCAACTTATTTTGTACATAATGTTTCTGCCACCGTATCTTACGGCAAAAAAAGAGCTGCTGGATATCAGGACAGTGATCACTCACCTCGGATTAGACAAAAAAAAAAAATTCAACAAGCAGGACGCACAGGATGTACTTCAGACACCCGACAAGGCCGAAATCCCCGTCATTGACAAGAGAAAGAGACGCAGGTATAGAGGACACAGGGCGGGGTGCCTTGTAAGGATCTATATTTGTAAACAACAGCTGGTGCAAGAAATCTAAGGAAGTTTCTAGATTTTGTTCACCTGACGTAGAGTATCTCATGATAAGATGTAGACCACACTATTTGCCAAGAGACATTTCATCTATTTTTTTCGTGGCTGTTTATTTACCACCACAGACGGATGCTGGCACTAAGACCGCACTCAGTCAGCTGTATAAGGAAATAAGCAAACAGGAAACCGCTCACTCAGAGGCGGCACTCCTAGTGGCCGGGGACTTTAATGCAGGGAAACTTAAATCAGTTTTACCTAATTTCTATCAGCATGTTAAATGCGCAACGAGAGGGGAAAAAATTCTAGATCACCTTTACTCCGCACACAGAGACGCATACAAAGCTCTCCCTCGCCCTCCATTTGGCACATCTGACCATAATTCTATCCTCCTGATTCCTGCTTACAAGCAAAAATTAAAGCAGGAAGCACCAGTGACTCAGTCTATAAGAAAAGTGGTCAGATGAAGTAGATGCTAAACTACAGGACTGTTTTGCTAGCACAGACTGGAATATGTTCCGGGATTCTTCCGGCATTGAGGAGAACACCACATCAGTCAATGGCTTTATCAATAAGTGCATCGAGGACGTCGTTCCCACAGTGACCGTACGTACATACCCCAACCAGAGCCCATGGATTACAGGCAACATTCTCACTGAGCTAAAGGGTAGAGCTGCCGCTTTCAAGGTGCGGGACTCTAACCCGGAAGCTTAAAAGAAAACCTGCTATTCCCACCGACGAACCATCAAACAGGCAACGAGCCAGTACAGGACTAAGATTGAATCGTACTACACAGGCTCTGACGCTCGTCGGACTATTAAAGACTACAAAGGGAAGCACAGCCGCGAGCTGCCCAGTGAAACGAGTTTACCAGACGAGCTAAATCACTTCTATGCTCGCTTCGAGGCAAGCGACACTAAGGCATGCATGAGAGCATCAGCTGTTCCGGACGACTGTGTGAACACTCTCTCCGTAGCCGACGTGAGTAAGACCTTTTAAACAGGTCAACATTCACAAGGCCGCTAGGCCAGACGGATTACATTTTCAACATGTCCCTGATTGAGTCTATAATACCAACATGTTTCAAGCATCGATAGTCCCTGTGCCCAAGAACACTAAGGTAACCTGCCTAAATGACTACAGACCCGTAGCACTCATGTCTGCAGCCATGAAGTGCTTTGAAAGTCTAGAAATGGCTCACGTTAACACCATTATCCCAGAAACCCTAGACCCACTCAAATATGCATACAGCTCAAACAGATCCACAGATGATGTACTCTCTATTGCACTCCACACTGCTCTTTCCCACCTGGACAAAAGGAACACCTATGTGACAATACTATTCATTGACTACAGCTCAGAGTTCAACACCATAGTGCCCTCAAAGCTCATCACTAAGCTAAGGATCCTGGGACTAAACACCTCCCTCTGCAACTGGATCCTGGACTTCCTGATGGGCCGCCCCCAGGTGGTGAGGGTAGGTAGCAACACATCTGCCACGCTGATCCTCAACACTGGAGCCCCTCAGGGGTGCGATCTCAGTCCCCTCCTGTACTCCCTATTCACCCACGACTGCATGGCCAGGCACGACTCCAACACCATCATTCAATTTGCAGACGACACAACAGTGGTAGGCCTGATCACTGACAACGACGAGACAGCCTGTAGGGAGGAGGTCAGAGACCTGGCTGGCTGGTGCCAGAATAACAACCTCACCCTCAACGTAATCAAGACAAAATAGGTGATTATGGACTACAGGAAAAGGAGGACTGAGCACGCCCCCATTCTCATCATTGGGGCTTTAGTGGAGCAGGTTGAGAGCTTCAAGTTCCTTGGTGTCCACATCACCAACAAACTAGAATGGTCCAAACACGCAAAGACAATCGTGAAGAGGGCACGACAAAACATATTCCCCCTCAGGAGACTGAAAATATTTGGCATGGGTCCTCAGATCCTCAAAAGCTGCAACATTGAGAGCATCCTGACTGGTTGCATCACTGCCTGGTAGTGCAACTGCTCGGCCTCCGACCGCAAGGCACTATAGAATGTAGTGCGTACGGCCCAGTACATTGCTGGGGCTAAGCTGCCTGCCAACCAGGACCTCTACACCAGGCAATGTCAGAGGAAGGCCCTAAAAACTGTCAAAGACCCCAGCCACCCCAGTCATAGACTGTTCTCTCTGATACCGCATGGCAAGCGGTAACGGAGCGCAAAGTCTAGGACCAAAAGGCTTCTCAACAGCTTTTACCCCCAACCCACAAGACTCCTGAACAGGTAATCAAAAGGCTACCCAGACTATTTGCATTGTGTCCCGCCCCCCCTCCCCCCTCCCCCATCCCACCTGCCAACCCCTCTTTAACGCTGCTGCTACTCTCTGTTTATCATATATGCAGAGTCACTTTAACTATACATTCATGTACATATTACCTCAATTAGCCTGACTAACCGGTGCCCCCGCACATTGACTCTGTACCGGTACCACCTGTATATAAGCCTCACTACTGTTATTTTAACTGTCATTTTACTGTTTTTTATCCTTTCTTTACTTATCTATTGTTACCTAATGTCTATTTTTTACTTAAAACTTGCACTGTTGGTTAGGGCTTGTAAGTAAGCATTTCACTGTAAGGTCTACTACACCTGTTGTATTCAGCGCACGGGACAAATACACTTTGATTTGATTTGATTACCTAAGAGGACACTAAAGACAGGCTCAGCTTTGAATAATTTATTTTTGGTCTCCTCACAGTAAATGTACCTTAAACTCATGATCAATGAAGCAATACCTGTCCTCAAGCACACACATTCAGAATAACATGATACTAAGCACAGACATCTGGTATAGCCATGAATTGAACACATTCCGAAATAACACTGTGTTTTCATAAGAAAGACGAGGAATTACACAACTGAATTATACCTTTAAGGTATTTTACAGATGTTAGCACCACAGCCACATTTGCTTTCACTGAAACCCTGCACATCAAAGAAGGGGAGGAATGAATTGGCTTGGCTGGATTGCATCAGATCCCGATTGATTGATAGATTTTTGATGTTGGATCATGTATGTATTCCATCCTCTTTTAGATTTCGACAATGATTCTGTCTAAATGGATTTTTTCAGCTTCTCGTTTTCTCCGGACTAGTTATCTATAACCAACAACATGTTGTTGATTCACCTTCAATAATGTCCCAATGGACAGGCATAGCTTGACGTAGATGGATTGTACCTCAAGTTTCTACTAGAATAAGCCTGTTTCTAGTGTAAAATATAGTCATACTTTATACACCAGTTAAGAGTTCAGTGAGACCTGGCATTAGACTGGAGGACATGCAGGCTCTCCCCAGTGATTCATGCCAAAGCTCAAAGAGGTCGCCATGGAACTCTCCAAGACTAAGTGTGCATAATTTCCGGTCATTTGTTACAGGGAATTGGCCAGTAGAAGCAGATGTTCATTGGATGGGTCCTAACTAGGATCTCAGCACAAGCAGCATGACTATTTATCACTGGTTATCCATACTGAATGTTTGAACACATTAGCAGACTATGAATGTCATCGTTTTATAATAGTCAGGAGCAGAAAACCCTCCTCAGCTACAGACTAGGGGAGTTGACCAACGTAGCAACTAGGCTTATTTTGTGTGTCTAGTCCCTTCATGCGAAGGCCTTGAATGTGATTTACTACCTTTTCCTGTCAACATTGAAATTCGAGGTACAATGTTTTTTCTCTAATCTACCATTTCTAAACATGGGAGGTAGGTATGCAGACAGTTGGCCACAAAAACAGTGAAGGTTATCTGCAAGATCTAGTGACACGTGCCTGCTATGTGCTCATGTCTAGATTAACTCCCAGTTCTCTCCCACATTGGACGTTAGATTACAGTATGTGTTCTTAGTCACCATTCAAAAAGAATGACGACTATTATTCACATGTGTGTGGAAGATTAAATAAATATTTGGTCTGCATAAATAGTCTGTCTGTATTTGTTCATATTTAGCAGCGATTAGAATCTTAAGACTCCTAAGCTACAAGGGCTGTAAACAAGACATAAACCATGTGTTCCGCACATATTGTATATAGTTTCCCATATTTGGAGTAAGAATCACATCCCATGGAGGATCCCAAGGATAACACATGAAACTCAAACCTGCATTTGAACACGTATGCCTATCCATTAGATTTACTGGAACATACGCTAGATTTATTGGAACAAGCAGGAAAGCGGTTGAGTGAGACAGTGCATTGAGCTATAAAAGAACTGGAGACTGCGTCCAAGATGGCTGACTGTTGTTTTCAACGTGATCTACCCATGTTCGCATACCCCGTTTCGTGGTTGCAGCCATGTTTCTAGATCCGGTTTTACTGGGACGTCTACATCTACACACTAGCACTCAGTGCGCACTGGGACCCTCCGCGAGTATCGATGACGTCATCACATCATCCAGAAGCATGACAGACAATGGATGAATATAATGGATGAATATCTCAGTGATGAATATAACATCACTGAGAGTGATGAAAAACAATCTGCCTCAAAAACAATTATTTAAATAATTAAATGGATCTTTGGGCAAAAAGGTGATGAATAAAGTGTCTTATTAGGAATTTTCTCATTATACTTCTCTCTGGGGCCGAATGGGAATTGTCTTTCTGAGCCAGACTTCAGTTAAACTGCAATTCCGAAACTGTCCTCTTGGTACAGTGGAAAGCGTGCTTCGAGACTGGAACCCTGGGGCCTTAAGGCAGTCTGGGCTCCGCTAGACAAACTAAAGCCTTGTTCACATTGGCAGTTTGAAGTGACTCAAATCCAATTTTTTTGCATATCCAATTCGAATCTGTTCTTTTTCCTGCAGATTTGAACAGCCAAAAAGCACATGGAATCATATATTTTAAGCCACATTTCAAACCACCTTCGTAAGGGGTTTGAAGTCAGATAGAAATCTGATTCCTGGCAATGTTACTAAAAGGTGATTTGGCAATAAAAAATAAAATAAAAATCCCTTCCATTGATTGTTAACTTGTGATTGATGAAGTTAGCGGAACTTTGTAGTGGCTGTTTAAAAAAAAAGTTTCTTCTCGCCCATACACACGTTCAGGGTGAGTAACCATCTAGTTTTAAGTTGTAAAATAGTGAACAACTTCTTTAATTGTTTACAAAGAAATTAGTGAATGTGCTAGAAAGCTCAACAGCTTCCTAGCTAGCTAAGTGACTGCTCTGGCTTGCCAAAAAATACTAGTTTTGAAAGTTGGATCATCATATCTTTTGAGGCTTTAAAAGTGTTATTACACTATGATTCTGAACATTCAAAGCAAATGGGAAACATCCATGGCAGGCATTGTTGTCACTTTAGTTTGCTACATAACTTCTGAGCGATAGGAAGCAGGAGCACTACCACCAATCAGCCTACAGTACACCACAGCATGCACACCCATCATTACTATGACAACTAGTGTAGCCATGTCAGCAAAGGACTGCTGTCTGAACACACACAAATCCGATTTGGTCACTTATAATTTGATGTTTGAACAGTCAGTATTAAAAAGTATTCGCTATTTCTATGCTTCCCGGTCTTAAGTTTGGTTTTTGCCTTTTTTAGTTTTGGTTTGGTAGACAAGCTTTAAACAGTTGAAAATACTATATGTTTGTGTTATGGAAAATATATTTCACAGCGGTTTAGATTGTACAATGATTCTCTACACTATACCTGCTTATTTTGTCACATAAACTGAAATTAGGTGAAGAATTAGAATTTTAGTAACCAGGAAATGGCGGAGTGTGACCAAGGCAGTGTGACCAAGGCTTATGAGGCTTTCTCAGATGAGGGGAGAAGAACTGGGGGATCTCTCCATAGTGCCCTCACACACACACACAGGGGGTTTCTCAATATGCATACTACCGTGCTCCACACTCTCATGCTCCAAGTGCATTCTCAGAGGATGTTCTCTTGAGTACGTTCTTGTGAGGATGAGAGTGTGGTAAGTTGCTAGCTAGCATTAGACTTACAAAAAACTATCAATCTTAACATAATCACTAGTTAACTACACATGGTTGATGATATTACTAGTTTATCTAACGTGTCCTGCGTTGCATATAATCGATGCGGTGCCTGTTAATTTTCATTGAATCACAGCCTACTTCGACAAACGGGTGTTGATTTAACAAGCGCATTTGCAAAAAAAGTACTGTCGTTGCACCAATGTACCTAACCATAAACATCAATGCCTAACAGGAATATTTAGACTTAGCCACCTGTTAGATAAAATACGGAACGGTTCCGTATGTCACTGAAAGAAAAAAACTTTTGTTTTCGAGATGATAGTTTCCGGATTCGACCATTTTAATGACCTAAGTCTCGTATTTCTGTGTGTTTATTATATTATAATTAAGTCTATGATTTGATAGAGCAGTCTGACTGAGCGGTGGTAGGCAGCAGCAGGCTCGTAAGCATTCATTCAAACAACCCTTCGCTGTGCTTCAAGCATTGCGCTGTTTATGACTTCAACCTGGGTGGGTATAATTTGTGGAACGTTCCAACAGGAATCTATTCCAAAAACTTCGTAAATAACAAGGTTTCCAAAAAACAACGCATACAAAGATGTATAGCGGCAGAATAAGATACCGGGTAGGGAGTGGTCTATTTCATTGCGTTTTTCACTCATCACGTTTATTCCGAAAAATGTCTCTCCTCACATGTCTGTTTGCCTATGGACAAACATTAAGAATAAGCTACGTGGTGAGTTGATGCCTATTCGGCAGCTAGTTAGCTAGGTTTGTATGCGTTGCTACTTTGTATGCGTTGTTGGTTGGCAACCTTTTACTTTACGTTTTTTGGAACAGATTCCTGTTGGAATGTTCCACAAATTATTCCCACCCCTTCAAGCCTGTCAACTCCCAAGATTAGGCTGGTGTAACCGATGTGAAATGGCTAGCTAGTTAGCCGGGTGCACGCTAATAGCGTTTCAAACGTCACTCGCTCTGAGACTTGGAGTAGTTGTTTCCCTTCCTCTGGTAACGCTGCTTCGAGGGTGGCTGTTGTCGATGTGTTCCTAGTTTGAGCCCAGGTAGGAGCGAGGAGAGGGACGGAAGCTATACTGTTACACTGGCAATACTAAAGTGCCTATAAGAACATCCAATAGTCAAAGGTATAGGAAATACAAATCGTATAGAGAGAAATAGTCCTATAATTCCTATAATAACTACAACCTAAAACCTCTTACCTGGGAATATTGAAGACTAATGTTAAAAGGAACCACCAGCTTTCATATGTTCCCATGTTCTGAGCAAGGCACTTAAACATTAGCTTTCTTACATGGCACATATTGCACTTTTACTTTCTTCTCCAACACTTTGTTTTGCATTATTTAAACCAAATTGAACATGTTTCATTACTTATTTGAGGCTAAATTGATTTTATTGATGTATTATACACTGCTCAAAAAAATAAAGGGAACACTTAAACAACACAATGTAACTCTAAATCAATCACACTTCTGTGAAATCAAACTGTCCACTTAGGAAACAACACTGATTGACAATAAATTTCACATGCTGTTGTGCAAATGGAATAGACAACAGGTGGAAATTATAGGCAATTAGCAAGACACCCCCAATAAAGGAGTGGTTCTGCAGCTGGGGACCACAGACCACTTCTCAGTTCCTATGCTTCCTGGCTGATGTTTTGGTCACTTTTGAATGCTGGCGGTGCTTTTACTCTAGTGGTAGCATGAGACGGAGTCTACAACCCACACAAGTGGCTCAGGTAGTGCAGCTCATCCAGGATGGCACATCAATGCGAGCTGTGGCATGAAGGTTTGCTGTGTCTGTCAGCGTAGTGTCCAGAGCATGGAGGCGCTACCAGGAGACAGGCCAGTACATCAGGAGACGTGGAGGAGGCCGTAGGAGGGCAACAACCCAGCAGCAGGACCGCTACCTCCACCTTTGTGCAAGGAGGAGAACTGCCAGAGCCCTGCAAAATGACCTCCAGCAGGCCACAAATGTGCATCTGTCTGCTCAAATGGTCAGAAACAGACTCCATGAGGGTGGTATGAGGCCCGACGTCCACAGGTGGGGGTTGTGCTTACAGCTCAACACCGTGCAGGCCGTTTGGCATTTGCCAGAGAACACCAAGATTGGCAAATTCGCCACTGGCGCCCTGTGCTCTTCACAGATGAAAGCAGGTTCACACTGAGCACGTGACAGACGTGACAGAGTCTGGAGATGCCGTGGAGAACGTTCTGCTGCCTGCAACATCCTCCAGCATGACCAGTTTGGCGGTGGGTCAGTCATGGTGTGGGGTGGCATTTCTTTGGGGGGCCGCACAGCCCTCCATGTGCTCGCCAGAGGTAGCCTGACTGCCATTAGGTACCGAGATGAGATCCTCAGACCCCTTGTGAGACCATATGCTGGTGCGGTTGGCCCTGGGTTCCTCCTAATGCAAGACAATGCTAGACCTCGTGTGGCTGGAGTGTGTCAGCAGTTCCTGCAAGAGGAAGGCATTGATGCTATGGACTGGCCCGCCCGTTCCCCAGACCTGAATCCAATTGAGCACATCTGGGACATCATGTCTCGCTCCATCCACCAATGCCACGTTGCACCACAGACTGTCCAGGAGTTGGCGGATGCTTTAGTCCAGGTCTGGGAGGAGATCCCTCAGGAGACCATCCGCCACCTCACCAGGAGCATGCCCAGGCGTTGTAGGGAGATCATACAGGCATGTGGAGGCCACACACACTACTGAGCCTCATTTTGACTTGTTTTAAGGACATTACATCAAAGTTGGATCAGCCTGTAGTGTGGTTTTCCACTTTAATTTTGAGTGTGACTCCAAATCCAGACCTCCATGGGTTGATAAATTGGATTTCCATTGATTATTTTTATGTGATTTTGTTGTCAGCACATTCAACTATGTAAAGAAAAAAGTATTTAATAAGATTATTTCTTTCATTCAGATATCGGATGTGTTATGTAAATGTGTTCCCTTTATTTTTTTGAGCAGTATATTAAGTTAAAATAAGTGTTCATTCAGTATTGTTGTAATTGTCATTATTACAAAAAAAGAATAATAAGCGGCCGATTAATCGGTATCGGGTTTTTTGGTACTCCAATAATCAGTATCGGTATCGGCGTTGAAAAATCATAATCGGTCGACCTCTAGTATCAAGATATAATATTGTAATCATGCGACTTATGAGATGTGAATGGGCAACATTTTTTCTTGCTTCAGCTCAAATATTGGACACCATTCATTTCAATATATTTTGCATCCTTTTTTACTTGATTGCGTCATATTTCTGTGTATCCTTTCTATTGAAGCTTGTGTTGATGCATTCTTCAAAATATGTACCAACGGTGTAACGGCTGTCATAGAGAGGGACCAAAGCGCAGCGTGGTAAGTGCTCATGATTTTATTCCACTATGAAACACTTGAACAAAATAACAAAACAAGCCAACAGTTCTGTCAGGTACAGAAAACTTAACAGAAAACAACTACCCACAAACACAGGTGGGAAAAGGATGCCTAAATATGATTCCTAATCAGAGACATCGAAAGACAGCTGCCTCTGATTAGGAACCATAATCGGCCCAAAACAAAGAAATACAAAACATAGAATGCCCACCCCACACCCTGACCTAACAAAATAGAGAAATAAACCCGTCTTTCTCAGGTCAGGGCGTGACAAACGGAGTACGCATCTGCGAAGTGGCCTCCGTGCACCGTTTCACAAACTTTGATTTTGACTCATACTCCAACCCTCCTGTGCTCCAATTTGCGTGCTCGGAGAGCGGTAGTATGCATTTTTAGAAACACCCACAGTGTTTATAGTACATCAGACCTTTCTAAAGGAGGTTTCCTGTATCTTCACACTGCTGTTTGGGGGTACTTACAGAGACGTGTGAGGTTGTACTAAAGTTGTACATGTTTGCCAAAGTAGATCAGCAATATATCCAATAAAGAAATGAATCAATGCTTAATTTTGTTGTTTTATAACGAGCCAAGAGCAAAATGCTAACAGTCAAAGCAAAGTCTGTGACTTCTCTGGCGTATTTACAACACAGTCAGTCACCAGACACATTCTTGCAACATTTTCCAGTTGGTAGCTGGGGCTGATGTGTAGAATATGGACATAAATCATGTGTAGTCAAACACTATCACTCGTTAGAGAGTTGAGTCCTGTTTATGTCGAATCTGCTTTGAAGTTTCTTGACATTAACCAGGACCATGTGGTGGTAATTAATTAATTTGTACCGCGTCTCTTTTCTTTCATCCAAAAACAGAAAGTCAAATGTCACAGTGCAGAGAAACACAAACATCTGCTAGAGTTTTTAGATCAGTTGCATGTGCCTTATCTTTTCATGTTTGGCATAATGTTGTAATCCTCAACTGCAGTTTTCCTACAACTCAATGTGCTCTTATAGCCCAACTTGCTCATAATACTAAAGTACACACATCTTTCTCCTTTAAATAAAAGTATTTCAAGCCAATGTTGAAGAAAGAACTACCTAAAGAATATTTCTGTTAACTTCCATTCAGTTTCTTTTAGTTACTTGACCAAGATCATGAGATCATTAAATCATCATATGGGCCAACATTACATTTTCCTACTCAGTGATGTGGCCCCTAACTGTCTGTCGATGGGGAGTAATTTGTTCAGGAAGCTTTACTCCTGAAATCAGGTCAGTGGTACATCCTCTTGGACCAATATATCTGCGGTGGGATTTCTTTAGCAGATGATACGTGGCAGTAGAAAAACAAGGAGTCCATCGAATGTCAACAAATGACTAATGTTCCAAATCAGCTGTGTTCAAAGGTCAAAACCTCTTTCATCAATTTTCACGAACATCCCTGATGAAGACAAGCTGGTAAATCAATCAATAATACTGTACGGTCATTGTCCTTCTCCTTTTTTCTCTAGATTTTTCCTCTACACTGATTGCACTCAGAATGTGCCATGGAATACCTGAACAGCTATAGTACTTATTCATGAGATTTCCCCAAAACTGATAATACATTTTCCCCATTACACTGCTCAGGAGGTAACGTGAGGTTCATCATCACAGGCTCTAATATGGGGATTGAACCAACCCTGTGATCAGGGGGGCAAAGTAACTGACATTGTCGTTCAGTAACTGGTGCCTATGTATTTATTTGTAAAAATATATATATATTTAGGGGGCTAGATCAGCTTTAATATTGCAGATAGGTTGTAGTTTCCATCAATGTAATGGTCTGTATAATTTCCAATCCTCCATATATATTTTTTGTAAATATCTACAGTACCAGTCAAAAGTTTGGACACACCTACTCATTCAAGTGTTTTTCTTTATTTGGACTATTTTCTACATTGTAAAAAAATAGTGAAGACATCAAATCTATGAAACAACACATGTGGAATCACGTAGTAAGCAAAAAAGTGTTAAAAAAAAATCTAAATCTATTTTAGATTTTAGATTCTTCAAATTTCCCACCCTTTGCCTTGATGACAGCTTTGCACACTCTTGGCATTCTCTCAAGCAGCTTCACCTGGAATGATTTTCCAACAGTTTTGAAGGAGTTCCCACATATGCTGAGCACTTGTTGGCTGCTTTTCCTTCTCTCTGCGGTCCAACTCATCCCAAACCATCCAAATTGAGTTGAGGTCAGGTGATTGTGGAGGCCAGGTTATATGATGCAACACTCCATCACTCTCCTTCTTAGTTACATAGCCCCTACACAGCCTGGAGGTGTGCTGTGTCATTGTCCTGTGAAAAACAAATGATAGTCCCACTAAGCGCAAACCAGATGGGATGGCATATCGCTGCAGAATGCTGTGGTAGCCATGCTGGTTAAGTGTGCCTTGAATTATAAAAAAATCACAGACAGTGTTACCAGCAAAGCACCCCCACACCGTCACACATCCTCCTCCATGCTTCACGGAGGGAACCACACATGCAGAGATCATCCATTCACCTACTCTTACGTCTCACAAAGACACAGTGGTTGGAACCAAAAATATCAAATTTAGACTCATCAGACCAAAGGATAGCTTTCCACCGGTCTAATGTCCATTGCTCGTGTTTCTTGGCCAAAGCAAATCTCTTCTTCTTATTGGTGTCCTAGTAGTGGTTTCTTTGCAGCATTTCGACTATGAAGGCCTGATTTACACAGTCTCCTCTGAGCAGTTGATGTTGAGATGTGTCTGTTTATTTGGGCTGCAATTTCTGAGGCTGATAACTCTGAGGAATTTTTCCTCTGCAGCAGAGGTAACTCTGGCTCTTCCTTTCCTGTGCCGGTCCTCATGAGAGCCAGTTTCATCACAGCGCTTGATGGTTTTTGTGACTGCACTTGAAGAAACTTTCAAAGTTCTTGACATTTTCCCGATTGACTGACCTTCATGTCTTAAAGTAATGATCGACTGTCGTTTCTCTTTGCTTATTTGAGCTGTTCTTGCCATAATATGGACTATGGTCTTTTACCAAATAGGGCTATCTTCTAAATTGCAATGTCCGTATTGTGAGACGGCTAAGACAGTGCTACAGGGAGACAGGACGGACAGCTGATCGTCCTCGCAGTGGCAGACCACACGTAACAACATCTGCATAGGATCGGTACATCTGAACATCACACCTGCGGGACAGGTACAGGATGGCAACAACACCTGAGTTGCACCAGGAACACACAATCCTGCCATCAGTGCTCAGACTGTCCGCTATAGGCTGAGAGAGGCTGGACTGAAGGCTTGTAGGCCTGTTGTAAGGCAGGTCCTCACCAGACATCACCGGCAACAACGTCGCCTATGGGCACAAACCCACCGTCGCTGGACCAGAGAGGACTGGCAAAAAGTACTCTTCACTGACGAGTCGCGGTTTAGCCTGATGGTTGGATTCGCATTTATCGTCGAAGGAATGAGCGTTACACCGAGGCCTGTACTCTGGAGCGGGATCGATTTGGAGGTGGAAGTTCATCATGGTCTGCGGTGTTGTGTCACAGCATCATCGGACTGAGCTTGTTGTCATTGCAGGCAATCTCAACGCTGTGCGTTAAAGGGAAGACATCCTCCTCCCTCATGTGGTACCCTTCCTACAGGCTCATCCTGACATGACCCTCCAGCATGACAATGCCACCAGCCATACTGCTCGTTCTGTGCGTGATTTCCTGCAAGACAAAAATGTCAGTGTTCTGCCATGGCCAGTGAAGAGCCTGGATCTCAATCCCATTGAGCACGTCTGGGACCTGTTGGATCGGAGGGTGAGGGCTAGGGCCATTCCCCCCAGAAATGTCCGGGAACTTGCAGGTGCCTTGGTGGAAGAGTGGGGTAACATCTCACAGCAAGAACTGGCAAATCTGCTGCAGTCCATGAGGAGGAGATGCACTGCAGTACTTAATTGCAGCTGGTGGCCACACCAGACATTGTTGTTACTTTTGATTTTGAACCCCCCTTTGTTCAGGGACACATTATTCAATTTCTGTTAGTCACATGTCTGTAGAACTTGTTCAGTTTGTCTCAGTTGTTGAATCTTGTTATGTTCATACAAATATTTACACATGTTAAGTTTGCTGAAAGTAAACTCAGTCGACAGTGAGAGGATGTTTCTTTTTTTTGCTGAGTTTATGTACATTTCACGGATTACAATAGTTATCTTTTGTTTGTCTTTAATCCCAACCTTCAGCTCCACTCAACCTCTCCCATCTATCTCTGAACCCCATTATATTTTGATTTCTATTTGCCATATATGTGCACTTGGTTTGTTTAAGGTAGCTGGTTCTGTGCTGGGCTTGTGAGTCTTGGCCCTGGAAGGCCATTTTGTAATCTGCTGATAGCAGAAGTGGTGAACGCCACAGCAGTTCCATTGAGAGAGCCGGTCACATAATGACCTGCCCATTCATTTCCACGTCCCACAGGTTTATCTACTGCTCCCTGCACACTCACACAGCGTACTGCATCTACACTAGAGGTCCCATGCAGCAGGTATGTGCCCTCTGAGATGTGCTGTGCCAGTGAAAGTGGAGAAACAGACATAGACTGTTTTTGGTTTTCTAGGTTTCTGTTGATGGCTGAGTCTTGTGACACTTTCCGGTGGTTTTCCCATTGGGAGGCATAATACAGGGGTGTGTAACCTGCTGAGACACAACAATGAACAGCAGCATCTACTCAAACCCCTCGCTTGGATATCTGTTATCCAGATCTCATCAGAGCCCAGGGACGTGGAGAGCCAAAATAAGCTGTGAACGGGGCTGAGGGGGCCTGCAGGAAATTGGACATAAGTACAGACCTCTTGTATGGGGATTGTTAACATTAACGACAATAACAGACATTGTTTCATTGACAGTGGTATGAAAAGTATAAAAGCATCTAAGAAATAGTTTCTATTCTGTTCATCATAGAACATTTTAATGTTTTACTAATCCTAAAGGAGTCTGGACTGGAGACTAAACAAGCTGAATCTGGTGAAGAAATGATTGGTAATGTTTTAGTTTTGACTGATCTGCTATCCCAACAGATGAGCTCCAGTCTGTGAAATGCATCTGTATACAAGGAGACAAAATGGTAGATGCGTTATTGTGTTCATGAGTTGGTTTCAGGATCCAGTGTGTTCCTAAATCATTGTTTTCTGTTTTAACAGCACTTGCAACAAAATATTATAGTAGTTCAGGTGACATTCGTTTACATCTTTCAGATCGAGTTCCAAATAGCTCAGCAAGCTCTCGTTAGAATTGATTGCTAAAAATTCTATCGAGCTCATTTCCAGAAGTTAACTGAAATACTTAATTACACCGTTCACTGTTGATAATTTAAGTAATATATTATTGTACATTATGAATCTCAAAATGTTATGTGGTATCCTCTAGCCAGACTCAAGGATTTGACATACAAACGTAGTGACCTCCATTGATGGAAGAGGTGGTCGGCTTACAATCTACTACCCTCTGATGTCAAGTAGACAAGATGAATAGCCAAAGGATGTCACGTTAATCCAAACAAGATGGCTAACAGACTCAAATTGGTGTCCATATAACAGAAATGTGGTCCACATTTTTAAAAGGCTCTGTTGTTTCTAGTGGTGCTTGTGGTCAATTCCCCAATTTTTACCATCAGTCTACCATTAGCAGGCAGAACCATTAAAGATTTCAAACTGATGAGTAAATGTGTTACGAGAACCGTGTCATACAGTCTTGCCTCTGTCATCTTAAGAATGATAAATACAAACCAAATGCATGTCTCATCAAAGAGACAAACATGTAATCAAGTCTGACAATGGGGAGAGACCCGTATTTACTTGCCAGCTGTTGAACCTAAGCATAGTGTAACTTAATGAGATGATTGGAAAGAGGCAAACCATTGACATAGTAATCCAGCAAATTGACAGGGGAAGAGAGCGGACAAACAGCAACAGTACTGTTGTGTCATGCCAGTGGGGAAGAGCCATTGGAAAGGGAAAAAAATATCACTCATTTGTGGACTAAACGGTCTGACTACGTAAACTTAGCTCAACATTTCAAAGATTGAGCTGACATTGAAATATTGGAAAAACTCAAAACAGAATCCAAAGCTCTCAATCCTGCTTTGGTTGTTCTAGTTAAACCAGAGATCAGAGGGCTGTTTATTTGAGATGTCGGCAGGAACACCAAAGGCTTTGTCTATAGTCTCAATCAGCCTGGTTTGCATTGTTACTTTAATTATATAAACAAGGGTTTAAACTAAATGGTATCCTTGTGGTTCCATTTCTGTAGTTGCTAAATTAACCAACATGATAAATAGCATGTCACAGTTCATTTCCTTGTTTTCATCAGTGGTGGAAAAAGTACCCAATTGTCATACTTGTGTAAAAGTAAAAATACCTTAATAGAAAATGTAAAAGTATAAGTGAAAGTCACCCAGTAAAATAAAATACTACTTGAGTAAAAGTCTAAAAGTATTTATTTTTAAATATACTTAAGTATCAAAAGTAAATGTAATTGCTAAAATATACTTAAATATCAAAAGTAAAAATATAAATAATTTCAAATTCCTTATATTGAGCAAACCAGATGGTACAATTTTACTTCTTGTTTTCTTCTTTTTTTACGGATAGCCAGGAGCACACTCCAACACTCAGACATGATTTACAAACAAAGCATTTATGTTCAGTGAGTCTGCCAGATCAGAAGGCAATAGGGATGGCCATGGCTGTTTTCTTGATAAGTGCGTGAATTGGACCATTTTCCTGTCCTGCTAAGCATTCAATATGTAATGAGTACTTTTGGTTGTCAGTGAAAATGTATGCAGTAAAAAGTACATTGTTTTCTTTAGGATTGTAGTGAAGTTAAACTAAAAGTTGTCAAAAATAGAAACAGTAAAGTTAAGAACAGATACCCTGAAAAAAGTACTTAAGTAAAAATACTTTAAAGTACTACCTAAGTACTTTACACCACTGGTTTTCATAGAGACACACACTCCTGTGTGTGATCACTGTAGAGATTAGTTTAATCAAATTAGTTGACTGTTTTGAAAAATAATTGACATGGCCATATCTTATCTTTCATTTCGCTAACGTTACAGGTATGAAAACAAAGATGAAGGAAGTCAATTGAATGGCAGGTCACTGCGCAAAAAGGTTTGGGAACCACCAAGTGAGATCAAGCATGTCGTGACAGAATTATCCAGGTGAATGAATTAATATTCAGTTAAATTCTCTAGTAATACAATGCTAATATACGTAGAATTTTTGGGGGACCAAGTCTCTGGCTTCCCAAGTGATTAACTGATTTATGCCAATGTATTTGGCTAATCAGGATTCTCACGTGATTGCTTATTAACATAAACATATTTGGAGGATGCGCTGAATGAGTGTTGAACGTTATATAACAGCCTTCGTTTCAGGCAGCTCTTTTTCTCCAGTGTCAACAAGTGTAATCAAGGAAAGGCATAGCCATGGATCCTCAGTTCTCTCCTGACGTTACAGTCAGATGAATTGGTTGGCTTGGTTGCTTGGTTTATTTCAATCATGAAATTACAGACATTGCCTTCATCCAAAACGATGCACTCATTCGACATATAAAAATCTGTGATTTTAGATGGCCTTTTAATTACCCATACACCTTTGGTCTAAAAAGTGCAATAAAACTAAAAAGCCTGACTTTGAAATCAATGACTTTGCTAACTAGAAAGGGGAGTCATGACAGCAGTGTGTTTTTAAAGGAAAGGAGTTTTTATAGACTTTCATTTGATTGATTTGATAGACCTTTCTAACTCCCCTCTCTCTCCCCAGCTGAAGGATTTATGAGAACCCTCCCCCCTTCTCCTCAGGGACTATCATATTTGCTGCTACTGTACACTTCAACACCACAGAAAGACAGAGCTGCACGTTCGTGCGTATGTGTGTGTGTGTGTGTGTGTGTGGGGGGGGGGGGGGTGATACAGTAGGACCATCTGCAGCAGAATATCAGAGTGAAACTGAGACGGCAGGATTGCGGAGCAATAATCCGTACCACACCACACTAGACCCCGATAAATGGTCATCATACAGTATGATTAGGGACTTTCCATTCATAACATTCACACTGCTCATAGCATAATGAGTTAACACCATGGCTCTGGTCTGTCTGAGACATTGAACAGTCTGAGAAACAGGGGTCTGTGTCTGTATGGTTATTTGGTGAGATTTGCACTCAATTTGAACAAAATATGGCTTACATTGGACATGTGGTTTGTTAACTCTTTTGACATGATGGAGTAGTTAACATAATAAACAGCATTCTCAAGAAGATCCCTCTGAACTGGACGGTGGCACTCTGATGGTACTCCAGTAGAACAGTAAGGCAATCCTGGGAAGGGGTTCCTTCCTTTGACAAGTTTACAGTAGCTGTATAGAAAACTAGGTGTGAAGTAAGTAACCAATGAGAAACAGTATATTGATCCTAAGAGAGACTGAACTGTGTATGAAGAGGTGAACGGAGCCCTCCACTGATCCCACTTCAGACAGACAGGATCTCAGCTATCCAGGGTAGACAGAAGGCCAGTAGTGCAGCAGCATCAAGACCAGCCACAGCAGACTCATGAATGTCCTTTACATCCTTCATCTGTGTTATGAATCACTTCAACATCTGCTCAGCTGCTAGGATGAACCCTTACACAATACTTGCTTTCGCCTTACTCTAACATGTTGGTCTATCCTCTCACTGACCACTGTCATAGTTGATGGATGTATCTGAATCCTGAATTTTGTTCAAACTAGACAAGCATTTAAGAAGCCATGATAAATAAACAGAGCTATCTATTTGCCAAGAGCAGACAGTATAAACAAGAACCGTCGTGAGAACCAGTATATACGGAGGGAATGCAAATCACAAGTATCAGAAACATACTTTTTGGGTAAAATGTACTCTTAAAATATGGACATATGTCAAAATATTTTTCAAAAGATCTATCTAGGTTTGTGGTCAAATTTTTGTATGATAAGATTACACTTTTTAATATTATATGTCAGGATATTTTTAAAATTTGGTTAAGCCATTTTTTTGTCTCCTTGTCCTGGTGGTTTTGGCTTTTAGATACTACGGGCTGAATTTTACAAAGCTGGAATTTCTTGCGTGCTGGACATTCCAGACTTTGGGATGACAGCTAAGACAGCTGAATCATCTCCTGCCGGAATGCCAATCACTGGGACAGAGTCAAAAGAATAAACAGTGACCTGTAACAAAATCATAATCTGCCCTGTAAAATCACTCAGGATCATGTATACCCACTTGTGAGTGCTGCATGGTCAAAAGGCAAGTTAACTCTCATTACCTGCTGTCTTTTATCTGAGGTATGCATAAGGGAAACCTGATACTGCCTGCTATGGACCCAAATAACATACCTACCTACCTACCTGTGTTTCTCTCAATGTTGCTTTATCCTCATAACGATTAATGATATTGGGGTACAGAGAGAAAACTGAACCACAGTCCATCATTTCATAGGGCTAGAGACAAGCAGTTTGAAGAAGTTTGCTGATCTTTCAAAACACTGAGGGAAATGAATTGCCCTGTCCACAAGATAAATGGCTTTTTCATCCTTCTCTACTTCCTGCTTTGTTAAATAAGAGTGATCAGGTATTCATGGCTGTGCAGTGCAGATGCAGTGGAGAGTCGAGTCTTAGGCCAGTTAAGCTCAAGAGATCATTCAAGAGACCCTTCCAGTACACAATTTTAAATCTATGCAGACAAAACGGTCTCACTGTTGAAAGGTTAGTTACTGAAAATGGACTCACTCTCTGAGAGGATTTTCTCAACATTACCCTTACAAAAAAACACCTGAAAAAATCATGTATAATTCCAAAAGGTTTTGGGGCACTGTAAAGTCCATGGAGAATAAGAGCACCTCCTCCCAGCTGCCCACTGCACTGAGGCTAGGAAACACTGTCACCACCGATAAATCTACGATAATCGAGAATTTTAATAAGCATTTTTCTACGGCTAGCCATGCTTTCCACCTGGCTACCCCTACCCCAGCAAACAGCTCTGCACCCTCCACAGCAACTTGCCCAAGCCCCCCCCACTTCTCCTTCACCCAAATCCAGATAGCTGATGTTCTGAAAGAGCTGCAAAATCTGGACCCCTACAAATCAACCGGGCTAGACAATCTGGACCCTCTCTTTCTAAAATTATCCGCCGCAATTGTTGCAACCCCTGTTACTAGCCTGTTCAACCTCTCTTTCATATCATCTGAGATCCCTAAAGATTGGAAAGCTGCCGCGGTCATCCCCCTCTTCAAAGGGGGAGACACTCTTGACCCAAACTGTTACAGACCTATATCTATCCTGCCCTGCCTTTCTAAAGTATTCAAAAGCCAAGTTAACAAACAGATCACTGACCATTTCGAATCCCACTGTACCTTCTCCGCTATGCAATCTGGTTTCTGAGATAGTCATGGGTGCACCTCAGCCACTCTCAAGGTCCTAAACGATATCATAACCCCCATCGATAAGAGACAGTACTGTGCAGCCATCTTCATCGACCTGGCCAAGGCTTTCGACTCTGTCAATCACTGCATTCTTATCGGCAGACTCAACAGCCTTGGTTTCTCAAATGACTGCCTCGCCTGGTTTACCAACTACTTCTCAGACAGAGTTAAGTGTGTCAAATCGGAGGGCCTGTTGTCCGGAGCTCTGGCAGTCTCTATGGGGGTGCCACGGGGTTCAATTCTCTGGCTGACTCTTTTCTTTGTACATATCAATGATGTCGCTCTTGCTGCTGGTGATTCTCTGATCCACCTCTATGCAGACAACACCATTCTGTATACTTCTGGCCCTTCTTTGGACACTGTGTTAACAAATCTCCAGATGAGCTTCAATGCGATACAACACTCCTTCCGTGGCCACCAACTGCTCTTAAATGCAAGTAAAACTAAATGCTCTTCAACCGATCGCTGCCCGCACCCGCCCGCCCGACTAGCATCACTACTCTGGATGGTTCTGACTTAGAATATGTGGAATATAGGTGTCTGGTTAGACTGCAAACTCTCCTTCCAGACTTACATTAAGCATCTCCAATTAAGCATCTCTAAAATTAAATCTAGAATTGGCTTCCTATTTCGCAACAAAGCCTCCTTCAATTATTCTGCTAAAAATACCCTTGTAAAACTGACTAGCCTACCGATCCTTGACTTCGGCGATGTCTTTTACAAAATAGCCTCCAACACTCTACTCAGCAAATTGGATGTAGTATATCACAGTGCCATCCGTTTTGTCACCAAAGCCCCATATACTACCCACCACTGCGACCTGTATGCCCTCGTTGGCTGGCCCTCGCTTCATATTCGTCGCCAAACCCACTGGCTCCAGGTCATCTATAAGTCTTTGATAGGTAAAGCCCCGCCTTATCTCAGCTCACTAGTCACAATAGCAACACCCATCCGTAGCACACGCTCCAGCAGGTATATTTCACTGGTCATCCCCAAAGCCAACACCTCCTTTGGATGCCTTTCCTTCCAGTTCTCTGCTGCCAATGACTGGAACGAATTGCAAACATCACTGAAGCTGGAGACTTATATCTCCTTCACTAACTTTAAGCATCAGCTGTCAGAGCAGCTTACCGATCATTGCACCTGTACACAGCCCATCTGTAAATAGCCCACCCAACTACCTCATCCCCCTATTGTTATTTATTTTTGCTCTTTTGCACCCCAGTATCTCTACTTGCACATCATCATCTGCACATCTATCACTCCAGTGTTAATGCTAAATTGTAATTATTTTGCCACTATGGCCTATTTATTGCCTTACCTCCATATCTTACTACATTTTCACACACTGTATATAGATTTTTCTATTGTGTTATTGACTGTACGTTTGTTTATCCCATTTGTAACTCTGTGTTGTTGTTTTTGTCGCACTGCTTTGCTTTATCTTGGCCAGGTTGCAGTTGTAAATGAGAACTTGTTCTCAACTGGCCTACCTGGTTAAATAAAGGTGAAATAAATAAAAATAACGTGTACGCTGGGAGTCGGGAAGCAAGTTCAGGGAGTGACTTTAATAATAAATAACACAAAGAACAAAACAAGAAACACGAGTAGCGTACAGACATGAAACAACGGAACAGAAACAATAACGTCTAGGGAAAGATCCAAAGGGAGTGACATATATAGAGAAGGTAATCAGGCAGGTGATTGAGTCCAGGTGAGTCTCATGAGGCGCATAACGATGGTGACAGGCGTGCGTAATAATGAGCAGCCTGACAACCTTGAGCGCTGGAGAGAGAGTACACGTGACAACGTGAAAAGAACACGTGATAAAACATGATTTTCAACACCTCAGAACAAACACATGAAAAGTTCACATAAAAAATATATGTGTGACGTTTCACATGTGAACAATTCACGTGAAAAATGTCAGGTGGGAGAAACAGACATGAGAAGTTTCACATGGAAAGTGAGATTTTTAAAGTTGGTGTTTTCCTACATGTGAAACTGCATATTGCAAATTCACAAGTGAAAAACAATACACGTGGAAGTTTTTCACATATTAAACTTTTTCACTTTCACATATGGAATTGCAAGTTCACATGTGAAAGTGAGATTTTCACATTTTGAGCTTTCTTACAAGTGAACCTGCTAATTTGATTTTCACATGTGATTGATTTTCATGTGATTGATTTTCACATGTGAACTTATAAAAGTGACATTTTCACTTGTTCTTCATTTGTGAAAATGTTATTTCACATGTGAAAATGTAAATAGATCGGAAATAAGAAATGATCATTTTTAACACACTTTAATTATTATACTCAGGTAGGCTAAGTTACCTTTTTACAGAATGGCATTACAGAATTTGCAATTCCATATGTGGAAACATTGCTACTACTGTACACATGTTAACACCCCCTTTTCAGATGTGAGGGGAATAACACTATTTCACCACCACATGTTAAACTTGCAATTCCACATGTGAAAGTTGGATTTTCATATGTGAATGTTTCTTACATGTGAAACTACAAATTAGATTTTCACATGTGAACTTTGAATTCCACATGTGAACGTAAATATTTTCACATGAGAAAGTGTTTCACATGTGAAACTGCAAATCAAATTTTTACATGTGAAAGTTTTTAACATGTGAAACCACACATTTGACATGTTTTTTTTTTGCAAGGGAAGTGCATGGCAGGGAATATATTTTTCTCATCTTCCACCAATACATTGTTTTGTTGTTTCTACAATTGTTAGATACATGTTGTACTTCTTCAAGAGACAATTTGAAAAGATCTTGTGTTCAAGTATTGGCAGTGCAGTTGTTTTACTTGGTGACAATGAGGCATTTTATCAATTTATTTATTGTGCTGGGAATGTATTATGGCAGGTTTACAGAGGATTGTCTGGCTCGTAGTGACTTGCAGACCTACCCGGTGCTGCTTTATCCATAGAGTTTTTATTATCGAGCTCTAAGTAGTTTTAAATCTGCATGCATTATGTCGTAAATTAAGACAGTTGAGTGAGACGAGGCAAATTCCATGGCTGGACAACTAACCATCTGCACACTGATCTTCCAGAGCTGCATCACGCTGTTGGCCCGATGGGCTTTAGGGGGCTTGACCCATTCAGCTGGAGGGGGACGTCTAAACACACAAAAGAACTTGACCTCTGAGGATTGGCAGTCAGTGGAAAATGCTGACACTGCTCCAACGGACAAAATAAATCTACTGAGAAAAGAAGCAGTTTTGTCTTGCTCATCTGTAAAACAGTTTAGCCTTGGAAGTAGTGGTGGAAGCAGATCAAGGCACTGTTGACGTAAAGCTAGTTGGATATATACCTGCAGAGCGAGACTGATACTGTGAATTAGCACCCAGGATTCCACGGTGAGGTTGAAGTGTTTGATGATCAGCAGAGCACGTTTCACTTCGTCATTTCATCGATACAGACAGTCACATTTGTTCACAGATTATAAAAAAAGAAAAGGTCACAGATTTGATCAAAAATACCCTGTCAAATGGACAGAAGTTTGACAGCTTGACACGGTTCCATGGTCCAGATGAGAGCAGGGTCAGTCGAGTCCAGATCCAATCTCCAAATGAACTCTCGAGGTTGACTGCCAAGGTCTATTTGGGGTTGGCGGTGGGAAAATAGTTCAGTGACAGTCTTTGAAAAGATAAAGGTAATAATGGACATCTTACAAAGTGACACATTAGCCAAAGAGGAAGGAAATGTGGTGAAATTAGTGAACTTAAAGGGAGATAGTGGTGAAATGAGTGAGCTTAAGCCTCCATGTAATTTCTCTCTGCTTGACTCCACTCAGGGTTGGCCCAGTCTGTTCTGTGGGCTTCTGTGAGGCCGCTATAGGACGAGTGTCCAGGGATATACAGCATGATCTAAAACTGACCTAGGTGAAGAGAGAGGGGGAGAGGGGGGGGGGGAGAGAGAGACGGAGAGAGAGAGAGAGAACGGGAGAGAAAGGGAGAGTCTGCTGCTACAGTACAAAGTTCCCTTGGGATTATGTTGAGTGTTATTTACCACTTGCTTAGGGTCACGGAACGGTAACGGGAAAAAGGGATACAATTCTACAACTAGGTTAAATAGTCATAGTCATCTTGCAGAGTATTATCATTCTACAGAGTATTGTCATTCCACAGAGTACTGTCATTCTACAGAGTACTGTAATGCTGCAGTGTATTGTCATTCTACAGAGTATTGTCATTCTATAGAGTTTTGTCATTCTATAGAGTAATGTAATTCTACAGAGTATTGTCATTCTATTGAGTAATGCCATTTTACAGAGTATTGTCACTCTACGGTGTATTGCCATTCTACAGAGTATTGTCATTCTATAGAGTATTGTCATTATACAGAGTACTGTCATTCTGCAGTGTATTGGCATTCTACAGAGTATTGTCATTCTATAGAGTATTGTCACTCTACAGAGTATTGTCATTCTACAGAGTATTGTCATTCTACAGAGTAGTGTCATTCTATAGAGTATTGTCATTCTACAGACTACTGTCATTCTGCAGTGTATTGTCATTCTACAGAGTATTGTCATTCTGCAGTGTATTGTCATTCTACAGAGTTCTGTCATTCTACAGAGTATTGTTATTCTATAGAGTAATGTCATTCTACAGAGTAATGCCATTTTACAGAGTATTGTCATTCTATAGAGTATTGTCATTATACAGAGTACTGTCATTCTGCAGTGTATTGGCATTCTACAGAGTAATGCCATTTTACAGAGTATTGTCACTCTACGGTGTATTGCCATTCTACAGAGTATTGTCATTCTATAGAGTATTGTCATTCTACAGAGTACTGTCATTCCACAGAGTACTGTCATTCTACAGTGTATTGTCATTCTACAGTGTATTGTTACTCTACAGAGTTCTGTCATTCTACAGTGTATTGTCACTCTACAGAGTACTGTCACTCTACAGTGTATTGTCATTCTACAGAGTTCTGTCATTATATAGAGTATTGTCATTGTAACGCCCTGGCCATAGAGAGGGTTTTTGTTCTTTATTTTGGTTAGGCCAGGGTGGGCGTTCTATGTTCATTTTTCTATGTTTTTGTATTTCTTTGTTTTGGGCTGTGTGTGGCTCCCAATCAGGCACAGCTGAAGTTCGTTGTTGCTGATTGGGAGTCACACATAAGTAGCCTATTTTTCCTTTGGGTTTTGTGGGTGATTGTTTTCTGTTGTGTTCATTTGTGTAAGGGCTGTCTGAAGAGAGAGTGGACCAAAACGCAGCGGAGTTAGTGTTCATCATATTTAATTATAAAATGGAACACTATACAAATACAAAATAAGAAACTGACAGCCAACAGTCCTGTCAGGTGAAACACTGAACAGAAACAATTACCCACAAAACCCAAAGGAAAAACATGCTCCTTATGTGTGACTCCCAATCAGCAACAACGAGCTTCAGCTGTGCCTGATTGGGAGCCACACACGGCCCAAAACAAAGAAATACAAAAACATAGAAAAATAACATAGAACGCCCACCCAATGTAACACCCTGGCCTAACCAAAATAGAACAAAAAACCCCTCTCTATGGCCAGGGCGTTACAGTACCCCCCCCCAAGGTGCGGACTCCGGACGCAAAACCTGACACTGAAGGGGAGGGTCTGGGTGGGCCTTCTTACTGTTTGCTGTCGTTTCTTTTCGTGTTTTGTATAGAGTGTTTATGTTCATTAAAATCTTTAATAATGAATACACATCCTTCGCTGCACCTTGGTCTAATTCTAACGACAGGCGTTACAGTCATTCTAGAGTACTGTCATTCTACAGTGTATTGTCATTCTACAGAGTTCTGTCATTCTACAGTGTATTGTCATTCTACAGAGTTCTGTCATTCTACAGTGTATTGTCATTCTATAGAGTAATGTCATTCTACAGTGTATTGTCATTCTACAGTGTTCTGTCATTCTACAGTGTATTGTCACTATTCAGAGTACTGTCATTCTACAGTGTATTGTCATTCTACAGAGTATTGTCATTCTAGGGGAGCAAAGCACTCTAGGGGAGCAAAGCACCATAGAGAGGACTGGGAGAGTACTGTAACAGTAACTTGAGGAACTATCCCAGGCTGTGTCAGTAATAGAGGATCAAAGTCCTTCATGGTAGGCTGGCTGCACCGTCACAGATCCAGTGTTGAACGCTCCGGCAGAGCATGTGAATGACCCTGTCACCAGGGGAGCTGTCACCAGGGGAGCACGGCAGAACGGATGTAATCTCCCCTCGCTAGCTAGAGAGGGAGGGAACGATACTCTTCAGGGAAGGAGAATGTGCCTCTACTGCTTCATATACTGTAGTATCGGATTCAAATACTGTAGTGCCAGCTTCACAGACTGTAGTATTAGATTTTTCCAGTGACAGTACATGTCTGAAATTTGCTGTATAAATAAAGTTTGATTTGATTTGATTTGATATACCGTAGTTCCAGCTTCACATGCTGTAGTGCCACCTTCATATACATTAGTGTGAACGTCATATACTGTAGTACAATCCTCACATACCGTAGTGCCAGCTTCATATAATATAGTGCCAGCTTCATATAGTGTAGTACCAGCTTCATATACTGTAGAACCAGCTTCACATACTGTAGTGCCAGCTTCATATACTGTAGTACCAGCATCACATACTGTAGTACCAGCTTGAAATACTGTATTACCAGCTTCATATACTGTAGTACATGCATCATATACTGTAGTACCAGCTTCACATACTGTAATGCCAGCTTCATACATTGTAGTACCAGCTTCACATACTGTAGTGCCAGCTTCATACACATTCGTGTGAACGTCATATACTGTAGTACAAGCCTCACATACTGTAGTGCCAGCTTCATATAATGTAGTGCCAGATTCATATAATGTAGTACCAGCTTTACATACTGTAGTACCAGCTTCATATACTGTAGAACCAGCTTCACATACTGTAGCGCCAGCTTCATATACAATAGTGTGAACGTCATATACTGTAGTACAAACCTCACATACTGTAGTACCAGCTTCATATAATATAGAGCATGATTCATATAGTGTAGTACCAGCTTCACATACTGTAGTACCAGCTTCATATACTGTAGAACAAGCTTCACATACTGTAGCGCCAGCTTCATATACTGTAGCACCAGCATCACAAAGGCTTCAAAATCCTTATATAACCTGTCTCCTCCCCTTCATCTAGATTAATTGAAGTGGATTTAGCAGGTGACATATAAGGGATCATAGCTTTCACCTGGATTCACCTGGTCAGTCTATGTCATGGAAAGAGCAGCTGTTCCTAGTGTTTTTAACACTCAGTGTATGTGATTGTATACAAATGCAAGCAAGGTTTGAAATAATTACGTTTTAGTCAAATATTATATATATTTGGGCTTCTTGCGGTCAATTTGCAGTATACAAATGATTTGTGATTATGTTCCGGCACCCCAACCATCAGCTCAAGAAATAATCGGTCCACGGCTGAATCTAGTTGATGATCCCATACTCATCTCACTGCATTTTTCTATTGACTGAGGTAAGCAGATCTAGCATGGAAAAGTCTCCTTGGGGATATGAGGAGTCTAGATGTGTACAGCCTAGACTGTGAGATATGAATACTGGGTAATAAATACTTAGTATGTAGCCTAACAGACAACTGCCTGTACAACAGACTACACCCAGACAGACAGACGGACGGACGGACGGACGGACAGACAGACAGACAGACAGTGTGGCATAGTGCTGTGGAGTAGACATTGATTTACTGCTGGCTTTATTTCTGCATACAGAGAGAGCTAAGGCCTTAAGTTGGGACTTAATTGTTCTTCCTTTCTCGCAATCCACTTGGAGCACGTTAGGAAATCCCTCTATACTGAAGGGACCTGCTGTCTGTGGCGAAGTGGGTAGATTAAATTCCAGGTTGTTTAATAATAGGAACATGATAAACATGAGAATTTTACCCATGATTAGTAGGAGAAATGTGTTTGTATATGTTCAATATGCACTGTGTTTATGTAGCATAAATTAGTGTTGTATAGCACATTTTACTGTGTCTATTTCTATGATTACAAAACTAGCATTTCACTTATTGACGAATGTAGACATGTAGACAGTCAATGTGTTCTTTATTACAATACGAATGGATAGAGCAAGTTGTGTCAGCAAGTGGTATGTCAAAGCCTCCTTCCCTTGCAACTGTAGCAGGAAGTAAATAGCCAAATTAAATATGTTTATAAATCACTTACAGTATCTGGAATTGAGGTTAGAAGGACAGTCTTTTATGGGAAACATTTTCAGACCTGCTTGTTTTTGACGGATACTTTATGTTAGCACATCACCTTAAGAATGTATCTATTATGGCTAGTCAAATCATAACCTTAAGAATGTATCTATTATGGCTAGTCAAGTCATAACCTTAAGAATGTATCTATTATGGCTAGTCAAGTCATAACCTTAAGAATGTATCTATTATGGCTAGTCAAGTCATAACCTTAAGAATGTATCTATTATGGCTAGTCAAGTCATAACCTTAAGAATGTATCTATTATGGCTAGTCAAGTCATAACCTTAAAAATGTATCTATTATGGCTAGCCAAGTCAAATCAAATCAAATGTATTTATATAGCCCTCCTTAGATCAGCTGATATCTCAAAGTGCTGTACAGAAACCCAGCCTAAAACCCCAAACAGCAAGCAATGCAGGTGTAGAAGCACGGTGGCCAGGAAAAACTCCCTAGAAAGGCCAAAACCTAGGAAGAAACCTAGAGAGGAACCAGGCTATGAGGGGTGGCCAGTCCTCTTCTGGCTGTGCCGGGTGGAGATTATAACAGAACATGGCCAAGCTGTTCAAATGTTCATAAATTACCAGCATGGTCAAATAATAACAATCACAGTAGTTGTCGAGGATGCAACAGGTCAGCACCTCAGGAGTAAATGTCAGTTGGCTTTTCATAGCCGATCATTGAGAGTGTCTCTACCACTCCTGCTGTCTCTAGAGAGTTGAAAACAGCAGGTCTGGGACAGGTAGCACGTCCGGTGAACAGGTCAGGGTTCGATAGCCGCAGGCAGAACAGTTGAAACTGGAGCAGCAGCACGGCCAGGTGGACTGGGGACAGCAAGGAGTCATCATGCCAGGTTGTCCTGAGACATGGTCCTAGGGCTCAGGTCCTCTGAGAGAGAGAAAGAAAGAAAGAAAGAAAGAAAGAAAGAAAGAGAGAGAGAAAGAGAGAATTAGAGAGAGCATACTTAAATTCACACAGGACACCGTATAAGACAGGAGAAATACTCCAGATATAACAGACTGACCCTAGCCCCCCGACACATAAACTACTGCAGCATAAATACTGGAGGCTGAGACAGGACCTTAAGAATGTACCTATTATGGCTAGTCAAATCATAATCTTAAGAATGTACAGTATCTATAATGACTCGTCAAATCATAACCGTAATAATGTATCTATTATGGCTAGTCAAGTCATAACCTTAAGAATGTACAGTATCTATAATGGCTTGTCAAATCATAACCGTAATAATGTATCTATTATGGCTAGTCAAGTCATAATCTTAAGAATGTACAGTATCTATTATGGTTAGTCAAATCAAAACTTTAAGAATGTATCTATTATGGCTAGTCAAGTCATAACCTTAAGAATGTGTCCATTATGGCTAGTCAAATCATAACCTTAAGAATGTATCTATTATGGCTAGTCAAGCAATCAGAAAATATGTTTGACCGTGTCTTTTATGTACAGTATAACTATGTGTACAGTATAACCTTGCAGAGTCAATCGGTGAACATAGAGCATTATAGTCTATCAGTAAACACATCCTTGATCCTGAACTAAAAGGTGTTTGTCTGAAAAGAGGTGGCTTCATCACCAGTTGTGTTGTCTTAGAGAATAGTTACTGTTAAGAGGGTTTTTGGCTGAAAAGAGGTGGCTTCATCACCAGCTGTGTTGTCTTAGAGAATAGTTACGGTTAAGAGGGTTTATGTCTGAAAAGAGGTGGCTTCATCACCAGCTGTGCTGTCTTAGAGAATAGTTACTGTTAAGAGGGTGTTTGTTGGTTTGCTTTCCTGTGCCGTGTGTGTGTGTCTGTGTGTGTGTGTGGTGTGTGTGTGTATGTGTATGTGTTTGTGTGGTGTGTGTGTGTGTGTGAAAGAGAGAGCGAGAGAGAGAGAGAGAGAAAGAAAGTGTGCCTGTCTGTGTAAATGTGTGTGTGAGTGTGTGTTTATGTGTTTTCCTAGGAGACAATACTAAAAGAATGACAACGCTCCTAAAGATGTTATGTGTAAGTAATCAGCATCTCATATGCGCTGGCGTACGTGACACAACAGGATGCTAGTCCGACTGGCTGGCTGTAATGAGTTTACTGGAATTAATGACAGTTGGGACCTAACACGCCAACTAGGGAGCATTTCACAAAAACTATTAAACTAGCTACAGTGAGGGAAAAAAGTATTTAATCCCCTGCTGATTTTATACGTTTGCCCACTGACAAAGAAATGATCATTTTAATGGTAGGTTTATTTGAACAGTGAGAGACAGAATAACAACAAAAAAATCCAGAAAAACGCATGTCAAAAATGTTATAAATTGATTTGCATTTTAATGAGGAAAATAAGTATTTGACCCCCTCTCAATCAGAAAGATTTCTGGCTCCCAGGTGTCTTTTATACAGGTAACGAGCTGAGATTAGGAACACACTCTTAAAGGGAGTGCTCCTAATCTCAGTTTGTTACCTGTATAAAAGACACCTGTCCACAGAAGCAATCAATCAATCAGATTCCAAACTCTCCACCATGGCCAAGACCAAAGATCTCTCCAAGGATGTCAGGGACAAGATTGTAGACCTACACAAGGCTGGAATGTGCTACAAGACCATCGCCAAGCAGCTTGGTGAGAAGGTGACAACAGTTGGTGCGATTATTCGGAAATGGAAGAAACACAAAATAACTGTCAATCCCCCTCGGCCTGGGACTCCATGCAAGATCTCACCTCGTGGAGTTGCAATGACCATGAGAACGGTGAGGAATCAGCCCAGAACTACACGGGAGGATCTTGTCAATGATCTCAAGGCAGCTGGGACCATAGTCACCAAGAAAACAATTGATAACACACTACGCCGTGAAGGACTGAAATCCTGCAGTGCCCGCAAGGTCCCCCTGCTCAAGAAAGCACATATACATGCCCGTCTGAAGCTTGCCAATGAACATCTGAATGATTCAGAGGACAACTGGGTGAAAGTGTTGTGGTCAGATGAGACAAAAATTGAGCTATTTGGCATCAACTCAACTCGCCGTGTTTGGAGGAGGAGGAATGCTGCCTATGACCCCAAGAACACCATCCCCACCGTCAAACATGGAGGTGGAAAAAGTATGCTTTGGGGGTGTTTTTCTGCTAAGAGGACAGGACAACTTCACTGCATCAAAGGGACGATGGACGGGGCCATGTACCGTCAAATCTTGGGTGAGAACCTCCTTCCCTCAGCCAGGGCATTGAAAATGGGTCGTGGATGGGTATTCCAGCATGACAATGACCCAAAACACACGGCCAAGGCAACAAAGGAGTGGCTCAAGAAGAAGCACATTAAGGTCCTGGAGTGGCCTAGCCAGTCTCCAGACCTTAATCCCATAGAAAATCTGTGGAGGGAGCTGAAGGTTCGAGTTGCCAAATGTCAGCCTCAACCTTAATGACTTGGAGAAGATCTGCAAAGAGGAGTGGGACAAAATCCCTCCTGAGATGTGTGCAAACCTGGTGGCCAACTACAAGAAACGTCTGACCTCTGTGATTGCCAACAAGGGTTTTGCCACCAAGTACTAAGTCATATTTTGCAGAGGGGTCAAATACTTATTTCCCTCATTAAAATGCAAATCATTTTATACCATTTTTGACATGCGTTTTTCTGGATTTTTTTGTTGTTATTCTGTCACTCACTGTTCAAATAAATCTACCATTAAAATTATAAACTGATCATTTCTTTGTCAGTGGGCAAATGTACAAAATCAGCAGGGGATCAAATACTTTTTTCCCTCACTGTATACACACTTATGGTGGAACCAACAAAGGGTTTTTAAAACTAAGCACTATTGTGCAAAGCATCGGATGATTATGATTTTGTTTATTGAATATTGAATGTATTCATACCGGTCCCTATTCAGATACACCATAAACAAATTAGCTACTGAACTGTTCTGAAATCAGTCTGGTCAGAAGTGGTCAGATGACGCAGATGCTACGCTTCAGCTGAATTCATCCAATGGCATTGAGGAGTATACCACTTCAGTCACCGGCTTCATCGTAGGGCTCCCGAGTGGCGCAGCGGTCAAAGGCACTACATCTCAGTGCTAGAGGCGTCACTACATCGACCCTGGTTCGATTCCATGCTGTATCACAACTGGCCGTGATTGGGAGTCTCATAGGGCGGTGCACAATTGGCCCAGCGTTGTCTGGGATAGGGTTTGTTCTTAACTGGCTTGCCTAGTTAACTTCTTTGGGATAGGGGGCAGTATTTTCACGGCCGGATAAAAAAAACGTACCCAATTTAATCTGGTTACTACTCCTGCCCAGAAACTAGAATATGCATATAATTAGTAGGAATGTGGATGCTCATCTTGTATTTATTTTAAACTAAGAGAACACCAAAATAACAAAACGTAGAACGCACGAACAACAAAACAGTCTTGTCAGGCTCACACAGGCAAAACAAGAAACAATCTCCCACAACACTACACCAAACAATTACCCATATATAGGACTCTCAATCAGAGGCAACGAGAAACACCTGCCTCCAATTGAGAGTCCAGCACCCAAACCTAAACATAGAAAACCTAAACTAGACAGAATGCAGAAATACAACCTAGAACATACTAACCTAGAACATACACCCAAAACCCAGGAACACATAAATCAAACACCCCACTACAACACACACAAAACCCCCACCATACAAAACAAACATCCCGCTGCCACGTCCTGACCAAAATACTAAACAACTACTCCCTCTGCTGGTCAGGACGTGACAGTACCCCCCCCCCCCCCTAAAGGTGCAGACCCCGGATGCACCTCATAAATAAACAAAACCCTCCCCCCCAAAAAAAATCCCCCTAAACTAAAGGGAGGGAAGGGAGGGTGGCTGCCGTCACCGACGGCACTTGTGCTACACCCCCCCTCCCCAACCCACCTATACAGGAGGTGGTTCTGGCTCCGGCCTACTGTCCTCCAGAATGCAGACCGACTTGCTCAGTTTCGGGCCGTAGGTAGACTCCCCTCGTTCCGGATCGTAGGCAGACCTCTTCCGTTCCACACTGTAGGCAGACTCATTTGAAACACAGTTACTCATATTTAGTTCCGGATCGTCAATAGACTTACTCAGTTCCGGGTTGCTGATAGACTCCCTTGGTTCCGGGTCACAGGCAGACCCCCTCGGTTCCGGGTCGCAGGCCGACCCCCTCGGTTCCGGGTCGCAGGCCGACCCCCTCGGTTCCGGGTCGCAGGCAGACCCCTTCGGTTCCGGGTCGCAGGCAGACTTCCTCGGTTCTGGGTCGCAGGCAGACTCCCTCGGTTCCGGGTCGCAGGCAGTCTCCCTCGGTTCTGGGTCGCAGGCAGTCTCCCTCGGTTCCGGATCGCAGGCAGTCTCCCTCGGTTCCGGATCGCAGGCAGTCTCCCTCGGTTCCGGACTAGACACTGTTGCCGGATACTCTGGACTGGACACTGGTGCCGGATACTCTGGATTGCACACTGTTGCTGGATACTCTGGACTGCACACTGTTGCCGGATACTCTGGACTGCACACTGTTGCCGGATACTCTGGACTGCACACTATTGCCGGAAACTCTGGACTGCACACTATTGCCGGAAACTCTGGACTGCACACTATTGCAGAACTCTCAAGGCTGGGCTGACGCACTGGAAGCCTGATGCGTGGTACTGGTACTGGATGTGCCAGTCTGGGGACACGCACCTCAGGGCTAGTGCGGGGAGCGGGAACAGGCCGAGTCGGACTGGGTTGACGCACTAGAAGCCTGATGCTGGTACTGGAGGTATCAGCCTGGGAACACGCACCTCAGGGCTAGTGCGGGGAGCGGGAACAGGCCGAGTCGGACTGGGCTGACGCACTGGACGCCTGATGCGTGGTGCTGGTACTGGAGGTATCAGCCTGTGAACACGCACCTCAGGGCTAGTGCGGGGAGCGGGAACAGGACGAGTCGGACTGGGCTGACGCACTGGAAGCCTGATGCGTGGTGCTGGTACTGGAGGTATCAGCCTGGGAACAAGCACCTCAGGGCTAGTGCGGGGAGCAGGAACAGGACATACCGGACTGGGCTGATGCGCTGGAAGCCAGGTGCGTGGTGCTGGTACTGGACGTGCCAGACTAGAGGTTCGCACTTCAGGGCTAGTGCGGGGAGCGGGAACAAGACGAGTTGGACTGGGCTGACAAACTGGAGGCCTGGTGCGTGGTGCTGGTACTATCTTCACCAGACAGCTAGTATAAAACCTCAGGACTAGTATAAAACGCTAACTCAGGTGATATCATTAGGACACGCTTTGTAGGGCGAATGTCGTGCCTAATACACCAACATAGTAGCTCTCTCATCCTTTTCTCCTCCAATTTTCCCATCAACTCCTTTATAGTCTCTGTTTCTCTCACCTCCAATTTTACCCCGACTAGCTCTGGTTCCATCCTCGGCTCCGCCGATCTGTCCGTGTGCCCCCCAATTTTTTTTATTGTGGCTGCCTCTCCGGTTTCCTCGCCAGTCGTGTACCCCGGTAGCGTTCCCGGTCCTCACCAGACTTCCTCCATGGGCCCTCTCCGGCCAGAATCTGCTCCCACGTCCATTTCTCCCGCCAGTCCATATCGAATTCCCCTTGCTCCTTACTCCGCTGCTTGGTCCATTTGTGGTGGGAGATTCTGTAACGGTTGTCGTCGGGGATAGAGGACCAAAACGCAGCAGGAATGTGGATGCTCATCTTGTATTTATTTTAAACTAAGAGAACACCAAAATAACAAAACGTAGAACGCACGAACAACAAAACAGTCTTGTCAGGCTCACACAGGCAAAACAAGAAACAATCTCCCACAACACTACACCAAACAATTACCCATATATAGGACTCTCAATCAGAGGCAACGAGAAACACCTGCCTCCAATTGAGAGTCCAGCACCCAAACCTAAACATAGAAAACCTAAACTAGACAGAATGCAGAAATACAACCTAGAACATACTAACCTAGAACATACACACAAAACCCAGGAACACATAAATCAAACACCCCTCTACAACACACACAAAACCCCCACCATACAAAACAAACATCCCTCTGCCACGTCCTGACCAAAATACTAAACAACTACTCCCTCTGCTGGTCAGGACGTGACAAAAACACTCTAAAGTTTCTAAAACTGTTTGAATGGTGTCTGTGAGAATAACAGAACTCATATGGCAGGCCAAAACCTGAGACGATTCCATACAGGAATTGCCCTGTCTGACAATTTGTTGGCCATTTCGTTGCATCTCTATCCACATTACAGCATCTGTGCTGTAACGTGATACATTCTAAGGCTTCCATTGGCTCTCTAAAGCCGCCAGAAAGTGGAATGTGGTGTCTGCCCTCTCTGGGCAAAGTACAGCAGCTCTGTTTGTGAGTGGTCAGCCTGGGGACAGTGAGACTGGAGATGCGCGGTCATGAGACTTCTCCATTTTTTTCTTTCAGCCTTTGAATGAATACAACGTTGCCCGGTTGGAATATTATCGCTATTTTACGAGAAAAATAGCATAAACATTTATTTTATTAAACAGCGTTTGACATGCTTCTAAGTACGGTAATGGAATATTTTGATTTTTTTTGTCACGAAATTCGCGTCACCCTTCGGATAGTGACCTGAACGCACGAACAAAACGGAGGTACTTGGATGTAACTATGGATTATTTGAAACCAAGACAACATTTGTTGTTGAAGTAGAAGTCCTGGGAATGCATTCTGACAAAGAACAGCAAAGGTAATCCAATTTTTCTAATAGTAATTCTGAGTTTAGGTTGTCCCAAACTTGGTGGGTGTCAAATTAGCTAGCCATGATGGCCGAGCTATGTCCTCAGAATATTGCAAAATGTGTTTTCGCCAAAAAGCTATTTTAAAATCGGACATAGCGATTGCATAAAGGAGTTCTGTATCTATAATTCTTAAAATAATTGTTATGTATTTTGTCAACGTTTATCATGAGTAATTTAGTAAATTCACCGGAAGTTTTCGGTGGGTATGCTAGTTCTGAACATCACATGCTAATGTAAAAAGCTGGTTTTTGATATAAATATGAACTTGATTGAACAAAACATGCATGTATTGTATAACATAATGTCCTAGGAGTGTCATCTGATGAAGATCATCAAAGGTTAGTGCTGCATTTAGCTGTGGTTTGGGTTTATGTGACATATATGCTTGCTTTGAAAATGGCTGTGTGATTATTTGTGTCTATGTACTCTCCTAACATAATCTAATGTTTTGCTTTCGCTGTAAAGCCTTTTTGAAATCGGACAATGTGGTTAGATTAATGAGAGTCTTATCTTTAAAATGGTGTAAAATAGTTACATTTGCATGTTAGTCATTTTCTTCCTACTGGCCCCCCGTGGGAATTGAACCCACAACCCTGGCGTTGCAAACACCATGCTCTACCAACTGAGCCAGAGGGAAGGCTTGATTGTTTGAGAAAATTGAATTGTGGTATTTTAGTTGGTTTTGTATTTCGCGCCGTGCGATGCCATTGGCTGTTGGCTAGGGGTTCCGCAGGCTCCGCCAGCGGAACGTCTGTCCTCAACAGGTTAAATAAAAAGAAAAAAGAAAATAAGTGCATTGATGACTTCGTCCCCGCAGTGACCGTATGTACATATCCCAACCAGATGCCATGGATTACATCCGCACCGAGCTAAAGGTTAGAGCTGCCGCTTTCAAGGAGCGGGACACTAATCCGGACACTTATAAGAAATCCCACTACGCCCTCAGACAAACAGGCAAAGCATCAATACAGGATTAAGATTGAATCCTACTACATCAGCTCTGACGCTCATCGGATGTGGCAGGGCAAACTATTACGGACCTCAAAGGGAAACCCAGCCGCAAGCTGCCCAGTGACGTGAGCCTACCAGACGAGCTAAATTCCTTTTATGCTCTCTTCGAGGCAAGCAACACTAAAGCATGCATGAGAGCACCAGCTGTTCCAGATGCCTGTGTGATTACACTCTCTGTAGCCAATGTGAGCAAGACCTTTAAAGGGACATAGTGGTGAAATGAGTGCACTTAAAGGGGGACAGTAGTGAAATGAGTGAGCTCAAAGGGAGATAGCAGAGTGATGGGGGGATGAAGTCCTGATTGCCCCCTCCATTCCCGGCATGCGTTTACCTTGAGGAGCGATTAAAGGAATATCACATCAATATTCCACTGCTTTGTTCCCTGGCCTCAATTAAGTTTGACCTGGGACAGGATCCACGCAGTAGCTAGTGATGTTGAATGCATGTGGGAATCAGTGGGAAAGGGTTATCTCACTGGGCACTTCCCCCTAATGCAATGCAAAACTCCCCGCCGCAGGAAGGCCCGGGCCCCATCGCTCCAAAGCATGTGTGTCAGAGCCCAGAGATAAACAGAATAACACATTGTCAAAATGTGATGCAAGTCATGTGAGTATAGCTAGAGAAAGTAAAAACAAGGTTATTGCTTTTCTCTGTGTTGATTTAAACACGCACATTTCTCTACTCGAGACCTCTGAGGCATCTGTTTTAACATGTGCCATCCTCTCTGACTGGCTGATGCGGTGAGGTGTAATGTCTCCAACATTTGCTAACACACGGACGGGCCTCCTGTGCAAGTAATTATCAAATCTGGATGCTATTCTACTCGTAAAGAGGGTCACGCTCTAATGCAAGGCATAAACAACGGCTCTCTACAATCATATTTGGTTGCATGTGAGGTGGTTATTATTCTGTCAGGAACTACAAGACT
Source organism: Salmo trutta (assembly GCF_901001165.1). Classification (NCBI taxonomy): domain Eukaryota; kingdom Metazoa; phylum Chordata; class Actinopteri; order Salmoniformes; family Salmonidae; genus Salmo; species Salmo trutta. The sequence goes on from NC_042981.1 coordinate 29,641,093, forward strand.
CAGGACAGTGGATTAAGGAACAGATGCAACAGGTTAGTCAGTTCAGCCATTAGAGAAACCATGTTGTGGAGTTTATCTTTTCTAGGTTCCTCCAAAATGGTTGTGTTCATCAACACGATGGCAGTCATGAGGCAATTCAACCTGGCTCTTTCAATCACTGAGTATAATAGGTTATATATGCCCGAGCAGTATACACAATGCTGGCAACATCATGTCAGCAGACAAATATTATTGAGAGTGCTGAATAGTATGTAATTGTATTTTGTACAGTAGTAAGTGGTGTACATTTGGCTGACTGAACAGGTTTAGATGGAACTGGAATGATTTTGCCTCTTGGCGATTCTCCATGTTTGGTTAGGACAAATGTCTATGCTTGCACAGTGCATGTCTATGTTTACTAGTGTTGAAGGGTCGTTCATTCATATTTACTGTCTCTTTAGACTGATTGGGACTGCACTCGTGAAGGTGGTAAATTACCTTTTAATGGCGTCAGACCAAGGCTATGCATCTGTTCTCATTCTCCTAGACCTTAGTGTCGCTTTTGACACCATCGATCACCACATTCTTTTGGAGAAATTGGAAACCCTAATTGGTCTACACGGACAAGTTCTTGCCTGGTTTAGATCTTATCTGTCGGAAAGATATCAGTTTGTCTCTATGGGTGGGTTTGCCCTCTGACAAATCATTTGTACGTTTCAGTATTCCTCAACATTCCGTTTTATGACCACTATTGTTTTCACTATATATTCTACCTTCGGAAACACAATGTCAACTTTCACTGCTATGCAGACGACACACAGATGTAAATTTTGATGGAACATGGTGAAGCCCCAAAATTGCCTACCCTGGAAGCCTGGCAACAAATGTTTTACTTTTAAACTCAGACAAAACAGAGATGCTAGTTCTAGGTCCCAAGAAACAAAGATATCTGCTGTTTGATCTGACAATTAATATTGGTGGTTGTACAGTTATCTCAATAAAACTGTGAAGGACCTCGGCGTTACTCTGGACACTGATCTCTCTTTTGATGAACATTTCAAGAAGGGCAGCTTTCTTCCATCTTCGTAACATTGCAAAAATTATGCAGACAATTGAATCCAAGCTTTTGTCACTTCTAGATTAGACTACTGCAATGCTCTACACTCCGGCTACTTGGATAAAGCACTAAATAAACTTCAGTTATGTAACAAATGTTGTCATGGAGAGAAGACCAAGGCGCAGCAGGTATGTGAATACTCATATTTAATTTCCAAAAAGGAGTAAAGCATCCACTTAACAAAACAATAAAGGTGACAACAGCAACAGTTCTGCAGGCTATTAAACACAGTGCAAAAACAACCACCCACAACCCCAAAGAAAAACACACACACCTATATAGGACTTCCAATCAAAGGCAACTCAACACACCTGCCTTCAATTGGAAGTCCCAATCAACAACACAATCATTCACATACACAAAAACTGCCACTTCCTGACCCCAAAACTAATACAATAGCTCCATCTGCTGGTCAGGACATGACAAGTTAGTGCTAAATATGGCAGCTAGCATATTGACTAGAACCCAAAAATGTTATCATATTACTCCAGTGCTAGCCTTTATTACACTGGCTTCCTGTTAAGGCTAGGGCTGATTTCAAGGTTTTACTCCAAAGCATTACATGAACTTGCTCTCTCCAATTTGGTCCTGCTGTACTTACCTACACGTACGCTATCGCCACAAGATGCAGGCATCCTTATTGTCCCTAGAATTTCTAAGCAAACAGCTGGAGGCAGGGCTTTCTTCTTTAAAGCTACATTTTTATGGAATGGTCTGACTATCCATGTGAGAGACGCAGACTCTGTCTCAACCTTTAAGTCTTTACTGAAGACTCATCTCTTCAGTAGGTCCTATGATTGAGTGTAGTCTGGCCCAGGGGTGCGAAGGTGAACGGCAAGGCACTGGAGTGACGAACCAGCCTTACTGTCTCTGCCTGGCCGGCCTCTCTCCACTGGGATTCTCTGCCTTTGACCCTATTATGGGGGCTGAGTCACTGGCTTACTAGTGCTCTACCATGCCGTCCCCGGGAGGGGTGCACACGTCGTGCTAAGCTTTTTGCGCTATACTCAACTTGAATGGGTTGAGTCACTGACGTGATCTTCCTGTCCGGTCTTGCGCCCCCTCGGGCTTGTGCGGTGGATATATGGGATATATTCAGCCTTGTCTCAGGGTTGTGCTGTGGCGGAGATCTTTGTGGGCTATACTCGGCCTTGTCTCAGGATGGTAAGTTGGTGGTTGGAGATATCCCTTCAGTGGTGTGGGGGCTGTGCTTTGGCAAAGTGGGTGGGGTTATATCCTGCCTGTTTGGCCCTGTCCGGGGGTTTCATCGGATGGGGCCACAGTGTCTCCTGACCCCTCCTGTCTCAGCCTCCAGTATTTATGCTGCAGTAGTTTATGTGTCGGGGGGCTAAGGTCAGTCTGTTACATCTGGAGTATTTCTCTTGTCTTATCCAGTGTCCTGTGGGAATTTAAATATGCTCACTCTAATTCTCTCTTTCTCCCTTTCTTTCTCTCTCTCAGAGGACCTGAGCCCTAGGACCATGCCTCAGGACTACCTGGCATGATGACTCCTCGCTGTCCCCAGTCCACCTGGCCATGCTGCTGCTCCAGTTCCAACTGTTCTGCCTGCGGCTATGGAACCCTGACCTGTTCACCGGACGTGCTACCTGTCCCAGTCCTGCAGTCCCAGACCTGCTGGAACACTGACCTGTTCACCGGACGTGCTACCTGTCCCAGACCTGCTGTTTTCAACTCTCTAGAGACAGCAGGAGCGGTAGAGATACTCTCAAAGATCGGCTATGAAAAAGCCAACTGACACTTACTCTTGAGTTGCTGACTTGTTGCACCCTCGACAACTACTATGATTATTATTATTTGACCATGCTGGTCATTTATGAACATTTGAACATCTTGGCCATGTGCTGTTATAATCTCCACCCGGCACAGCCAGAAGATGACTGGCCACCCCTCATAGCCTGGCTCCTCTCTAGGTTTCTTCCTAGGTTTTGGCCTTTCTAGGGAGTTTTCCCTAGCCACCGTGCTTCTACACCTGCATTGCTTGCTGTTTGGGATTTTAGGCTGGGTTTCTGTACAGCACTTTGAGATATCAGCTGATGTAAGAAGGGCTATATAAATACATTTGATTTGATTTGATTTAATAAGTTGATGGTCTGTTGTTATCCCTCTAGTGGTATGGGGGCTGTGCTTTAGCAAAGTAGATGGGGTTGTATCCTGCCTGGTTGGCCCTGACCGGGGGTATCGTCGGACAGGGCCACAGTGTCACCCCCCCAGTATCTATGCTGCATAGTCTATGTGCCGGGGGCTGTCAGTCTGTCAGTCGGTCAAATCTGGTGAAATTCTCCTGTCTTATCTGGTGTCCTGTGTGAATTTAAGTATGCGCCCTCTAAATCTCTCTCCCTCTCTCTTTTTCTCCCTTAATGGCCATGTACTCATATAATCTCCACATAAGAGGACTGGCCAGCCCTCAGAGCCTGGTTCCTCTTAAGGTTTCTTCCTAGGTTCCTGCCTTTGTAGGGAATTTTTCCTAGCCGCCGTGCTTCTACATCTGCATTGCTTGCTGTTTGAGGTTTTAGGTTGGGTTTCTGTATAAGCACTTTGCGACATCTGCTGATGAAAAAAAGGGCTTTATAAATACATTTCATTGACATTTCATTGATTGGTGAAAGACTGGTACAGTAGTAAAGGCCTAAAACAGCTGGGTGTTTAGAGATAACACAAACAGATGTGGTCTGGAATGTTGTCCACGTGGAAAACCTGATGGTGCCCATGCCTCTACCTCTACATTGATCCAACAGCTTTGGCCATTACATCTACACGAACTCACTGGTTACGCCTCTGGAAAGTTATCTTAGGTTTGATTAATGCTCAGGCTCTGTACAGTTTTCTCACAGTTTTCATTGCTTTGATCTTCATGAGATGAACACGCTTTGACTCTCTGAAAGGTTTCCATTCTAAATGCAATGAATGCATGCCATATAAATCTATAGCCTGCTCAAAAGTTCACACAACTTTCTTGAGGGTTTCTACTAATTCATCTTGATTTACACAAACGCTAAGGATGTGCTCCATTAACTTACAATCCCGTGACATCCTTTCTTTCTCTATTGGGGGGAATGTCATCTGTTTTTCACCATCGGAAGCACAACACAGCAGTGGCTATAAATTCACACACAAACCTTGTGTACAGTACTCCTGGCTTGCTTCCGTGAGCCAGGTCCACATATCTTTACCTGTCTGTGTGGACAGGACTGCACACATGAAGAGCATGTGTCCTCTTCAGGAAGCACCAAACACATTGCTGGATGGGGAAGCTACTGAGGAGGGTGAACAGTGGGCACTTTAGATCTGAGCACTGTTAAGCAAACTTTAACAGTGCTCTTCAAAAGAAGATGGGTTTTTCTAGATCATGTCAAATCAAATGAAATGTTATTTGTCACATGCGCCAAATACAACAGGTGTAGATGCTTACTTACAAGCCCTTAACCAACAATGCAGTTCAAGAAATAGAGTTAAGAAAATATTTACAAAATAAACAAAAGTTTAAAATAAAATGAAGAGTAACACAATAAAATAACAATAATGATAACGAGGCTATATACAGGGGGTACCGGTACCGAGTCAATGTATGGGGGTACAGGTTAGTTGAGGTAATTTGTACATGTAGGTAGGGGTAAAGTGACTATGCATAGATAATAAACAGCGAGTAGCAGCAGTGTAAAAACGAAGGGGGGGGGGGGGGTGTCAATGTAAATAGTCCGGATGGCCATATGATTCATTGTTCAGCAGTCGTATAGCTTGGGGGTAGAAGCTGTTAAGGAGCTTTTTGGTCCTAGACTTGGCGCTCCAGTACCACTTTCCGTGTGGTAGCAGAGAGAACAGTCTATGACTCTTTGACAATTTTTTGGGCCTTCCTCTGACACCGCCTAGTATATAGGTCTTGGATGGAAGGAAGCTTGGCCCCAGTGATGTACTGGGCCTTACGTGTTATGATAGGAGCCAGTGAACTCTTCAACTTTTCTACCATGGCCAATCTGAACATCCTCCCTCGAGACGATGTGACGGCCCTGAATGTTTCTGAACCGTCTCAGTGCTTCTCCTTCAAATAGGGCGCTATCCCTTTAATTCTCAATTAATTAGTGCTTCTTCCAATAGAGCGCTTCCCCTTTAATTCCCAATTAAATAGCCAGCATCAGCTGCGCAAAAGTGGAGTTGTGATGGAAACATGAATGAGGATGTGTTCGACCCTCAAGTCTGAAGCTTCTCTCTTCCGTTTGTTGTGTTGCTGTAAAAGTGTGCTTTGTGTAGCCTAATAGAAAATCTACCCAGGATCGGATCCACTCTTGCGTCTGTGGACTACACCTCTCCGTTGGTTTTCGTGGCCTTCCTCCGCTGGAGATCTGTCAGTGGATTGGATTCTCTGACTGACCGACTGACTACAACCTTTTTTGTATACGGTATTTCATTTGTTTTGGGTGTGATGTATACCGTGATGATTTATGTAGTTAGTTGTAGTTGAGGATTTATTGAAATGTGTGGTAAAATATTTGTTCTTTTCATTGCATGATTGACACTGTGTTTACGCTACACTGTATGAACGGACACCCATTGCGTGACTAAGGTCAGTTGAGTTCCCTGAACTTGTTTACCGGGCTGGACTCTTTTTAGGCCCGAGGTACAGGACATTTCTGAAGGAACCAGAGCTGTTTAAAGCTCCTTATTGTTATATTGTTGTGTGTGTGTGTGATCATTTATGTTGTTAATACATCCACGCAAAAGAATACAGTTGTTTTGAAGTTATTTCCATTGTTTTAAGGGTTCATGAAAAGTGTATTTCCATCCTGACATTTACATGAGTCCTTTGTATTGGTGTAGACTTGACGGACCAGATGGGACTCATTCCCTATCAAACTAAAAGGAGAAACTAATATTTTCTCTGGTAGGCACAACCTACCTGGCACCCCTATAAATTATAACCTCAAGTCAAAACCGTTACATAAAAAATGGCACCCCAGATGGGACTCGAACCCACAATCCCTGGCTTAGAAAGAACTCCTTGTCACATTGAGGAATGTGTTGCATGGTACAGCTCGAGACTGGTGGGATGTGGCACGTCTCACCACTACCTCCTGGGCTGACTTTGAGGCCAATTTCTTCCTCTGCATTTCTGTCTGAGGACTACACAGATGAGCTGGCAGACAGAGTCAGGAATCGAGTGCAAAGAGAGAAAGAGAGTATCCGTGACTTTGCATACGGTTACCACTCCCTGTGCAGAAGGTGGAAACCTGGCATTGAGGAGGAAGAGGTCATTAAATTAATCTTGAAGAACATCAACCCACTACTAGCCAGTCAACTCAGAGAAAGAGTCACCACTGTTGATGGACTGGTTCGCCTGGGACAGCAGTTTGAGAAGGACAGAGAATGCCAACAGCAATATGAACAGAGAAAGAAACAGACACCCAAACCGTTACCCAAGCCAGACCATTAACAACAGCCAGAGTCTCCAGCCAAGACCCCTCCCATGTTCTGTTGGAGATGTAGCCAAAAGGGACATTCTTCAGCTACATGTCCAAGACCATATCAAGTAAACCCTTCCAGAAACCACAAATCACCACAGGCCAACACACCTAACTCCCTTCGCAGGAACAACCATCCTACTCTGGGTGCTTTGACCAGAGCTGAAACCCCAAGAGTCACTGCCTACGCCCCCCCATCGACATCCCCTTCCTTTCAGTTAATACCGCACCAACTGGTGGTACCCCTGTCCATAGGTCCATGGACAGGAAGAGCCATCCTGGACACCGGGTCATCCTACACACTGCTCAATGAGAAACTGTGGAAGGAGGTTAAAGGTCCACACTACAACTTGAAGCCGTGGACAGAAGGTCCACTCTATCTGGCTGATGGTGAGGCTAAACGACCACTTGGATGGAGTGAGGTAGAGTTCCGCCTGTGTAACCAGTCCTATATGATTCCTTCTGTTATCCTACAAACCAAGAACCTTGCTTTTCCTGTCGTGTTGGGAATTGATTTCATGTACTTCAGTGGTGTCCAGATTGATATCGCACACAATTGCTACTGGTTTCCATACAATCCGAGCAAGAAGCATTTCTTCCAGTCAGAAGCTACAAAGTTACATGATTGGGGTCCAAATGTGGCAGTCTTCTCTGCCATTGCTCCGGTACCACTAACCCTCGATAATCCTTCTGATGATCTCCTTTTACAGGCTGTGAGAAGAGCTCAGCTGGAACAGCCAGAGGAGTTAAGGCTGTTGGAACAGCTGCAGAATAACGCTGATGTATGTACTTCAAAGCTGGGACGTACCGGGCTCCTGAAGCACAAAATAATCCTTACACAGGAAATGCCGATCAAGCAGAAGCCATATCGTTTGTCCCCAGCGAAGCTAATCATCCAAAAGGGACTCATTAATGATATGTTGACACAAAATATAATTGAACGTTCATCCTCTCCCTGGGCTGCTCCTGTTGTCCTCATCCCAAAAAAGACCGGTGGTCTTAGATTTTGTGTGGACTATAGGAAGACCAACAAGGTTTCCCAGACTGATGCCTATGCTCTTCCCACCATCCAAGAGATCCTGGAGTCATTGTCTGGCGCGGTTGTGTTCACTACCCTTGACCTCAATAGTGGCTATTGGCAGGTTGAGATGGACCAGGAAAGCAAGGACAAGACTGCTTTTGTCTGTGCTGAGGGCTTGTTTTCTTTTAAGGTGATGCCTTTTGGATTAAAGAATGCACCTGCCACATTCCAAAGACTCATGGAGATTGCGTTAGGTGAGCTCAGAGGGAAGATCTGTTTCGTCTACCTGGACGATATAATTATCTACTCCCAGACCAGAGAACAACATTTTCAAGATCTTCAAGCAGTGTTGGACAAGCTAAGGGAAGCTGGTCTGACATTGAACATGAAGAAGAGCAACTTCTGCCAAACCTCCCTGAAGTTCCTTGGCCATATTGTGTCTTTTGACGGCACTCATGTGGATCCCGAAAAGACCAAGGCGGTACAAGATTTCCCTGTCCCAACCGCACTCAAGGCCCTTCAACGGTTCCTTGGGATGGCTGGATGGTACCATCGGTTTGTGTTGAACTTCTCCCAGGTGGCAGAACCCCTCAACGCATTGAAGCGAAAAGGTGCGAAATTCCGATGGACGGCAGAGTGCCAGACCTCTTTTGAAACCCTGAAACGACACCTCGTCACACCTCCCATTTTGGGTCATCCCAACTTTGATTGCCCCTTTGTTGTTTACACTGATGCAAGTGATGTTGGACTTGGTGCTGTTCTAGTCCAACAGACTGGACTTGGCACTGAAGAAGTGCTAGCGTTCGCCAGTCGAACATTGAATGGAGCAGAACGGAACTACTCCACAACCGAGCAAGAGTGCCTTGCAGTTGTCTGGGCTTTGGAAAAGTGGAGGTACTACCTGGAGGGAAGACACTTCACTGTGGTCACTGACCATTCCTCCCTTGTGTGGGTGTTCAAGACCAACAAACCAAGCACCAGACTTATCAGATGGGCTCTACGGTTGCAAGAGTTCACCTTTGCAGTAGAATACAGGAAAGGAAAATACAACACTGTTCCAGATGCCTTATCCAGAGCTCCTGCTGGTGGTAATGGTGGCCCTCATCTTACATGTGCTACTGTCCTGTCAAGCAGTCGAGACTCACCTAAAACTGACTTTCCCATCTCTGATGAGGCCATTTGGAAAGCCCAACAGGATGATCTAGAAGTACAGGCTTTGTACCAGACTATCCTGGAAGATGGAGAAAAGATGGTCAATCCTACCACCAAGCTGACCATCATTGAAAACAAAGTCTACCGAGTTGTACAACTACCTCACAGAACACTCTACCAAATGTATATACCTGAAACTCTACGCCTTCAACTGCTGCAACATTTCCATGAAGACCCATTAGCTGGTCATTTGGGCAGGTTCAAAACCTACAAGCGGTTGCAAGCATTACTGTACTGGCCACATTTGAGCATGGATGTGAAGTCACACATCCGAAACTGTCAGGTTTGTCAAATGTACAAACCAGAAGGTAGAAAGCCTGCTGGCAAGTTGCAGCAAACTGTGGTTACCCGACCTTGGGAAATGTTAGGAGTGGATTTGATGGGCCCATTTCCTAGAAGCTCCAATCAGAATGTGTACATGCTTGTTTTTGTTGATTACTATTCCAAGTGGGTGGAGCTCTTTGCCCTGCGTCAGGCCACAGAAAGGACAGTCTCTAACATCCTTACGAAAGAGATCCTGACTCGCTGGGGAGTGCCTGATTATATTCTGTCTGATCGAGGTTCCCAATTCGTCTCTGATCTCTTTGAGGAGACCTGCCAAAGATGGAACCTGAGACAGAAATTGACCACAGCCTATCACCCACAGACCAACCTCACTGAGAGAGTTAATCGAACCTTGAAGACAATGGTTGCTTCCTATGTAGGGACCCAGCACAAACACTGGGACAAGCACCTTCACGAGTTTCGATTTGCCCTGAATTCTGCTGTGCAAGAGTCCACTGGAGTCACACCTGCAGAGCTAAACCTGAGTCGTCCCCTCCGAGGACCCTTGGAGATGGTGCTACAGCCCCAGCAGGTTACTCCAGACGCTGCTTGCTATGACCAGGTAGTCCATCTCCATGACTTGAGAGCTCTTGTTTCAAAGAACATCATCCAGGCTCGACTCAAGCAGAAGAGAAATTATGATAAGAAGAGACGAGACATGCAGTTCCAGCTTCGTGATCGGGTGTGGCTTCGCTCTCATTCTTATTCAAAAGCTGAACAATTCTTCTCGGCCAAGCTTGCCCCTAAATAGCAAGGACCATATAGGATTGTGGAGCAGAGCGGCCCTTTGAACTATCGAGTGGTGAAAGAGGACACAGGTGAAGATATGCGCGTTGTCCATGTCTCACGCCTTAAGGCCTGTTACCCCTCGGCTGAGGAATTGGAGGAGATTGAGCGCCACAAGGTCCTGGAGATCTTTGAACAGGAAAGTGATGAGACTTTTCTCGGATTCCCAGATCCAGAAGTCTCACGCCTTAAGGCCTGTGACCCCTTGGCTGAGGAGCGTGAGCGCCAAAAAGTAATGAATATTTTTGTGGAGGAAAGTGATGAGACCTTTCTCGGTTTCCCCGACCAAGATGTGCCTTCCAGGGCAATGGTCAGCTTTTTCCAGGGGAGGGGGTGTGTGACGGCCCTGAATGTTTCTGAACCGTCTCAGTGCTTCTCCTTCAAATAGGGCGCTATCCCTTTAATTCTCAATTAATTAGTGCTTCTTCCAATAGAGCGCTTCCCCTTTAATTCCCAATTAAATAGCCAGCATCAGCTGCGCAAAAGTGGAGTTGTGATGGAAACATGAATGAGGATGTGTTCGACCCTCAAGTCTGAAGCTTCTCTCTTCCGTTTGTTGTGTTGCTGTAAAAGTGTGCTTTGTGTAGCCTAATAGAAAATCTACCCAGGATCGGATCCACTCTTGCGTCTGTGGACTACACCTCTCCGTTGGTTTTCGTGGCCTTCCTCCGGATTGGATTCTCTGACTGACCGACTGACTACAACCTTTTTTGTATATGGTATTTCATTTGTTTTGGGTGTGATGTATACCGTGATGATTTATGTAGTTAGTTGTAGTGGAGGATTTATTGAAATGTGTGGTAAAATATTTGTTCTTTTCATTGCATGATTGACACTGTGTTTACGCTACACTGTATGAACGGACACCCATTGCGTGACTAAGGTCAGTTGAGTTCCCTGAACTTGTTTACCGGGCTGGACTCTTTTTAGGCCCGAGGTACAGGACATTTCTGAAGGAACCAGAGCTGTTTAAAGCTCCTTATTGTTATATTGTTGTGTGTGTGTGTGATCATTTATGTTGTTAATACATCCACGCAAAAGAATACAGTTGTTTTGAAGTTATTTCCATTGTTTTAAGGGTTCATGAAAAGTGTATTTCCATCCTGACATTTACATGAGTCCTTTGTATTGGTGTAGACTTGACGGACCAGATGGGACTCATTCCCTATCAAACTAAAAGGAGAAACTAATATTTTCTCTGGTAGGCACAACCTACCTGGCACCCCTATATATTATAACCTCAAGTCAAAACCGTTACAACGAGTACAAGCATTCGTCACAAATCACTTCAAGTATTTTTTCACTTAAGCCCCCAGAGAAAACCTCAGAATGGCAATCACTTGGTAGAGCATGGAGCTTGCAATGCCAGGGTTGTGGGACAAAAGTTTCTGCTAAATGACTAAGGTGTCAAATGTAGAAAAAATATGAAAATGCAGAAAACCATTCTACTTACTTGGTTGGACAGTTGTGGAGACTTTGACTTGAACACGTGATCAAAAACTTTAGTGGCATACCTCTCTCTCCGACTAGCACTGTAGACAACCAGCTTCCTTCTGCTAAATCACTTAGTACAACGATAGTTGAGCTAGCCCTAGAGAGGCAAGATGAAGATGAAGAGGGAGGTAAACCACAAGTCCTGTGAATATATACTAACTCTGTAACTTGTCCTTGGCCTGATCACTGAGTTGTATTTCAAACACTTTGGACAAGTTCCTTAGGCATTCAGTGCATTCAGAAAGTATTCAGACCCCTTTCCTTTTTCCACATTTTGTTACGTTAAAGCCTTATTATTATAAAATGGATTGACATATTTTTTTCCCCCTCATCAATCTACACACAATACGCCATAAAAGACTAAGCGAAAACAGGTTTTTAGACATTTTTGGAAATGTATTACAAATATAAAACAAAAATACTGTATTTACATAAGTATTCAGACCATTTGCTATGAGACTCGAAATTGTGCTCAGGTGCATCCTGTTTCCATTGATCATCCTTGAGATGTTTCTACAACTTGATTGGAGTCCACCTGTGGTAAATTCAATTGATTGGACATGATTTGGAAAGGAGCACACCTGTCTATATAAGGTCTCACAGTTGATAGTGCATGTCAGAGCAAAACCCAAGCCATGAGGTCGAAGGAGTTGTCCATAGAGCTCCAAGACAGGATTGTGTACAGATCTGGGGAAGGGTACCAAAACTTTTTTGCAGCATTGAAAGTCCCCAAGAAAACAGTGGGATCAATCATTTTTAAATGGAAGAAGATTGGAACCCCAGACTCTTCCTAGAGCTGGCTGCCCGATCAAACTGAGCAATCGGGGGAGAAGGGCCTTGGTCAGGGAGGTGACCAAGAACTCGATGGTCGCTCTGACAGAGATCCAGAGTTCCTCTGTGGAAATGGGAGAACCTTCCAGAAGGAAAACCATCTCTGCAGCACTCCGCCAATCAGGACTTCATGGTAGATTGGCAAGCCCGCTTGGAGTTTGCCAAAAGGCACCTAAAGACTCTCAGACCATGAGAAACAAGATTCTCTGGTCTGATGAAACCAAGATTGAACTCCTTGGCCTGAATGCAAAGCGTCACTTCTGGAAGAAACCTGGCACCATCCCTACTGTGAAGCATGGTGGTGGCAGCATCATGCTGTGGGGATGTTTTTCAGCGGCAGGAACTGGGAGACTAGTGAGGATCGAGGGAAAGATGAACGGGTCAAAGAGCAGAGAGATCCTTGATGAAAACCTGCTCCAGAATGCTCAGGACTTCAGACTTGGGTGAATGTTCACCTTCCAATAGGACAACGACCCTAAGCACACAGCCAAGACAACGCATGAGTAGCTAGATACTCCCCAAATATAGGTGTGCCTGTCACGTCCTGACCATAGAAGCTTTTATTTTGTATGGTAGAGTAGGTCAGGGCGTAACGGGGTTGTGTCTAGTTTAGATTTTCTATGTTGTCATGTTCTTGTTTCTGTATTTCTATGTTGTTTTTTGGGGGAATGATCTCCAATTAGAGGCCGCTGGTCATCGTTGTCTCTAATTGGAGATCATACTTAAGTAGTTGTTTTTCCCACCTGGGTTTGTGGGAGATTATATTTTGAGTAAGTGTATGTTGCACCTCTTCGTCACGGTTTGTTATTTTGTTTATGAATGTATTTGTATGTTGGGCATAGTTTCACAGTTTAAATAAAATGTGGAACAATACACACGTTGCGCTTTGGTCCCATTCTTCGGACAGCCGTGACAGAATCTCCCACCACCAAAGAACCAAGCAGCGTGGTCAGGACAAATGGACATGGGAGGAAATCCTGGATGGGAAAAGACCCTGGAGGCAGGCCGGGGAGTATCGCCGTCCGAAGGAGGAGATTAAAGCAGTGAGAGCAGAGCGGCGACGATACGAGGAACTAGCACGGCAACAACGGAAGCACGAGAGGCAGCCCCAATAATTTTTTTTTGGGGGGGGGCACACGGGTTGGTCGGCGAAGCCGAGGGGTGAGTCTGAGAGCGAAGAGGAATATTGGGAGAGACTGAGCGAGGAGTACTGTGAGATAGTGGAGGGGGGTGATGAGAGAGCTGTTGGTTTGGCGTAGTATGTACGGCATTTTTCCTGAGGAGCATGTTAGCCGTCAGATGCCACCTGAGTCAGCTCCCCGTACTCATCCCAAGAAGTGTGTTAAAGTTCCGGTACAAATGAGGCCGGCTATACGCACCATGTCTCCAGTGCGCATTCACAGCCCAGTAGGTCCTGTGCCAACTCTCCGTACTTACCGTGGGGAGCGTGTGACCTGTCAGGCACCATGTTTTGCGGTGATATGCACGGTAACTCCAGTGCGCATTCACAGCCCAGTGCGTCCTGTGCCAGCGCCCCGCACTTGCCGGGCTAAAGTGAGCATCTAGCCAGGACGGATTGTGCCAGCCCTACGCTCCAGACCTCCAGTACGCCTCCACAGCCCAGTACGCCCTGTTCCTGCTCCTTGCACTCGCCCTGAAGTGCGGGTCACCAGTCTGGGGCCACCTGTGCCAGCCCCACTCATCAGGCCTCCAGTGTGCCTGCCCAGTCTGGGGTGTCCTGTTTCTGCTCCCCGTACTCGCCGTGAGGTGCGTGTTACCAGTCTGGCGCCACCTATGCCAGCCCAACGCATCAGGCCTCCAGTGCGCATTCCCATTCCAGAGCTTCCGGCGACAGTTCCCAGTCCGGAGCTTCCGGCGACAGTTCCCAGTCCGGAGCTTCCGGCAACAGTTCACAGTCAGGAGCCTTCGGCGACGTCCCACAGTCCGAAGCCTTCAGCGACGGCCCACAGTCCGGAGCCTCCGGCGACGGCCCACAGTCCGGAGCCTCCGGCGACGGCCCCCAGTCCGGAGCCTCCGGCGACGTCCCCCAGTCCGGAGCCTCCGGCGACGTCCCCCAGTCCGGAGCCTCCGGCGACGTCCCCCAGGCCGGAACCTCCGGCGACGTCCCCCAGTCCGGAGCCTCCGGCGACGTCCCCCAGTCCGGAACCTCCGGCGACGTCCCCCAGTCCGGAGCCTCCGGCGACGTCCCCCAGTCCGGAGCCTCCGGCGACGTCCCCCAGTCCGGAGCCTCCGGCGACGTCCCCCAGTCCGGAGTCTCCGGCGGCGGTCTGCAGTCCAGAGCCTCTGGCGATAAACCACGGTCCGGTTCCTCCTCCGACGATCCACGGTCCGGTGACACAAAAGCGGAGGGATCAGCGGGAGAAGCGGTGGCTACGCCCCAAACCGGAGCCGCCTCCTATGATGCTGGATTCGCAGGAGGAGAGGGTTCGTCGTCCTGCACCCGAGCCGCCTCCTATGCTGGCGGATAAGCAGGATGAGAGGGTTCTTCGTCCTGCACCAGAGCCGCCACCGACATTAGACACCCACCATAACCCTCCCTTTTTTGTTACATTTTGTCATGTTCTTGTTTCTGTATTTCTATGTTTTTTGGGGGGGGATGATCTCCAATTAGAGGTAGCTGGTCATCGTTGTCTCTAATTGGAGATCATACTTAAGTAGTTGTTTTTCCCACCTGGGTTTGTGGGAGATTGTATTTTGAGTAAGTGTATGTTGCACCTCTTTGTCACGGTTTGTTGTTTTGTTTATGAGTGTATTTGTATGTCGGGCATAATTTCACAGTTTAAATAAAATACACACGCTGCGCTTTGGTCCCATTCTTCAGACAGCCGTGACAGTGCCAAGCTTGTAGCGTCATACCCAAGAAGACTCGAGGCTGTACTCGCTGCCAGTTGCTTCAGTAAAGGGTCTGAATATTTATGTAAATGTGATATTTCAGTTTTGCAAACATTTCTAAAATCCTGTTTTTGCTTTATCATTATGGGGTATTGTGTGTAGACTGTTGAGAAAAAAATAACAATTTAATCAATTTTAGAATAAGGATGTAACCTGACAATATGTGAAAAAAGTCAAGGGGTCTGAATACTTTCATGAAGACAATGTATGTACCGAAAGCAAACTCTTAGCGAGAGTGACAACTACTCCCCTATCAATCCCAGAAGTTGTCCACATCCCTTACAGTATTTTGTTTGATCTCACAAAAGTGAGTTCCTGGCTGTGCTGTGTAAACCGTATAAACCTGTGACCTGACAGACATCAGCATATAACGTTATGTCATTTCATGATCATCCATCAAATTCCTCTAGTCCGCCAAGGCAGCTCGTCAAAGGAGATTGGAAGTCTTCTCTATGGCCGGGTTCTCTATACAACACGTCATGTCTGAGGCAGTGAGCCTATTTCATAGTAGCTGTTTGTGAGCCCTCTGGAAATCAGCCCTGCTCAGACCAGGTCTGTCTGGCTTCTCTATTTTCCATCTTGTGGTTTCTATATAAACACAGCCTGGATAAAGGACACCATATTTGGATTGGTTCACTGTTTGGTTGAGAGGTGTTAAACTATGCAATGAATAGGGGAATATCAAATACGCAATGAGTATGGCCATTTTAAAGGTGGTAATGTGAAAAGAACAATACCTTAATATTCTACATATTTCTTCAAGAACACCTCTGTGTCACACCTTGATCTGTTTCACCTGTCCTTGTGCTTGTCTCCACCCCCCTCCAGGTGTCGCACATCTTCCCCATTATCCCCAGTGTATTTATACCTGTGTTCTCTGTTTTTCTGTTGCCAGTTTGTTTTGTTTCGTCAAGCCTACCAGCGGTTTTCCCTTGCGCCTGTCTTTTCTCTAGTTCCTGTTTTCCTGGTTTTGACCATTCTGCCTGCCCTGACCCTGCCTGCCGTTCTGTACCTTGTCACACCTCCCTGGATTACTGACCTCTGCCTGCCCTTGACCTGTCGTTTGCCTGCCCCCTGTTTTTGTAATAAACTTTTGTTACTTTGAAACTGTCTGCATCTGGGTCTTCTACTGAGCCTTGACACTCTGTGAATAAGAGACATCAGAAAATGGGTTTTAGCTCAGACATGGGCCAACAATGGAACATGAATGGAGATTCAGGTAAGGCCTGAAAAAGGCCTAGCCCATTTGCCAATTCTTTATTTGAGGCAGATGGTTAATGACTAATTAATCTGGTTGGTTTTAATGATATTAGGGAATTGAAACTAATTTATAAGTCTAAATGACAAACTGTAATTGTGTTCAGATGATGTTTTAGGACTTGATTGCTTGTGGTTTCTTTAAAAGAATTGAAAAGATATGGGTGTGTCGCAGTTCAGGAAGTGCCAGGCAGAATATCATTATAAATCATTATAAAATCTTTGTTCCTAAAAGGAATGTTCTGCGACACTTCACACCTTTAGAAACCAATTTAATAATGACAAATGAATGGATGATGCTCCAGAGTTATCTGCTTTAATGTGTGTATTATTGTATATCAGTTAGTGTTAACTGTAAAGGTGTAAACTTAATGTCTTTCTCTAAGTGGAGGAACAGTGTGTTCTTTAGTCAGGGGGGACAGGACAACCCTGAACACTCAGACTGTATAGTGTCTCCTGGTTATTAAGTTCCAGATGCTTTGCTCTCTGTCAGAAAGGCTCTACGGGTAACAGTAGTAGATGGGAGGATGATAACTACAGAAGCCCGTTAACTCTCCCATTTTACAGGAGATTTTCCATGGCTTAAAGAGGCTTTTTTAAAATTGCACCCCATTTTATCGAGCAAAAGTCCTTGGCACGCTGTAGGAGGAAGACTTATAATGAGCTTCTCCGGAGGAAATTCAATGAAGTCGAGACGACTGTCATATAAGAAGTGGGTTTCCTGTAGGATTAAGGTGTCCTCATCAGAGGGGATCAGCTGAGACCTATATGAGGATGAAATAATGTAATGATGGGTATGATGGCTATTCCACTCCACAACACTGGCACTCCCAGGCACTCGCTTGTCACTTCCCAAAAGTCAGCATTCTTCCTTGGCTTCCCTCCTGCAACCAAAACACATTTGCCTTTTTCAATTCACAGAGGGTAGTTAAAGTGGCACTCCAGTCTCCTTTTCACCTCATTTAACACCTGATTTACTTAAAGGCCCAGTGCAGTCAAAAATGTGATGTTTCCGTGTTTTATATATACTGAACCAAAAAATGTACGCAACATGTAAAGTGTTGGTCCTATGTTTTATGACCTGAAATAAAAGATCCCAGAAATGTTTCATATGCACAAAAGATTATTTCTCTCAAATGTTGTGCACACATTTGTTTACATCCCTGTTAGTGAGCATTTCTCCTTTGCCAAGGTAATCCATCCACCTGACAGGTGTGGCATATCAAGAAGCTGATTAAACAGCATGATCATTACACAGGTGCACCTTGTGCTGGGGACAATGAAAGGCCCCTCTAAAATGTGCAGTTTTGCCACACAACGCAATGACACAGATATCTAAAGTTTTGAGGGAGCATGCAACTGGCATGCTGACTGAAGGAATGTCCACCAGAGCTGTTGCCAGAGAATTGTATTTTCATTTCTCTACCATAAGTCGCCTCCAACGTCGTTTTAGAGAATTTTGATTTTTTTGTTCTCTATTGCTCCTCAAGCAAGAGGAGGGGCCGATAAACATCATGGACTCCCATCAGACAAACTCCTTGAAGTTGGCAGTAGTGTCTAAAAAAACATAATTTTGCTCAAAACATATATATATTTTTTATGCTTTAGTGTACTTTACTGTATTTATACTTGGGATATCGCTTTTCAACAGTAAAAGTTTGAAGATTGCTGGAGGACTTTAAATATACGTTATTCTTTAGTTCTGACTCCATACGGGATAGTTTATTTATGCCTATCAAATATACACATTTAAATTGAAAACCCCACTTATACTGTACAGTGGCACTCATTTCTTTAGCTATGGAGTAGTCAACAGCTTGAAAACACCACAATATAGCAATCGTTTCTTAATTAGATACGTGAACACACAATCTTGTCAGCCGAGGCTAATAGACTGCCGTGAGCTAGGAAAAGCTGACCAAATAAGGTTGTGATGAATGAATATATTTCACACTTAACCACCTGTTAAAAAAAAAATGACTGATGCCACTCTCTCATAAAACAAGTCATGTGAAATTAACAGGAATAGCGGGATGTATAAAACAGATCACCTCAGCTCTCCCAGAATCAACATGTTCAGGCTAACTGGCTTTGTTTTCTCTACTGATGAGTCACTGGTTGAGGTTCTGGGTTGCTTTGAATTAAGGCAATTCAGAAATTCAAGTACCATGATCCTGGTTCAGTCCACGTGTTGACAAGACAGTGATCGAACGCTATAACTAGCTGGTTAGTCTCGTGTAGCCATACCTCCAAATCACATTGTTGTCACTCCTCCCTTGGAGCCTGGTTTTCAACGAGGCTACTAGCTGGTATCCAGTCTTGCGGTTATAGGCCTACTCATGACAAGTTGCAGCAGTTTGATTTAGCTGCAGGCTAGAGTCAAACCAGGTCACCCAACATTTAACAGCTGTCCATTGTACTGGAGCCATACCTCCTGAATTATGACCATATGAACTTGGATACAACAGTAACGCTGGTAAATATCTAAATGGCAACCTGCCACATGCACACAGGGTTGTTGCTAACATTTCAGTTAGCTATGAAAGGAGGCATTCTCCTTCTGTATAAGGCACACAGGGAAATCCACAGGCATAGAAACAGGAAGAAACAACACAGTATGCACATGTGTAACACATCTCCATACTAATAGTGGCCTCCCACAGTTGGCCTACTTGCATTCAATAATGTTTTGTGTTGCTAGTGATTGCAGAGTAAAATCCTATCTATACTATACTGTAGAAATCTCTACACTGATCAGGGTCTCTGAAGAAAACATCAAAATCAATTGCTCAATTAGTGAGATAGATACACTACTAATTTGATGCTAATTTCCCGTGATGAGCCCCTCTTCTAGTTTTCTTTGATTTACACCTTGATTTAGACATCCCTCTGGCCTGTATCCAAGCAGTGCCAGCAAAGGTGATTTGCTCTCTTGCCTGTGTGTCTCCTGTCCCGAGTACCAAGTGAAACCATAAATTCAGCACTGTGGCTTTGGGAGACAATGCCTCTAACTCTGAATGTGCATGCCTGGGTTGGTTTGGACTGGAGCTATGAATCATCCATAGCAAGGACTTCATTGCTCATGTGAGGAGCTGAAATTTATATGGGAAGACAGTGGGGGACGAAAATAACAGCTGTTATAGGGACTACCATGCTTTTAGCTTTTTTTAGACACTTTAAAAGATACAGCATATGATAACTCCCTAACATCCTTACAGATACATAAACATACAGTGCAAGGCAGTGCCTTTGTTGTGTTACTGCCTGAATTTAAAATTGATTAAATGTAGATTTCTGGTCACTGGCCTACACACAATAGCCCACAATGTCAGAGTGGAATTGTTTTTCAATAGTTTTTCTCAAATTAATAAAAAACGTAAAGCTGAAATGTCTTGAGTCAATAAATATTCAAATCCTTTGTTATGCAAAAGAGTAAATATGTTCAGGATTATAAATTCACATAATGGGCCTGGTTTCACAGACAGGGCTTAGATTAAGCCAGGAGTAGGCCTTAATGTGTACTAGTTTAACTAGGACATTTAAGTAGCTTTCATGAACATGGCTTAAATTTGGCTTAGTTAGTCGGAGACTATGGAGTCCTGGAGTAAGGTAAGTAAGCCTAAATGAGGCTTGCCTGCCTCAGCTATGGGCACATCTGCTTGATCCTGATCTTCCATTGGAGGATCAGGACAGCAGTGCTGCTTCGGGTAGTTGTGTGTAGCAATGATCACATTTCAGCATCTTCTTGGCTTGAAATGAAGTGGATTGCGTAAACAGTGGAATTGATTTTTCCATACTCCAAACATATGCTCGACCATCCCTCTCGTGCAGATATGAGCTTGGTTGTAATCTTTGCTGCTCAGCTGTTGTGGGATTTATGTATGGAGTGAATACAAAGTTACTCTGACCATATCCACTGTCACCAAATAGTAGTCCACTATGTTGTTCTCTCTGAAACTGAGCACATTATGAAGAGTTGAGAAAAATCCTTGAATCATGAGTTGCACCTTTCCAACGGGCAACAATGTTTGAAACCTCTAAATTAGGAGTGCATACATCCTGAACATTGATGGAAAACCAGTTTTTACGGTTCTTGTACTCCTCAGCATCAGGAGTTGATGGACACTTGGTGGGAACATGACATCCTCTCTATACAGCCAATCACTCCTTGGAAGTGCCCATATTCATAGAATTGCACTTCATAGTTGGCTTGGCCAGTAGTATCAGGAAACTTGATGTAAAGACTCCTCAGTTCACAAATGACCCTGCAGACTTTGTGAACTACTCTACACACAGTTGTTTCACTGGCACCACACAAAGCACCAGTTTCACGATGAAAGATTCCAGATGCCAAAAACCTCAAAGTGATCAGAACTTGGAGAGAATTGGGTAAAGGCCTTCCTCTTTGAGACAGAGAGGAAAGTCTAGGCTGAAGCAAAGATATTATCTCTAATGCATTTTCTTTGTACATATGAAAGCGGTCTTGAAAAGCTATTTCATCAAAGTAATTTAATGGATTACTCCTATCCACAAGTACGCGTCTGGCTGGCCTCTGTGGTGCATGTTGGTCTCAATTTAGATATTCCAAATAGTCCATGGTCCCTCACAAACAGTACTAAGCAGAAGTTAAACCTGCCTCTTTGAAGGTTTAATTTAAGCTTCAATTTAGTCCTAGAGCAGCTCTAATCCTCCCTCTTACAATCGGCTTTGTTTAATCCAGAACAGGCTAAATCTACAACTATTTTAAGATAAGTCTGTGCAAGTCGCTTTGAGTTAAGACAGCTCAAACAGGCATTTTAGTCTGGGACTAGGCTCAAGTCTTGCCTGTGAAACCGGCCCAATAAGTTGCATGGACTATAATAAATAATAAATAATAGGGTTTAACATGATTTTTGAATGACTACCTCATCTCTGTACCCCACTCATAGAATTATTTGTAAGGTCCCTCAGTCAAGCAGGGAATTACAAATACAGATTCAACCACAAAGACCAGGGAGGTTTTTCCAATGCCTCGCAAAGAAGGGCACCTATTGGTAGATGGGTAAAAATTTTACAAAGCAGACATGGAATTTCTTTGAGCATGGTAAAGTTACTCTCCATATTTTCAAGCATAGTAGTGGCTACATCATGTTATGGGTATGCTTGTAATCGTTAAGGACTGGGGAGTTTTTCAGGATCAAAAAGAAACCGAATGGAGCTAAGCATAGGCAAAATCCTAGAAGAAAATCTGGTTCAGTCAGACAATAACCTAAAGCACATGGCCATATCTACATTGGAGTTGCTTACCAAGAAGATAGTTAATGTTCCTGAATGTTACAGTTTTGGTAAATCTACTTGAAAATCTATAGCAAAACCTGAAAATGGTTGTCGAGCAATTATCAACAAAGAAATTGGCAGAGCTTGAAGAATTCTAAAGAGAATAATGGGCAAATGTTTCACAATCCAGGTGTGGAAAGCTCTTAGAGACTTGCCCAGGAAGACTCACAGCTGTAATCTAGTTAAATAAACGTTAAGTAAAAAAAAAAAAAATTGATGCCATAGGTGCTTCTACAAAGTATTGACTCAGGGGTGTGAATACTTATTTAAATAAAATATTTCTGTATTTAAATTTAAGTAAATGAGCACACATTTCTAAAAATATGTTTTCACTTTGTAATTATGGGGTGTTGTGTGTAGATGGGTGAAAATAATAATATTTATTGCATTTTGAATTCAGGCTGTAACACAACAAAACATGTCAAGGGGTATGAATACTTTCTGAAGGCACTGTAGACAATACTGTTGTAAATCATGAAGGTGATTCAGTGTAATAACATAATAATTAGTTACATAATTTTTAAGTCTAATTATATAGTAGGTTTAGTATTTCCATATCAGAAGATCGAGGTCCGAATGTTGAAAGAAATGTTTATTTCTGATCAATGATAAACATGTCTTTCAACTTTCGGACTTCGAGTATCAGCAATGCATTTCACAAATTAAGAAATAATAATGTGGTCATATTTTCAGAAAGCCAATAGACAGATATCAAGTAATATAGAGTGCATGAACTCAATAATATGCCATATGTTTCTCTATATTGACTAGTGACAAGCACAACAGTCTCTGTATTTGCCTTCTGTGAAATTGAATGGCTGTATTTTTTGTTTTAATTCTTGCATGCAGCAAATAAAGTAAAACATTTTGTCACCTTGCATAAATATACATTTAAATCATAAACCCTAGTGTTTGTATTTTGAAACGATATATGCCTGAATCACATGTGAAATATATAGTTAAATATATATATATATATTCAAAAGTTGTATTAAATTCAGAATTTGTAACCTGTCATCATGACAGCCTAAGAAAATATGATGCATATTGCATAAAATAATGGTGTTGTATTACGGGCGTAAAAATACCTCAGAGACACTCAATACTCAATACTCTTCCTCGAATACTTACTTTTAAAGGCTAATGAAAGTCCCAAATACTTTTTTGGGCAATTCACCATTCATCACAAAAAACAGTCCTTTCTATATCAAATTTTATTGATTGTCATAGATGTTCAGAGGCATGGAAATTAAATGTAGGGTTTATTAATGCTATTGATTTAACAACCAACAGGAATGTGTTATTCAGATTCCTGTTTGCAGGAGATATTTGTTTGAGAGTCCAAAAGGCATCAACCAGAGCTATCTGGTCTGTGGTGGTGATTTAAGTGCTGTAAAAATCTTTAGGCCTACATACAACAATAGAACATTATAGGCTACAAGGTTCAATGTCAATGTGCAAATGTTGATTTTCCACTGACACAGACAAAAGGTAAATAAATATATAGTAGAGAAGAGACATGGGTTTGAAGTAACTGAGAAGGTGCATACTAAATAAACTAAACGTCTAAACAGACTTTAGCAACTATGGTTGATGTCAATACATGTCAACATGTCCCCTTTACTATAATTCTACATGTCAACCTTACTGTAATTCTACATGTCACCCTTACTGTAATTCTACATGTCCCCTTTACTATAATTCTACATGTCACCCTTACTGTAATTCTACATGTCACCCTTACTGTAATTCTACATGTCACCCTTACTGTAATTCTACATGTCACCCTTACTGTAATTCTACATGTCACCCTTACTGTAATTCTACATGTCCCCTTTACTATAATTCTACATGTCACCCTTACTGTAATTCTACATGTCACCCTTACTGTAATTCTACATGTCACCCTTACTGTAATTCTACATGTCCCCTTTACTATAATTCTAAATCTTCTGAAAGAGAGCGAGCGCGAGAGAGAGACTTTTTGAAATAATTCAATGTTTATTGGTCTTTTCTGTATTTGGACATATATTTTATTTGCTCAGTAATGGCATGTTGGCCTTCGGATTGCATATCCACCCTGACATTAATGAGTGCACCACACACCAGGCCATCGTTACAGCAGACACATCTGACTGAGGGGATTTATTCCCCCTTAATAAACTCTCCTAGGATCCATCGTAATATAATATCTTCCACGTCTATAAACCTATTAGACCCATGGGGCTGAAGGAAAGGTGGTGAAGCTCTAACCTCAGAGGATTACTGTTGATAGCCTGTATCAGTCCATGTTTCATCTATAAATCTGATACATTTGTCACGTTCTATTTTTGTATGAGCTAGGCCATTTGATTACTTCTGTTTCTCATCAGCTCATGTGGAGTCATTTCTGGTGGGAAAATTACTCTAAAATGAAGGTTGTTGTTTTTGTTCTATTTTGTAATGGGCAAAGCAAGCAAAGACAGTGCAGTTGTTTTCTAAAGATTGCTGGTCCGAATACCCAGGCCGGCAAGGGGAAAAATCTGAAGAAGTGCCCTTGAGCAAGGAACTTCACTCTAATGTGCTCTAGGGATGCCATACTACTATGGCTGACCCTGTAAAACAACACCTTTCACTATACCTATCCGGTGTATGTCTCATTTAAACACACATTAGAATGAAATGGCAATGTTTTTTTACTTTTGAACAGGAACATACCGTCAATGTCTACTGTCTTAGGTTTTCTGTATGATAAACATCTGCACAAATTGAATAATTGTCTTTATGTCTGTTAATGGGTTTGTTACATTCCTGCAGGTATGACTGTACACATAATTGCATCAAGAATGGCCCTGTGGTAACCCACAGCTATGAGAAGAGAGCGAGATAGAGAGAGCGCGAGAGCGAAAGAGAGAGACTGAAGACAAACAAATCTTTCAGACATAATTCAGCTCTCTTCAGTTTTAAATGAGACAGGTTTAGTATCTATTAAGTCATTTTTGTCACAGTCCGCTTGTAGGGTCACTACCCACTGGGCAAAAACTGGTTGAATCAACATTGTTTCCAAGTCATTTCAACAACAAAAAATTCCATGTGATGATATTGAATCAACGTGGTAAACTGATTGGATTTACAAAAAGTAAACTTAAGGGAATTTAGTCCTTTTTTTAACCCAACTTTTAACCTAAATCCAATAACATGGTTAATTTGGTTGAATTCACGTTGAATTCACGCTAGTTGACAACTCAACCAAATGTAAATCAAATTAGATGTTGAACTGATGTCAGTGCCTAGTGCGTAGTCAAAATGTTCTGTTATTCTCCTTCATGTTTCTCTTGGTACTGGTTATACAGTACCTCTAACACCCCGCTGATTCACAGAAAAAATTGCCAGCAGTTTCTCTGTCTGCAAAGGAATACATGCCATTTAACACACTGTGGGATTTCACCATGTCATAGCGTTTGTATGTTTCTAACCATTCCCTTTCACACGTTTTAAGCATCTCTGAAGGCGTGATGGTCCACACCGGGTATTCCCAGGGGTACACGCAATGCCGTCGGCGGGGTACGCCAAATAAAAATGTGATTCAAGCTAATTTTACATTTTTTTCTTTCACTTTTTTTTTCTTGACATTTTCAAACAGTCCATTTATATTTTCCAACGGGGTTATACATTTGGGTGAGTTTTTTTTCTCATCTGAGTAGCCTCGTTCCACCTCCACAAATAAAATTAAACCATCTAGTGTTCAGCAAAATAACAACACAATGTCAAAATACAGGTAGCCTAGTCAAATAATTAACATCCAATCACATTAACCATGAGTCTCTGGCCGGAATTCCACTAACGGTCCGTATGTAGCCAAACGTAGCTGCATATTGGTATCTGTACTGATCGCGCAAAAGCCATGACAGGGAGACATGGTGAAGTGGTAATGCGGGTGCAAGCAGTTACACCCGACGCCACTTGGGTACACTGCAGCATCCACTGAGAGGCTCTTGCTGCCAAGGGAATGCCTGACAGCTTGAAATATGTTTTGTACACTACAGTGAAAATGGTTAACTTTGTGAAAGCAAGGCCCCTGAACTCTCGTGTATTTTCTGCACTATGCAATGATATGGGCAGCGACCATGTAACGCTTTTACAACATACAGAAGTGCGCTGGTTATCAAGGGGCAATGCATTGACACGTTTTTTGAAATTGAGAGACGAGTTTAAAGTTTTCTTTACTGACCATAATTTTCACTTGTTTTACCGCTTGCATGATGACGAGTTTCTCACACATACAGATGTTCTCACCTGAATGATCTGAATCTAGGATTATAGGGACTCTCTGCAACTATATTCAATGTGCGGGACAAAACTGAGGCTATGATTAAGAAGTTGGAGCTCTTCTCTGTCTGCATTAACAAGGACAACACACAGGTCTTTCCATCATTGTATGATTTTTTGTGTGCAAATAAACTCAAGCTTACTGACAATGTCAAATGTGATATAGCGAAGCACCTGAGTGAGTTGGGTGCGCAATTACGCAGGTATTTTCCCGAAACGGATGACACACACAACTGGATTCGTTATAACCCTTTCATGCCCTGCCTCCGGTCCACTTATTGATATCTGAACAACAGAGCCTCATCGAAATTGCAACAAGCGGTTCTGTGAAAATTGAATTTAATCAGAAGCCACTGCCAGATTTCTAGATAGGGCTGCGCTCAGAGTATCCTGCCTTGGCAAATCACATTGTTAAGACACTGATGCCCTTTGCAACCACATACCCCTATGTGAGAGTGGATTCTCAGCCCTCACTAGCATGAAAACTAAATACAGGCAGAGACTCTGTGTGGAAAATGATTTAAGACTGAGACTCTCTCCAATACAACCCAATATTGCAGAGTTAAATGCATCCTTTCAAGTACACCCTTCTCATTAACCTGTGGTGAGTTATTCACAATTTCTGATGAACAAATAAGGTTTTATTAGTACGATAGTGAAATATTGAGCAAAATTATTGATTATTATTAAATTATTATTTGTGCCTTGGTCCTATAAGAGCTCTTTGTCACTTCCCACAAGCCGGTTGTGACAAAAACTCACACTCATTCTTATGTTTAATAAATGTATCGTATAGTGTGCGTGTGGCAGGCTTACAATGGTGGCAAAAAACAACAATTGAGAGTGCGCTGACCCTGGTGCTAGAGGGGGTACGCAGCTGGAGGTTGAATGTTTGAAGGGGTATGGGACTGTAAAAAGTTTGGGAACCACTGATCCACACCATACATATATTTCTGTGAGAGTACTCTGAACTAATACTTTATATCTCAAGCTGAGGGAATCAGTGAGTTATGGCTTTTTTTATTTATTTGGTTTCTACTGCTGTAGGAGAGGCTTTGCAGATTGTGGCAAAGCTTCTCAAGGCCACACGTTTCACCAGCATGTGCAGCACATAGCTGGAGAGGAGAATAATGCTCCTCTTTCTTCTAGACTAACTCTGCTGCGTTGACTGGCTGGCACACTATATTACATTGATATTAAAAGTTGTCATGAGGTTAAGCAATTTCCCAATTTTAAAGATCCAATGCAGCCATTTTTAGCTCAATATCAAATAATTGCTGGGTAACAATTAAGTACCTACCAATTAAAATGGTGAAACAAAAATTTCAAGCAAGAATTTAGCAAAGACGGCCTGAGTGGGAAGGGGAAACTGAAAATTAGCTGTAATTGGCATAGAGGTTTGGAACTCTCTTTCTTATTGGTCTATTAAATAATTTACTGCATGGTGATGTCACCATGGAAGGGAAAAACTTCATCCCACTAAAACAGTCTGAGATTCCACGCAATCCTTTCAAACAGCTCTTACACCAAAATGGCACTATCATAATATTCACAATTTCACAGTATTATTCCAACTTCACAGTGTGGAAATATACATAAAACACAGGTAAATCTAGTTTGGGCCTTTAATCTGCACTGGGCCTTTAATGAATTCAAACCATTAGTACCGTGGTAATGGTATCCCTTTCCTCCTCCACAGAAATAATAGAATAAAGAAAATATTGGATTCCTTGGATATTTAATAGAACAGTTGAATAAAGAAGGAAGATTTTTTTATAGAATGTTTATGTCTACAGTGGTCACGTTTCAGTCATCAGAGTTGGAAACGTTAGTCAGTATTAGATAAAAAGAAAACAGGGACCCCTCAGTGATCATACAGAATTGTACAGTATGTGGCTGGAGGAGAAACAGTTCCATTCATCAAAGAATGACAAAAGACACCCTTCAGTCTCCCCATTGCCAAACACTTGAACTTTTCTTGGCAAATTTCACTAGAATGACTTATCTTGTAAAGAATAAACAAGTTTTCAAACACTGGAACTATTGGGAAAAACTGCTTCGTCAATGGATACAAGACCACACAACTATTTTCCATAACTGATATAGATAGAACGTGAAAAAACGATCTTTGCTTCAGATTAATTTATAGTTTTTTTTAACTGACATCCGAAAGGCAAAAATATTCTAATATTATTGAGAAGTCTGTTGACGGACAAAGGGTTGAGTCGGTGGCAGAGTAGAAACATTCCAATGAAAGTGCTATTAAAATTCCATTGATGCTGTTTATTCAGTCCACTATCAGACTTTCCTACTGTAAGTGTTAAAAGGGTCTGCTGTTATGCTTTGGAACTCAACTGTTCAAATTACATGAGAATGATGGAGTTCTAATCTCTGGCTTTTGTTTTGGTTATTTCAGATCCCCATTAGCTGTTGCTGAAGCAGCAGCTATTCTTCCTGGATATAAAATAGTAGAATACAATTTATTGTCCTTTATGACTTTTGGTTTCCATAGGTCGGAAAACACAAACACAAACAAAGAGATAACCATTATTAGCTCATTAGAGTTGGATGTACATCAAATTCAATCGCAACGTTTCAGATTGGCTCCCAATTACAGTACTGTGGGGCAACAGGCTTTTGGCCCCAGCAGACAGAGTTTTGTGTATTGAAATAGCAATATCAGTTTCAGCCTTTGATTATAATTCAGATGGATATTCTAGTAAGCCAGCAACTCCATGTAACAATACTCAACTGGGATGTTTCCCGGAAAACAAACACGCGCACTACCGAGTGATGTAAGCACATCAGAAAAAATAAGTATCTACAAGGTCATTTAGAATTTCCCCGTTCATAGCCGCGGGAAGTAGTTTTGGGGTGGGGTCCAGTGCAGCACGCAGCACCCTCAGCACCCCTACTTCCTGGGGCTATGCCTCTGTTACTGATATTGATTTTACTTCTGCTGTTTTCACAATACATAGCAACCACCACTGTGTATTTCCATTTATAAAACATTTACATAAGTATTCAGCCACTGAAAGCAATGTCAGCACAATAACTGTTTATCGGGAGCTTCATGAAATGGGCTTCCATGGCCAAGCAGCCGCACACAATCCTAAGATCACCATGTACAATGCCAAGTGTCGGCTGGAGTGGTGTAAAGCTCGCCGCCGTTGGAGTCTGGAGCAGTGGAAACGCGTTCTTTGGAGTGATCAATCACGCTTTACCATTTGGCAGTCCGACGGACTAAACTGGATTTGGTGGATGCCAGGAGAACGCTACCTGCCCCAATGCGTAGTCCCAACTGTAAAGTTGGAATAATGGTCTGGGGCTGTTTTTCATGGTTTGGGCTCGGCCCCTTAGGTCTAGTGAAGGGAAATCTTAATTTTACAGAGTACAATGACGTTCTAGATGATTCTGTGCTTCCAACTTTGTGGCAACAGTTTGGAGAAGGCCCTTTCATGTTTCAACATGACAATGCCCCCGTATACAAAGCAAGGTCCATACAGAAATGGTTTGTCAAGATCAGTGTCGTAGAACTTGACTGGCCTTTACAGAGCCCTAACCTCAACCTTATCAAACACCTTTGGGATGAATTAGAACATCGACTACGAGCCAGGCCTGAACGCCCAACATCAGTGCCTCACTAATGCTCTTGTGGATGAATGGAAGCAAGTTCGCACAGAAATGTTCCAACATCTAGTGGGTCGGGCACTGATGTTGGGTGCTTAGGCCTGGCTCGCAGTCGGTGTTCCAATTCATCCCAAAGGTGTTTGATAAGGTTGAGGTCAGGGCTCTGTGAAGGCCAGTCAAGTTCTTCCACACCGATTATACATTATTGAGTTACCATGGTGACAGCTTAGAACGTGTTTCCACTGCTCCAGAGTCCAATGGTGGCAAGTTTTTCCCAGAAGAGTCGAGGCTGTTATAGCAGCAAAGGGGGTACTAACTCCATATTAATGCCTATTACTTTAGAATGAGATGTTCGACGAGCAGCTACCCGCATACGATTGGTCATGTAATGTATGTTCAAGTATAAGCATGACAACTTGTATATGTGAGCAAATTGGGCACATGGCATGGCAAACATTTTCCATTTTCGAAAATGCATTATTTTCACTGATACAAAGCAGCCATAAGCAGACGAGTGTGTCCATAAATGCAAGAGGAAGTTGCCTCATTTTGTGAACTGTTGTTCTTGAACCAATAAAATGACAAATCAGTTTACTGCTCAATGGGCAGAGATGCTGATAGTGGGAGTGCACCCAGTCAACTGCCAAGAGTTGAATAATTATTAAATAATAGTAATTGAGCAATAACGTATAATCAAAACCAGCCTTTTACTTGTATTAATCTGAAAAGCTTTGACTCACTTCTATTTCAGTAACTTTGTCAGCAGATGATCAAAGACATAAACAGCCTTCCATGCCTGGGTAGCGAGTTTCGTGGAAAAACACAATTCATCTAGCTCCAACTTTGAGAGATAGAATGCTTTGAAAGTTTCTCGACCTTTACATTTCTATACCCAGAGGTATAGTTCAATAGTTCCTGAAGTGATCTTAAATCATGACAGGCATCCCCATGGTAACCCTGCAACAACCACAGTCAGACAGTTATCAAACTCATTGATTTCCGCCTCCCCCATGTCTAGAATACTGAAAACCAAACATTGGTGGTTTGTTTGTCCTTTCCTGGATTAACAAACAGCAGATTGTTTCATATCACATGTCTGGAGTACACGACTTAGGCCATACCAGAGATTCCTGTGGCCTCTGACAAACCCTTCGGTTCAATGTTCAAACCAGAGCTTTAGCATGCACATTTCTCCAGGCCAAACTTATTATGTAATTAATGCCTTCCCTCTTTACTTTGTACTGAGGTCTCTGGCTGCTTTGGCTGGCTCACTCAGATGAGGACCAGGAGTATAGAAGCTGGCTGGGCTGCCATATAAGGGCAAGGCTACTGTATCTTCACCGCACTTCCTTTAAACTTCCTGTAACACTCCCTGGGCAGAGAGGGTATGTACATGGAGAATGACTCACTCCTATTCTCGTTCTTTCTATCTCCTCCTTCTTCCCATCTACTATATGTTACTGTGTGAGTGTGTGTAGGGTACGTGTGTGAGAGGGAGGGACTGCTTGTTACACTGTTGAAAAGTTTGTGAGAACCTCTTCGTTGTAAATCATTTATCCTAGAAATTCTGTTCAGATTATTTAATGTGCTGAATTCTTATGAGTTGACACATTCTTCAAATTGGGCCCTGATGTCCATTGACAGATATTTATAATTGGAAAACAACATTTTAATTGTGAGGAAAATTTCTTATTCGGCTTAAATGAAATTTACATTTGATGATTTAGAAAAAACTGTAGGGGTTTTGAAAGTGACGTCAACAATAGCCATTGACCAGAAAGCCTTATTCCAAAGACAGATGCCCTTAGTTTGTCCTACAGCACACACTCACCCAGGGTTTGTTAATGTCTGGCCAGCAGCAGTACGGTACTCATTGGAGACATGAGACACAGTTATCTGTTAGAGATGTCTTCAAAGGCTTTTCCTCAGACACAAGCTCACAGGAGGGACCTAGCCATGTTGGACTATGAAATCAAAAACCTGAAAGGAATCAAGTGGAAGGGGAATGCACAATCAGATACAAGAGCCATGAAATGTGTCCTTAATCCAAGAGTTTAGACACACTATTGTTAAAAAATACAAATTGTTCTGCTTTTGAAAGTAATGGGGTCCTACAATGTGTGGCATGATGGGAGTCTGTGTGCGGTCAAAGACATCTGACTTGCAGGCATGGCGTGTGTTTGGATTCAGTAGGATTAAGCTCCTGTCCCCAGCAGTCCCCCTGATCTCCAGCCCTGACGTGACACAGATTCACAGCCTTCTGCTGATGTTTAGGATGAGCCCACTATACACATTACTCAAATACCAGCCTGGCTTCAGAGCCTTATGAAACAAACTTAACGTATTTCTGAGCACCTCCAAGATGTATGATACCTACTAATAGCCTAGTTACTATAGACAGACACAAAAGTAGGGAGGTTCGTTGGGGAGGATGGGTGGGGGTAATCCGTGATCGTCTAGCAATCGAAAGGTTGCGGGTTCGAGTCGTGTCTGAGACAACTTTAGCATTTTAGCTAACCCTTCCCCTTATTCAAAACGTAACCCAATTCTTAACCCAATTAACCTGCTAGGTATATTCACCGAACATTCTGGAGGGTTTTAGTTCTTCAAACCTTTTACGCAAATGATCCTAACCTTTGTCGTTAGTTTCCTTAATCATCAACGTAAATTCTCCCTGTACTTGTCCTTTGTTGTGACTCCTTTGTTGTTACAGAACAACAAGTAACCTGGTCTCAGAGAAAGGTGCATAATACTATACTTCCCCAAGATGTATAGTAAGTTATTCATCCAATTCGTATGCTATTATACAACGGGCTAAGACGTGAAAACTTGTGGAATATGAGTGAGTAGCCTAATATTTGGAATAGTAAATGAAGTCTGGACACTGACTGTAAACTTCACATGTAACCTATTATAATATTAGTTTTAGCTAACTCTTGCGGAATTAAGTGTTCCTCGCAGTAAAATGATACACCAAATGTTCATTTTGTCTCAGGAACAGGAGTAGAGAGATATTATTTCTTTCTTTCTGCATCTTGAGAGAATGAGAATGCATGCTTAGGGACCTGTTATGTAGCCAATGTGCAATTTCTTTCAGCGACATAAAAGCTGACAGCGTTTCATTTTCAACCACATAAAATATCCATCCAAGACAAATTGAAATACTAGCATAAACATGTTGGATTTTTTTCACAGCTTTTAATTTCCTTAAAACTGTTCAAACTGATGTAACTTAGAAATCTCCCGAGTCCCTAAACATACTTGCTCTGTGAGAAAAGCAGAAATTAAAGAGGAAACTTTACACATGTCAACCCTACTGTTGATGATTCATTGATCATTCTAGCGATTAAGCCGATGACATTATTCTGGTGAGCATGGCTTTATTTAGTGTTCTGGACGAGCATCAAGGAATGACAGAAGAGAAGCTGCATGTATCAAATTATAGACAACTTAACAATTATATGAGCCCTAAAAAATATGATTTTCCCGCACCCCCGTCGTTCCGCCATCCCTGAGTAACGTGCACAGGTAGACTACATGAGCCTTTTGAAGTAATTGTTTGACAATCAGATGAAAACATAATGGCTGGTATAAGGGCACAGGGCGAGACCCAGATGCAGTCACGGGAGGCAGATGGTTCGAGTATCTGATATTTATTATTATCCAAGGGGCAGGCAAGAGAATGGTTGTGGACAGGCAAAATATCATAAACAAGGTCAGAGTCCAGGAGGTACAGAGTGGCAGGCAGACTTGAGGTCAGGACAGGCAGTATGGTCAGGCAGGCGGGTTCAGAGTAGAGGCAGGCAGGGGTCAAAACCTGGAGGACTAGCAAAACCTGAGAAAAGGGAGAAAAAAAAGAAGAAAAAAAACAGGAGCACGGAAAAACACGCTGGTTGACTTGACAAACAAGACGAACTGGCAACAGACAAACAGGGAACACAGGAATAAGTACCCTGGGACTAATGAGGAAAACAGGTGACACCTGGAGGTGGGTGGAGAGATTCACAAAGACAGGTGAAACAGATCAGGGCATGACAACTGGTTGTGTTTATGCCACATTTAACGGTGGGCTAATACATTTTAAAAGTTAGACGACAAATCTTTACTGTTAGGCCCATAGAGATTCTGTTAAATTTATATGGATTCTGTATGTAATTTTACATACGCTCTTATCCATAGTGACTTACAGTAGTGAGTGCATACATTTTTAATACAGGTCCCCCGTGGGAATCAAACTGACAACCCTGGCATTGCAAGCACCATGCTCTACCAACTGAGCCACACAGACCCATCTTCGTATTTTTATGCGTGTGCATACAAAGGAGGTTCCCACACCAGAAGGAAATTAAATCTACTTTCACCCCTGAACGTAACGTAATATATCATGCTAAATGGAGTGTCACAGATTTACGTACAGAATAATACAAATTGCCCTGAGACCACATTGCAGCTATAGCCCTGTGAAACTGTGCTGTAGACCAGAGGCAGGCAGACTACTGTTGAGTTACTGCTGTTCCATTCACATGTGTAAGGCACACACTGCACCGTTCATCACAGTTCCATAATTACAGTATACTTACACTTTTAAGCTCAACACTAACAAAACCCAAAAATGATTTTACTGCATGAGGTCTTCTAGAACAAATTTTCTATCATTTTTTAAACTCAAGCAATTGAGTGCATCTCAAAATGCTCCATGTTAAAAGCCAGAAGAACATTACAAATTGATTCAGTACTCAAAAATGTGTGTTGACTGGGCCAGTGTCCATGTTGTGCTGCCGTGTCTGCTCTTTGTCTGAGGGAGAGTTGGTTCCCCTCTTCTTCTCCCTCCTTCTCCCAGGCCACTGAGGTAAAAATGAGTCACTGACTCAGCAGCTGGGCTCCGTCCACCCTCATATCTCCCAGGATTCCACAAGAGACAGCCATGGCCAAGTCCAACTTGTAAACTATGACGGCGTGATCACTTCCTCTTCTTCCTTATATGGACAAGTCCACCAAAGAAAGTTTTAGCACTTCGGGTAACACGTACAGTGCATTTGGAAAGTATTCAGACACCTTCCCTTTTTCCACATTTTGTTACGTTACAGCCTTACTCTAAAATGGATAAAATAAAATAAATCCCTCAGCAATCTACACACAATGCCCCATAATGACAAAGCAAAAACAGGCTTTAGAAATGTTTGCAAATGTAAATATTACATTTACATAGGTATTCAGACCTTTGTTGAAGCACCTTTGGCAGCGATTACAGCCTCAAGTCTTCTTGGGCAGGACGCTACAAGCTTGACAAACCTGTATTTGGGGAGTTTCTACCATTCTTCCTTGCAGATCCTCTCAAGCCTGTCAAGTTGGATGGGGAGCGTTACTGCACAGCCTATTTTCAGGTCTCTCCAGAGATGTTCAAGTCCGGGCTCTGGCTGGGCCATTTAAGGACATTCAGAGACTTGTCCCCAAGCCACTCTTCTGTTGTCTTGGCTGTGTGCTTAGGGTCGTTGTCCTGTTGGAAGGTGAACCTTCACCCCAGTCTGAGGTCCTGAGCGCTCTGGAGCAGGTTTTCATCAAGGTTCTCTTTGTACTTTGCTCCGTTCATCTTTCCCTCGATCCGGAGGGAAAAGTCCCTGTCGTTGAAAAACATCCCCACAACATGTTGCTGCCACCACCATGCTTCACCGTAGAGATGGTGCCAGGTTTCCTCCAGACGTGACGCTTTGCATTCAGGCCAAAATATTGTTTCTCATGGTCTTTAGGTGCCTTTTGAAAAACTCCAAGCGGGCTGTCATGTGCCTTTTACTGAGGAGTGGCTTCCGTCTGGCCACTCTACCATAAAGGCCTGATTGGTGGAGTGCGCAGAGATGGTTCTCCCATCTCCTCAGAGGAACTCTGGAGCTCTGTCAGAGTGACCATCAGGTTCTTAGTCACCTCCGTGACCAAGGCCCTTCTCCCCCGATTGCTCAGTTTGGTCGGGTGGCCAGCTCTAGGAAGAGTCTTGGTGGTTCCAAACTTCTTCCATTTAAGAATGATGTAGGCCACTGTGTTCTTGGGACCTTCAATGCTGCAGACATTTTTTGGTACCCTTCCCCATATCTGTGCCTCGAACCAATCCCGTCTCGGAGCTCTACAGACAATTCCTTCTACCTCATGTCTTGGTTTTTGCTCTGACATGCACTTTCAACTGTGGAACCTTATATAGACAGGTGTGTGTCTTTCCAAATCATGTCCAATCAATTGAATTTACCACAGGTGGACTCCAATCAAGATGTAAAAACATCTCAAGGATGATCAATGGAAACATTAGCTCAATTTCAAGTCTCATAGCAAATGGTCTGAGTACCTACGGAAATAAGGTATTTCTGTTATTCCTTTTTAATACATTTGCAAAAATGTCTAAAAACCTGTTTTCACCACTGATTACGGGGTATTGTGTGTAGATTGATGAGGGGAAAAAAGTATATAATCCATTTTAGAATAAAGCTGTAACGTGACAAAATGTGGAAAAAGGGAAGGGGTCTGAATAATTTCCGAATGCACTGTAAATGTATACTTCTGTCTTACATACAGTACGCCTACTTTCAATCCGTTGGACATATGGAGAGGACAGCAAATCAAGCATATTTGGTTTTTCTATCGTGACAGTTTCAAAGGCATTCAGTTCAAACAAACGCTGTGGTCCATGCAGTTTGAAAAGCACAACGCTGCCCATTCATTTGAGTGGTGATTTATCGTCCCCTTTGAAAACAGACATATCACAGTGTTTTCCTAGGGTTGCCACAAACGCTGTACATCACATAGATCACACATGGTTTTCTTCTAGACACCATCGAAAGCAGCAGGAAATGGGCCTTAACAGCATGACAGTGGTTTACAGAAACACACAGTTTTTAGGAGGTATACGTCTAAATGACTCTCCCAGGACTTCCACATGGCACTTTTAGAATTGTGTTTTTTAACAACAGTTATTACAGTTATATTACATCTATCAAACCTCTTGTATTTGGAAGTCTGAAGTATGAATAATAAAGCCAGCAGGGTTCGGGAGGGACTGTCTTGATTGTAACAGTTTGGTTGAATATAGATCTCCATGATTTTGGAGATTAACACTGTTTGCCAGACTGAAACGAGACTGGTTTCTAATTAACTAAAGGCAGCTGTGGTCTGTTTTCAAGATGGGAATTTAAAAATATATATTTTGGATCCCCATTAGCTGACACCATAACACCAGCTAATCTTCTTGGGGTCCAACACAGAACTTAAAAGACATTACAAATGATTACATTTACATTAAGACATTTCAAAAATGTCAAACAAGTAGGTATTACAGACAATTAAAATACCTGACAGGTAATACATTAAACATTTTGTTGGATTAGTATCTGTCCAGTCATGGTCGATCGCATTAGATATTATTTTATTGTTTTCTTGAGGGTGGATTTATTTTTGCCTGGGAAATGTGATTTGGTAAAGAATTTAATTCAGTGGCTCTGTGTATTACTGTGAATTTGAGGAGAGCTGTCCTTGGTTTGGGGTTTATCAGATGTCCTGAACTAGGGAGGATGAGGGACTGTGGTTGGTCAGGCCTACTTTGGCACAATCTCTTTGGAGTTGGAACTTTTACATAACAAAGTTGATATTCTAAAGTGTTACAGAGAACCCTCAAATTAATCATAAGCCCTGAAAGTTTGTCCATTTTTCATGCCTGTTATTTACGGTGGAGTGGATTACATTAGTGAATGTTTAAACAAAGGTGTTAAGTTTTCATATTCCATTACTGAGCACAGTCAGGTCTCTGTCTCCTTCCATCTCATCTTCCTTCCTCCCTTTCTGTGCAAGGCATGTGATCACACAGAGTGCATGCTTATTTGAATAGAATCCCTGTCACTTCTATTTTAACCAGGCATGGCCCGGAGATGAGTGCAGATATATGAGGGCCTGTTTATAGTTAGGCAGGTGCTCCTAGTTATTGATGCGACGGAAAATAATGGGTCATGCTTTGAGAGACAAAATTATATGTTGGACTTGTCTCCATTTTCCTCTATATCCTCCCTCCTTCTCCTCACATGTTTAGTGAGTGGCATGAATGCCACCATTCTCTGTCTTTCTATCCTGTTTAAAATAGTTGTATATGTCTATACCTGATGCCCAAGAGGACATTGACAGGGACTTGTCTCTTACTGTTCATTTAATCATGTAGGCTGAAATAAGTAACTCCCTTGCAAAGTTCTACATCTCAGTACCAGGAATAGTTTCTTAGTTTCTGTTTTGGGGATTTGGTCTCATTCCCGGAATTTTCTGGTCATTGGCACAACAGTGTGTCACTACCAATAAGTACATGCTATTCCTATCTTCCTTGGAATCTTGCTTTATTTGCATGAGTCAGTATTGGCATGCATAAGGTCGATAATTAGAATATGACCTGTCACTGTTGATTTGCTCCTTGGCTTTTTTAGAAACCATAACCCCAAACCATGAGGTTATTCACTGTTAAAAAAACGGGGAGAAAACAGTTTGTTTTTGCTGGTACAAATATGTTGTGCTTCTTTGATGCAATCTTGAACAAAATGAGCACCCTGAAAATGATAAATAAGTAGTTGTTATCTGGCTCCCTATGAGCTCAAATTGCGCTATTCATAGTTGTATCCTTTTTGAATGAGAAAAGCAAAGGCTAATATCCACAAAATCAGCATGTGAATGAAATTATTTATTTATGTATAAAATAATAATTCCAGTGAGGTAGTCCCTCCGTTCTCTTTGCAACCCTATTCAGAGTGTTTATCCTACTAATTGTATGCTAAATAGTGTTGATTGCTATTGAAAGAAACCACATTATACAGAGAAACTCACATTTCACTGTGGATACACATCATTCTTTGATTAAAAAGTTTAAAGTCAGGCCAAAATTAATTTCATAAGCCCTTTTTGGTAGTTCTGGATAAAAGGCAAGGACCTACTCCTACAAAACACTTCATAGTAATCAGTGCCAACAGCTACTAGTTTCTAAGGAAACAGTGTAAAACATAATGTATCCAATATTATTTAACGGTGTTGATAATGTCTACTATTTGGATGATTGAGTCATGTTCTTAATGTTTTTGATTTCCTGGACAAATGGGATTTCTTTCATAATTACTTTGTTTTGTCACAGTAGGAGCTCATTTATAATTTAGACTGGCCAAAACGACTTACCAGACGCATATATCCAGAACAACTAGGGTTACGTGCCTTGCTCAAGGGCATATCGACTGATTTTTTTCAGGGATTCAAACCAGCGACCTGTGACGTTCGTCGTAGGAACCGGACCAAGGTGCAGCATGGTAAGTGCTCATGATACATTTTATTATAACTCAGAACACTAAACAAAACAACAAAAAAAGAAAACGAACGTCACGTTCTGCAGGCTTGCACTGAGCTGTACAAAAACAAGATCCCACAACTGAAGGAGGGAAAAAGGGCTGCCTAAGTATGATTCCCAATCAGAGACAACGATAGACAGCTGCCTCTGATTAGGAACCATACTCGGCTAAACACAAAGAAATAGAAAACATAGAATGCCCACCCCATGTCACACCCTGACCTAACCAAACAGAGAAAAACAGCTCTATCAGATCAGGGTGTGACAGTACCCCTCCCCCCCCAAAGGTGCGGACTCCCGACCGCAAACCTGAACCTATATGGGAGGGTCCGGGTGGGCATCTACCCATGGTGGAGGCTCCGGTTCGGGGCGTAGCGCCCGCTCTGCCCGCTGATCCCTCCGCTTTTGTATTACCGGACCGTGGATTGTCGGAGGAGGAACCGGACCATGGATCAATCCCGGAGGCTCTGGACTGCAGACCGCCGCTTAAGACTCTGGACTGCAGACCGCCGCTGGGACTCCGGACTGCAGACCGCCGCTGGAGACTCTGGACTGCGGACCGCCGCTGGAGACTCTGGACTGCGGACCGCCGCTGGAGACTCTGGACTGCGGACCGCCGCTGGGACTCCGGACTGCAGACCGCCGCTGGAGACTCTGGACTGCGGACCGCTGCTGGAGACTCTGGACTGCGGACCGCTGCTGAAGACTCTGGACTGCGGACCGCCGCTCGAGACTCTGGACTGCGGACCGCCATTGAAGGCTCTGGACTGCGGACCGTCGCTGAAGGCTCCAGACTGGGGACCGTTGCTGAAGGCTCCGGACTGGGGACCGTTGCTGGAGGCTCCAGACTGGGGACCGTCGCTGCAGGCTCCGTGCCATGGATCGTCACTACAGGCTCCGCACCATGGATCATCACTGGAGGCTTCGTGCCATGGATTATCACTGGAGGCTCCAGGCCATGGATTATCACTGGAGGCTTCGTGCCATGGATCATCCCTACAGGCTCCGGGCCATGGATCATCACTGGAGGCTTCGTGCCATGGATCATCACTACAGGCTCCGGGCCATGGATCCTCACTGGAGGCTTAGTGCCATGGATCATCACTGGAGGCTTCGGACCATGGATCATGACTGGAGGCTTCTTACCTGGAGCTGGAACCGGTCTCACCGGACTGGGGAGATGCACTGGAGGCCGGGTGTGCAGAGCAGGCACAGGGTATACTGGGCCGTGGAGGTGCACTGGAGGTCTGGAGCTTAGGGCTGGCACAACCCGTCCTGGCTGGATGCTTACTTTAGCCTGGAAAGTGCGGGGCGCTGGCACAGGACGAACTGGGCTGTGAAGGCGCACTGGCAACACAGTGCGTAGAACTGGCGCAGGATATACTGGGCCGTGGAGGCGCACTGGAGGTCTGGAGTGTATGGCTGGCACAACCCGTCCTGGCTGGATGCTCAGTTTAGCCCGACAAATGCGGGGCGCTGGCACAGGACAAACTGAGCTGTGAAGGCATACTGGCGACACAGTGCGTAAAGCTTGCACAGGATATCCTGGACCGAGGAGGCGCACTGGAGACCAGGAGCGCTGAGCCGGCACAATCCGTCCTGGCTGAATGCCCACTTTAGCCCTGCAAATGCGGGGCGCAGGCACAGAGCGCACCGGGCTGTGAATGCGCACTGGCGACACAGTGCGCATCACCGCATAACACGA
The DNA here is from genome assembly GCF_901001165.1 of Salmo trutta. Classification (NCBI taxonomy): domain Eukaryota; kingdom Metazoa; phylum Chordata; class Actinopteri; order Salmoniformes; family Salmonidae; genus Salmo; species Salmo trutta. The sequence goes on from NC_042981.1 coordinate 29,681,806, forward strand.
TGCTTGCTAGGTCACTCGCTCCCCACGGTAAGCACGGGGAGTTGGCTCAGGTCTGAACCCTGACTTAGCCAATCTCCCCGTGTGCCCCCCCCCCAAAAAAACAATTGGGGGCTGCCTCTCGTGCTTGCCTCGTTGCCGTGCTAGTTCCTCATCTTGTCGCCGCTCTGCTCTCGCTGCCTCCACCTGTTCCTATGAGAGGCAATCCCATCCAGCCTGGATCTCCTCCCACATCCAGGATCCCTTGCCATCCAGGATGTCTTCCCAGGTCCATGTCTCCTGACCACGCTGCTTGGTCCATTTGTGGTGGGATCTTCTGTAACGTTCGTCGTAGGAACCGGACCAAGGTGCAGCATGGTAAGTGCTCATGATACATTTTATTATAACTCAGAACACTAAACAAACAACAACAAAAAAGAAAACGAATGTCACGTTCTGCAGGCTTACACTGAGCTGTACAAAAACAAGATCTGCCTAAGGGCTGCCTAAGTATGATTCCCAATCAGAGACAATGATAGACAGCTGCCTCTGATTAGGAACCATACTCGGCTAAACACAAAGAAATAGAAAACATAGAATGCCCACCCCATGTCACACCCTGACCTAACCAAACAGAGAAAAACGGCTCTCTCAGATCAGGGCGCGACATGACCCTTCAGTTACTAGCCCAACGCTCTTAACCGCTAGGCTACCTTCCGCCCACTTCATTGTCTAACAGCTGCAACTAAATTATCATATTCCCCTTTTGCTATAGTACTTTGGTATTGCTGGTCCACAGTGGGCTTATTAAGTGTTAGAGGGAGGTTTTCTGGGTCCAGGGGAATAGACAGGCTTGGGCCACTCCCTGACTCACCCATACTGTAGTAGGCTATGTAGCGTTTGGCTTCTAGGCCTGTATGAGACCATTTTTCTGTGCATAGGCCAGACTAACTTTTCCCTCTTATTTGACTTAACTGGCTGCATTCATTATAATCCATTATTCTATACTGTCAGTAGTGATATAAATCATTCCTCAGCTCATGAGGAATCAAAGTAACACATGAGGAATCATAGTAATACATTCAGTCTCCTCAGGAGAGAGGCTCCCAGAGAGGCCTCTGAGGATATGACTGAGGATTCTGTCCCTCATCGAGTTATTCAGAGTCTCTAATTTTTTTGTGTGATTGAGTCACACACACCAGTACTCTATCTGTCCTAGAGTGACCAGGCCTATGATATCCTTGGAGATATAGACTGAGGGAGCCGTCCAGCAAGGCCCGTCTTGTGTAATCAACATCAATAGCAGTTAATATGCCTTCTGGATCCTCCTGACAAGAGGATATGAGACCTCAGGGTATCAGAACAAGCCTAAACATCTGCACTCCTCTTCCTATCTTGTCTGAGAAAATATGTGAATCGGAACCCTATTGGCCCAAAACATCTCTGTCCCATCATCTGTTCCTCCTTAACAGCCCGGTAACAGCAGCAGCCCCACCCGCCTGGACGCGGATTTATTCGATACCTCGGCTTGGCAACTTTGGAAATATTTGGCGATGTGGGACCAACTTTCAGGGATCACATCTCCACGCCGAAGGTTGCTTAAGTTTTTTATTTAGACTGAAAGCTCATGAAAGGACCTATTCTTCGCATTCCAAAACCACCAGTCTTCATGTGCTGATCCATAGCAGAGCAAATGCACGGGAGATTTTATTTGTGGCATGGTTCTCATGCAAGAAACAATGCAATACTAAAGTAGAAATGGCAGAGGTATGCAGTTGAGAAGATGGTAACTGTGAATGTACTTGGAACCTATTACTTTGATATATAGTGCCTTCGGAAAGTATTCAGACCCCTTGACTTGTTATAGCCTTATTCTAAAATTGATTCAATAGTTTTTTTCATCATCAATCTACACACAATACACACAATAGGTTTTTAGAAATGTTTGCTAATTTATTAAAAATACAAAACTGAAATACACATAATTATTCAGACCCTTTACTCAGTACTTTGTTTAAGCACCTTTGGCAGTGATTACAGCATCGAGTCTTCTTGGGCAGGACGCTACAAGCTTGGCACACCTGTATTTGGGGAGTTTCTCCCATTCTTCTCCGCAGATCCTCTCAAGCTCTCTCAGGTTCGATGGGGTGTGTTGCTGCACAGCTATTTTCAGGTGTCTCCAGAGATGTTCGATCGGGTTCAAGTCTGGGTTCTGGATGGGACACTCAAGGACATTCAGAGACTTGTCCCGAAGTCTCTCCTGCGTTGTCTTGGCTGTGTGCTTAGTGTCATTGTCCTGTTGGAAGGTGAACCTTCGCCCCAGTCTGAGGTCCTGAGTGCTCTGGAGCAGGTTTTCATCAAGGATCTCGCTGTACTTTGGTCCTTTCATCTTTCCCTCAATCCTGACTAGTCTCCCAGTCCCTGCCGCTGAAAAAAATCCCAACAGCATGATGCTGCCACCACCATGCTTCACCATAGGGATGGTGCCAGGTTTCTTCCAGACATGATTCTTGGCATTCAGGCCAAAGAGTTCAATCTTGGTTTCATCAGACCAGAGAATCTTGTTTCTCATAGTCTGAGAGCCTTTTAAGTGCCTTTTGGCAAACCCCAAGCGGGCTGTCATGTGTCTTTTACTGAGTTGTGGCTTCCGTCTGGCCACTGCACCATAAAGGCCTAATTGGTGGAGTCCTGCAGAGATGGTTGTCCTTCTGGAAGGTTCTCCCATCGCACACAGAGGAATTCTAAAGCTCTGTCAGAGTGACCATCGGGTTCTTGGTCACCTCCCTGACAAAGGCCCTTCTCCTCCGATTGCTCAGTTTGCCTGGGTGGCCAGTCTTGATGGTTGCAAACTTCTTCCATTTAAGAATAATGGAGGCCACTATGTTCTTGGGGATCTTCTACAGACATTGTTTGGTACCCTTCCCCAGATCTGTGACGCGACAGACTCCTGTCTTTGAGCTCTACAGAAACTGCCACTCTCTGTTATCATCTATGCATAGTCACTTTAATTAACTCTACCTACATGTACATACTACCTCAACTAACCAGTGCCCCCGCACATTGATTCTGTACCGGCACCCCCCTGTATATATTGTTATTTTTTTACTGCTGCTCTTTAATCACTTGTTACTTTTATCTCTTATTCTTATCTGTATTTTTTTAAACTGCACTGTCGGTTAGGGGCTCGTAAGTAAGCATTTCTCTGTAAGGTCTACACCTGTTGTATTCGGCACTGTTGACTAATAGAATTTGATTTGATTTGAATTCCTTCATGGCTTGGTTTTTGCTCTGACATGCACTGTCAACTGTGGGACATTATATAGACAGGTGTGTGCCTTTCCAAATCATGTCCAATCAATTCAATTTACCACAGGTGGACTCCTGTGGATATAGCCGCTATATTGTGGTCACTGCATCCAATGGGTACGGATACAGCTTTAGAACAAAGTTCTACAGCATCAAAAATGTGATCGATACGTGTGGATTTTTTAAAATATTTGTTGGTCTGATGTGATTAATGAGGAGCATTGTAGAAACATCTCAAGGATGATCAATGGAAACAGGATGCATTTGAGATAAATTTCGAGTCTCATAGCAAAGGGTCTGAATACTTATGTAAATAAGGTATTTCAGTTTAAAAGAAATGTATTGCCAAAAATGTCTAAACCTGTTTTTGCTTTATCATTATGGGGTATTGTGTGTAGATTATCCATTTTAGGTTGTAATGTAACAAAATGTGGAAACATCAAGGGGTCTGAATACAGCAATACAATCAGATGGGATGGCATTTTTTTTTTTTTTTTTTTTGTGTGCTCCTTTGGTTGTGTGTTCACATAGCTCTGTGGACGAGCTGGCAAGGCTTCAGGTGACATTCAGAGCTCCATAGAGGAGAAGAGACACACTGGGCACACACGTCAATTCAACATCATTCCACGTTGGTTCAATGCAATTTCACTGAAATGACGTGGAAACAACGTTGATTCAACCAGTGTGCCCAGTGGGGAGGAGAAGAGAAGAGAGGAGACGGTGGGCTTGGAGTCACGGAGCACAAAGGAGTGAATCATCTCTTTGCTGGGCTGGGTGACTAGTGTATGTACTGTACACAACCGTACAAATGGCTGGAAACCTAAAGACTGACTGGAGAGACAAGTGTGTGAGCTGATCCAACACACCTACATTCACACAACCACACATACACACCCACACACACACCACCTAATGTCCATGTCAATAGTAATATCCAGGGCAGGTCTGTCTTATGGCACACAATATTTGTCTTTCCCAATGTGTGATTTTTCAAACAAGTTACGTTCAGAGAAGAGCAGTTGTCATTTCTATTATAGTCAACCTTTGTGTTAAAATCTCCTCTGTCAGTGCTTCATTCCTCTGGAGCTTTATAGGGTTGAATATTGGTATATTTGTGGTCTCTTGCAGTCCTTACATGCTGACCAGACCCCACTCGCGCATCCCCCCAGACCAGAAGCTTCAAGAGGAAGCTTCTTACTGTAACCAGTGCCTGTAATCTGGTTCAGGTTACTAATCAACCTACCAGGGTGTTTACAAACACTACAGGAACAAGATCATCCACACGTATCGATCACATTTTTAATGCTATAGAACTTTGTCTCCGTACCCATTGGATGCAGTGACCACAATATAGTGGCAATATCCAGGAAAGCCTAAGTTCCAACAGCTGGGCCTAAAATAGTGTATAAGAGATCATACAAAAGATTTTGCTGTGACTCTTAGGTGGATGATGTTAAAAAACATTTGTTGTCTGATGTGATTAATGAGGAGGATCCAGACGCTGCACTTGAGGAATTTATGAAATTGCTTCTTCCAATTATTGATAAACATGCACCTGTTAAGATACTGACTGTTAGAACTCTTAAGGCTCCATGGATTGATGAGGAATTGAAAAACTGTATGGTTGAAAGAGATGGGACAAAAGGAGTGGCTAATAAGTCTGGCTGCACATCTGACTGGCTGACTTACTGCAAATTGAGAAATGATGTAACTAAACTCATCAAAAAGAAGAAGAAACTTTATTATGAAGCCAAGATCAATTATATGAAGAATGTGAAAAAAACTTTGGAGTACCTTAAATGAAATTATCGGCATAAAGACAAATTCAACTCCATCTTTCATCGAATCAGATGGCTTATTCATCACAAAACCATTTGATGTTGCCAATTATTTTAATGATATTTCATTGGCAAAGTGGGCAAACTTAGGCAGGAAATGCTTACAATGAACAGTGAGCAATTGTATTCATGCATAAAAAACTAATAATGAAAGAAAAGCAGTGCAAGTTAGAATTTTGTAAAGTTAGTGTGGGAGAGGTGGAAAAATTATTGCTATCGATCAAAAATGACAACTTAGATGGAAAGCTACTGAGGATGGTAGCTGACTCTATTGCCACTCCTATCTGTCATATCTTTAATCTGAGCCTAAAGGAAAGTCTTTGTCCTCAGGCCTGGAGGGAACCCAAAGTAATTCCGCTACCCAAGAGCAGCCTTTACTGGTTCTAACAGCAGACCTATAAGCTTGCTGCCAGCTCTTAGCAAACTGTTGGGAAACAATGTGTTCGACCAAATACAATGTTATTTCTCTGTAAACAAATTAACAACAGACTTTCAGCATGCTTATAGGGAAGGGCAATCAACATGTACTACACTGACACAAATGGCTGATGATTGGTTGAAAGAAATTGATAATAAGAAGATTGTGGGAGCTGTACTTTTAGATTTCAGTGCAGCCTTTGATATTATTGGCATGTTGTTGAAAAAAGGTATGTGCTATGGCTTTTCAACCTCGTAGATTCAGAGCTATCTATCTAATAGAACTCAGAGGGTTTTCTTTAATGGAAGCTTCTCTAATGTCAAACATGTAAAGTGTTGTGTACTGCAGGGCAGCTCTCTAGGCCCTCTACTCTTTTCTATTTTTACCAATGACCTGCCACTGGCATTAAACAAAGCATGTATGTCCATGTATGCTGATGATTCAACCATATACGCATCAGCAACCACAGCTAATGAAGTCACTGAAATCCTTAACAAAGAGTTGCAGTCTGTTTTGGAATGGGTGGCCAGTAATAAACTGCTCCTGAACATCTCTAAAACTAAGAGCATTGTATTTGGTACAAATCATTCCTTAAGTTCTAGACCTCAGCTGAATCTGGTAATAAATGGTGTGGCTGTTGAACAAGTTAAGGAGACTAAATTAATTGGCATTACCTTAGATTGTAAACTGTCATGGTCAAAACATATAGATTCAATGGTTGTAAAGATGGGGAGAGGTCTAGCCATAATAAAGAGATGATCTGCTTTTTTGACACCACACTCCAAAAAGCAAGTTCTGCAGGCTCTAGTTTTGTCTAATCTTGATTATTGTCCAGTCGTGTGGTCCAGTGCTGCAAGGAAAGACCTAGTTAAGCTGCAGCTGGGCCAGAACGGAACGACACATTTTGCTCTTAATTGTAATCAGAGGGGTGTGTGCTCAGTCCCCTCCTGTACTCCCTGTTCACCCACGACTGCATTGCCAGGCACGACTCCAACACCATCATTAAGTTTGCAGACGACACAACAGTGGAAGGCCTGATCACAGACAACGACGAGACAGCCTGTAGGGAGGTCAGAGACCTGGCCGTGTGGTGCCAGAATAACAACCTATCCCTCAACGTAACCAAGACAAAGGAGATGATTGTGGACTACAGGAAAAAGAGGACTGAGCATGCCCCCATTCTCATCGACGGGGCTGTAGTGGAGCAGGTTGAGTTCCTCTGTGTCCACATCAACAACAAACTAGAATGGTCCAAACACACCAAGACAGTCGTGAAGAGGACACGACAAAGCCTACACATTTTACATTTCAGTCATTTAGCAGACACTCTTATCCAGAGCGACTTACAGTTGCATACATTTCATGCATTTTTTATTTTTATTTTTTTTTGTACTGGCCCCCCATGGGAATCAAACCCACAACCCTGGTGTTGCAAACACCATGCGCTACCAACTGAGCCACAGGGAAGACTCCCCCTCAGGAAACTAAAAAGATTTGGCATGGGTCCTGAGATCCTTAAAAGGTTCTACAGCTGCAACATCGAGAGCCTCCTGACTGGTTGCATCACTGCCTGGTACGGCAATTGCTCGGCCTCTGACCGCAAGGCACTACAGAGGGTAGTGCGTACGGCACAGTACATCACTGGTGCTAAGCTGCCTGCCATCCAGGACCTCTACACCAGGCGGTGTCAGAGGAAGGCCCTAAAAATTGTCAACGACCCCAGCCACCCCAGTCATAGACTGTTCTCTCTACTACCGCATAGCAAGCGGTACCGGAGTGCCAAGTCTAGGACAAAAAGGCTTCTCAACAGTTTTTACCCCCAAGCCATAAGACTCCTGAACAGGTAATCAAATGGCTACCTGGACTATTTGTATTGTATGCCCCCCCCCCCTCCAAACCCTCTTTTTACGCTGCTGCTACTCTCTGTTTGTCATATATGCATAGTCACTTTAACTATACATTCATGTACATACTATCTCAATCAGCCTGACTAACCGGTGTCTGTATGTAGCCTTGCTACTTTTATAGCCTCGCTACTGTATATAGCCTGTCTTTTTACTGTTGTTTTATTTCTTTACTTACCTATTGTTCCCCTAACACCTTTTTTTGCACTATTGGTTAGAGCATGTAAGTAAGCATTTCACTGTAAGGTCTACACCTGTTGTATTCGGCGCACATGACAAATAAACTTTGATTTGATTTGAATAATATGCATGCCAGTCTGACTTGGCTAAGAGTTGAGGAGAGACTGAATGTATCACTTCTTCTTTTTATAAGAAACATTGATGTGTTGGAAATCCCAAATTGTTTATATAGTCAACTTACACACAGCTCTGACACACACACTTATCCCACCAGACATGCCACCAGGGGTCTTTTCACAGTCCCCAAATCCAGAACAAATTCAAGAAAATGTACAGTATTATATAGAGCCCTTATTGCATGGAACTTCCTTCCATCTCATATTGCTCAAATAAACAGCAAATCTGTTTTAAAAAAACAGATAAAGCAACACCTCGCGGCACAACGCCTCTCCCCCTATTTGACCTAGATAGTTTGTGTGTATGCATTGGTATGTAGGTTACGTGTGCCTTTAAAAATTTTTTATGTAGTTCTGTCCTTGAGCTGTTCTTGTCTATTAATGTTCTGTATTATGTCATTCTGTATTATGTTTAATGTTTTGTGTGGACCCCAGGAAGAATAGCTGCTGCTTTTGCAACAGCTAATGGGGATCCTAATAAAATACCAAAATACCAGAAGACATCAGGACACGCAGGTTGAAATATCAGAACAAACTCTGATCCAACTATATTAATTTGGGGACTGGTTGAAAAGCATTAAAGATTTATGGCAATTTAGCTAGCTAGCTTGCTGTTGCTAGCTAATTTGTCCTGGGAAATAAACATTGGGTTGTTATTTTACCTGAAATGCACAAGGTTCTCTACTCTGACATTTAATCCACAGATAAAAGGGTAAAAGTTTGTTTTCTATTAATCTATAATCCTTCAGGTTTCTTCTGCTTCTTTGGACTTTATACGGCAGTTGGCAACGAACTTTAAGGTGCATTACCACAACCAATTCGGCTGGAGTGTGGACCTCAGTTCATCTTTCAATCCGCCAAGTGGGTATATGCTCCTAAAAAACAATGAGGAGATGGGAGAGGCAGGACTTGGAGCGCATCAAGTGTCACAAATAGAACCAAGTTCTATTTTAGCGCCTGGCTACGCAGACACTCGTTGACGCGCACAAGCAGTGTGGGTGCAATGATTGAATAACATGTATGTGTACATTTATTTAGCAAAGCTCGTGCACGCGACACGAGCGGTGTGGTCAGCATGTTATAAAATCAAAGAGGGCCTTGTCTTCTGAAATGTGCCTTTCCTATACTGTAGTCACAATGAAAATTCCTAATATCAGGGAAAATAGTTCTAGAAAGGGAACACACAAAGTATCTTTGACTACTAGTTCAGTTAGCATACACATGCACCAGACAAGGCAAGTGACATTCCAAGCATACTAGAACAGACAGGAAGTAAAAACCAAAGACAGGAAAAAATATCTCACCTTCACGTAAATCCAAACACTGACCCCACATGTCAGCTCTGGGTGCACATTGAGCTAAAATAGGCTTAGGAGGGATTTGAGAACACTGTGTGAGATGATAAAGACATGACACTGACAGAGAGGCCTATTTTATTTCTGACAGCAATTTCTGAAGTCAGACTGCAGCATTTTCCTCTCAGTGATATTAGCCAGAAGGTTTCTGTATGCTTAGACGTGGGCTTGCTGACGTAATTGTGTGAGATAGCCAGTCCAGCAACCTCTTCAAAGGGGAAATGCAGTGAGTGTCTGCACAGCCTCACAGCTTGCAAGCTGCCCAGTCAGTATCCAATGTGTCATCGTGTACATTCTACCATGTAGAATCTATATGATATATTCTCACTGCTAAAAGATGGCAGTCAAATTGCATCTGTCTACATCAGTACACAGAAAGTCTTTATCAACAGTTTTTCACATGCTTTCTTGTGAGGCAGACAGACAGACAGACAGACAGACAGACAGACAGACAGACAGACAGACAGACAGACAGACAGACAGACAGACAGACAGACAGACAGAACAAAATAACAGCTTTATTTCAGCTAAGAAAAAGAGGGAAAGGAGGAAAACGGTATTAACACTTGAACCTTTTCTTTTCTTTTGATGATAACCCAACAGGAAGGACAGGCAACATCCCAATCTAAAACTATTTAATCTGCTGTCTTATTGGCAGGGATGTACAGTATATTGTTTTCGAAAATCTGCAGACTGGGAAGTCCTAAATCAACAACAGAAGTTGGTTTGATTTTGCCAAGTCATGTTGTTCTTCTTCTTTCTCTCTCTCCGTTTCTGTGCTTTTGCCGAACTCAGCTGCACTGCAGACGTAGACTATATTGTCATTGGATATGCTTGTTGTGTTTACTCCCTGTGGAATGAGCATGTCTGAAGTCAGATTTCGTGATTATCATTGGCTATTGTGTTCCCAGCTGTATCAACCTAAAAAGTTTCCGTCAAAATATCTGGAATTAAAAGTTTATTGAGTTTTAGGATTCAGAATGCATTTCTCTGATGAGCTACAGAAGGTTGTGTGGGGACACCGTCACTATAGGTGAAATGTCAATCGAGAGGAATATGAACGTGAGGAATAATCACCAGTCATATCAGGCTTCTAGAGGTTTTTCCATAGCAGCACCAGTGTGCCGCTTGGGATTATCACTTGATTTGTTTCTTTAATTATTTGTATATTCTCTACAAACTATCAGTAACATTTCAACTATCTATTAACCCTAGCCCTTACCCTAACCCTAGAACTAACACTAACCTTAACCCTAGCCCTAACCCTTATCCTATCCCTAAACTTAACCCTTACCCTAACCTTAGAATTAATCCTAACCCTAACCTTAACCCTAACCTTAACCCTTACCCGTATTCTAATCTAAACCTAATCCTAACCTTAACCGTAACATCTACAGATGGACTATCTAAATAAAGTGTGACCAGACTGGACACTGCAATTGAGCTCTTAGCTGGCTATGTTGTACACCATGACAATAAACAAAACCTTTAATATATAACGCCTAATGTAAACTCTAGTGTTATTTTTTGGGAACTTCCTTATCTAGGGCTGACACTGAGGACTTGGGAAGAGCAGAATCAACACCCTCTGCATAATCAAAACAGTCGCTTTGTGCGAAGGTGTTAACGGTGGAAGGTGCTAACCCATTTTCACAGTTAGCCATTGTTATGTAAAAATAGGCTGAGAAGTACCAGCAGCCAGAAGTCAGAGCAGGTCCACTGAGTCCATGGCCTAATGAGTCTCTGGAGCCGGGCCGTGGAAGTGGAAACACCAAAGTCTAAGCTTTTTGTTAAAATCGGCGTACACTGGGGTAAATCCTCAGTGGAAATTAGCCATTGGCTCTCATGACAAATGGCTGCTGAAAAAAAAAAGTATATATATGATGGTCGATTTTGGGGTTAGGGTTAGCGCTAGGGTTAGGGTCAGTGTCATTATGCTCTGCAAATCAAACACTACACTTCCAAAAGTGCAGTGAGGTTGACTACTGGCCTCAGTTAGGCCACAGCCAGCCTCTTCCATATGTTGCCTTCTGGAGAACCCTTCTTCTATTGTCACTGAATAAAACCTCAGTCAGAGAAATTAATGAAGGCTCCACCACAAGACTCCTCAGTCCAAACTTTGGATTTGCTTTGGCTACTTTTAATCAAGAAGGGGGAACACCCTGTACCCCAGCATTACATAGGATGGGTGGCTATGAACAAGAGATTTACAATCAATTATGTGCTAGACTGTCACGACCTCCGCCGAAGGTGGCTACTCTCCCTGTTCGGCTGGTGCTCGGCGGTCGTCGTCGCCGGTCTACTAGCTGCCACCGATCCTTTTTTATTTTTCGTTTGGTCTTGTCTGTTTTGATTGTGCACCTGTGCCTTGTTTAGGTTGTTTCGTTTGGGTATTTATTTTCTCCCTACCCGCTTTGTTTTGTGCGGGTTTATTTCGTTTTCCCTGTTTGTATGTTGGGTGACGTGATTCTTGTTCATGTTGTCATTCAGGTGTTTTCCCTAGACTTTTGTTCTAGTGGTGTTTTTGGACTGTATTATGGTCCTGTGCCTGTATGTTTTGGATGGACTTTATTAAATACTTTTGATTGCATTTTCTCCTCTCCTGCACCTGACTCCTACACCCACCTCTCGTAGAGAGCCGTGACATAGATCTGGAAAAATTATAAATACTTGATGTAAAGTGGAAAGGTGATTAAAGTATTTTCAGATTTGAAGGGTTTATTAATGAAGTTTAAAATTCAGTTTTCTTGTGCTGGAGTCAAATCCAAAATAATGTTGCCACAAAGTTCAAGCACCCAAACAAATGAAATAATCTCCATTATTTATTACAATAATATCTGAAATAATACCATCAACTATTTATCCACCTTTTATTTTTAAACTGGTGCCATTTTAGTTTTATGAGGACAAATTTCAATCATGCTCAAGGGGAGCATTTGAAAGTATAATGTTTCTAATGTGTCATGATGCATGGAAATATTTCAGACCTTTTACATTTTGATTAATAACATTTACAACCTGGCAGGTAGCCTGGCGGGTAGGAGTGTTGGGCCAGTAACCGAAAGGTTGCTGGATTGCATCCCCGAGCTGACAAGGTAAAAATCTGTCATTCTTCCCCTGAGCAAGGCAGCTAACCCACTGTTCCCCGGGTGCTGTAGATGTTGATGAAGGCAGACCCCTGCACCTCTCTGATTCAGAGAGGTTGGGTTAAATGCGGAAGACACATTTCAGTTGAATGCATTCAGTTGACTTGGTATTTTCCTTTCCTGTTTCCTAGAAATCACAAAAAATCTAGGTGATGGAACAGTTTTAATTCTTCATAGAAATAAGAAAATGTGTTTGGGGTCAGAATGAACAACAGGTGTGAAAGCTAATCCCTCTGAGGTCGTGAGGGAGTGCGTTAACTCACGAGCAGTCCCCCTGACCCTCTGCACTGCTTCAGCCTGGTCCAGTTGTGTGGGATCATAATCCCAGCACCAGACCAGACCCAGTCTCTATCAGATAAAGTGTCCCGGGCCAGCCGGAGAACATTCCATAGCTGCTCCGTTTCTGATCAACATGTGGACTCTTTAGAGTGAGAGCTGCGTGGAAAATCCTGCATGGAGAAAGCTGCCTAGGACTGATGATAAGATTTGCCCAGAGGGCTCCTGGTCAAGCCAACGATACTGCGGCCGGGCCCTCTGAAGATTAGGCCACATCTGGCCAGGGAAGGACAATGCAATCTGTCCCTCCCACGGCATGCCTTTGGGATGCCATCAATATGCGATAAGCTGTACAAAGCTAGTGATTTGATAAGAAGGGTATTTGATTGATTTCATTACAGGCGTGATATTGCATTTTTCTTGTGAAAATATCAAATCAAATTTTATTAGTCACATGCTTTGTAAACAAGACTAACAGTGAAATGCTTACTTACAGCCCTTCCCAACAATGCAGGGAAAAACAAAAGTATAAAAGCAACATGAAACAATTTTAAAGATTTTATTGAGTTACAGTTCCTATAAGGAAATCAGTCAATTTAAATAATTAAATTAGGGCATAATCATAATAATAATGGATTTCACATGACTGGGCAAGGGGTGAAGCCATGGGTTGTTTTTGGAGGGCATATGCCCACCCACTTAGCAGCCAGGCCCACCCAATGGGGAGCCAGGCCCAGCCAATCAGAATTAAATTTTCCCCACAAAAGGGCTTCATTACAGACAGAAATACTCTTCACCCCCCCCCCCCCCCCCCAATTCTCTGGCAACAATGACATCGATGTCTCAAGTTTTGAGGGGGTGTACAATTGGCATGCTGACTGCAGGACAAGGTGCACTTGTGTAATGATAATGCTATTTAATCATTCAAATGTATTTATATCAATCAAATGTATTTGTAAAGCCCTTCTTACATCAGCAAATGTCACAAAGTGCTGTACAGAAACCCAGCCTAAAACCCCAAACAGCAAGCAATGCAGGTGTAGAAGCACGGCGGCTAGCAAAAACTCCCTAGAAAGGCCGGAACCTAGGAAGAAACCTAGAGAGGAACCAGGCTATGAGGGGTGGCCAGTCTTCTTCTGGTTGTGCCGAGTGAAGATTATAACAGAAAATGGCCAAGATGTTCAAATGTTCATAGATGACCAGCAGGGTCAAATAATAATAATCACAGTTGGGGTAGAGGGTGCAATAGGCCAGCACCTCAGGAGTAAATGTCAGTTGGCCTTTCATAGCTGATCATTCAGAGTATCTCTATCGCTCCTCCTGTCACTAGAGAGTTGAAAACAGCAGGTCTGGGACAGGTAGCACTTCCAGTGAACAGGTCAGGGTTCCATAGCCCCAGGCAGAACAGCTGAAACTGGAGCAGCAGCACAACCAGGTGGAATGGGGACAGCAAGGAGTCATCAGGCCAGGTAGTCCTGAGGCATGGTCCTTGGGATCAGGTCTTCCAAGAGAGAGAAAGAGAGAGAAAGAGAGATTTTTTTTTACTTAAATTCACAGAGGACAGCGGATAAGACAGGAGAAATACTCCAGATATAACAGACTGACCCTAGCCCCCCCAACACATAAACTATGCAGCAATACTGGATGCTGAGACAGGAGGGGTCGGGAGACACTGTGGCCCCGTCCGATGATACCCCCGGACAGGGCCAAACAGGCAGGATATAACACCACCCACTTTGCCAAAGCACAGCCCCCACACCACTAGAGTGTCTATCTTCAACCACCAACTTACCATCCCGAGACAAGGCCGAGTATAGCCCACGAAGATCTCCGCCCACGGCACGAACCCAAGGGGGGTGCCAACATGGACAGGAAGATCACATCAGTGACTCAACCCACTCAAGTGGCGCACCCCTCCTAGGGACGGCATGGAAGAGCACCAGTAAGCCAGTGACTCAGCCCCTGTAATAAGGTTTGAGGCAGAGAATCCCAGTGGAGAGAGGGGAACCGGCCAGGCAGAGACAGCAAGGGCGGTTCGTTGCTCCAGTGCCTTTCCGTTCACCTTCACACTCCTGGTCCATACTACACTCAATCATAGGACCTACTGAAGAGATGAGTCTTCAATAAAGACTTAAAGGTCGAGACCGAGTCTGCATCTCTCACATGGATAGGTAGACCATTCCATAAAAATGGAGCTCTACAGGAGAATGCCCTGCCTCCAGCTGTATGCTTAGAAATTCTAGGGACACTAAGGAGGCCTGCATCTTGTGACCGTAGCATACGTGTAGGTATGTACGGCAGGACCAAATCCGAAAGATAGGTAGGAGCAAGCCCATGTAATGCTTTGTGGGTTAGCAGTAAAACCTTGACATCAGCTCTTGCCTTAACAGGAAGCCAGTGTAGAAAAGCTAGCACTCGAGTAATATGATCACATTTTTTGGTTCTAGTCAAGATTCTAGCAGCCGTGTTTAGCACTAATGGAAGTTTATTTAGTGCTATATCCGGGTAGCCGGAAAGTAGAGCATTGCACTAGTCTAACCTAGAAGTGACAAAAGCATGGATACATTTTTCTGCATAATTTTTGGAACGAAGTTTCAGATTTTTGCAATGTTACGTAGATGGAAAAAAGCTGTCCTTGAAACAGTCTTGATATGTTCGTCAAAAGAGAGATCAGGGTCCAGAGTAACGCCGAGGTCCTTCACAGTTTTATTTGAGATGACTGTACAACCATTAAGATTAATTGTCAGATTCAACAGAAGATCTCTTTTTTTTCTTGGATCCTAGAACTAGCATCTCTGTTTTGTCCAAGTTTAAAAGTAGAACATTTGCCGCCATCCACTTCCTTATATTTGAAACACAGGCTTCCAGGGAGGGCAATTTTGGGGGTTCACCATGTTTCATCGAAATGTACAGCTGTGTGTCATCCACATAGATAAGATCTAAACCAGGCCAGAACTTGTCCGTGTAGACCAATTTGTGTTTCCAATCTCTCCAAAAGAATGTGGTGATCGATTGTATCAAAAGCAGCACTAAGGTCTAGGAGCACGAGGACAGATGCAGAGCCTCGGTCTGACGCCATTAAAAGGTCATTTACCACCTTCACAAGTGCAGTCTCAGTTCTATGATGGGGTCTAAAACCAGACTGAAGCGTTTCGTATACGCTGTTTGTCTTCAGGAAGGCAGTGAGTTGCTGTGCAACAGCTTTTTCTAACATTTTTGAGAGGAATGGAAGATTCGATATAGGCCAATAGTTTTTTTATTTTTCTGGGTCAAGGTTTGGCTTTTTCAAGAGAGGCTTTATTACTGCCACTTTTAGTGAGTTTGGTACAAATCCGGTGGATAGAGGGTTGTTTATTATGTTCAACATAGGAGGGCCAAGCACATGAAGCAGCTCTATCAGTAGTTTAGTTGGAATAGGGTCCAGTTTGCAGCTTGAAGGTTTAGAGGCCATGATTATTTTCATCAATGTGTCAAGAGATATAGTATTAAAATACTTGAGTGTCTCCCTTGATCCTAGGTCCTGTCAGAGTTGTGCAGACTCAGGACGACTGAGCTTTGGAGGAATACGCAGATTTAAAGAGGAGTCCGTAATTTGCTTTCTAATGATGATGAATTTATCACTGCTGAAGTGAAAGCCATCCTCTCTTGGGGAATGCTGCTTTTTAGTTAGCTTTGCGACAGTATCGAAAATACATTTTGGATTGTTCTAATTTTCCTCAATTAAGTTGGAAAAATTGGATGATTGAGCAGCAGTGAGGGCTCTTTGATACTGCACTGCACTGTCTTTTCAAGCTAGTCGGAAGACTTCCAGTTTGGTGTAGTGCCATTTCCGTTCCAATTTTCTGGAAGCTTGCTTCAGAGCTCGGGTTTTTTCTGTATACCAGGGAGCTAGTTTCTTATGGCAAATGTTTTTTGGTTTTTAAGGGTGCGACTGCATCTAGGGTATTACGCAAGGTTAAATTGAGTTCCTCAGTTAGGTGGTTAACTGATTTTTGTACTCTGACGTCCTTGGGTAGGTGGAGGGAGTCTGGAAGTGCATCTAGGAATCTTTGGGTTGTCTGAGAATTTATAGCATGGCTTTTGATGATCCTTGATTGGGGTCTGAGCAGATTATTTGTTGCAATTGTAAACGTAATAAAATGGTGGTCTGATAGTCCATGATTATGAGGAAAAACATTAAGATCCACGACATTTAATCCACGGGACAATACTAGGTCCAGAGTATGACTGTGGCAGTGAGTAGGTCCGGAGACATGTTCGACAAAACCCCATGATGGCTCTGAAAGCCTTTTGGAGTGGGTCTGTGGGCTTTTCCATGTGAATATTAAAGTCACCAACAATGTGAATATTATCTGCCATGACTACAAGGTCCGATAGGAATTCAGGGAACTCAGTGAAGAACGCTGTATATGGTCCAGGAGGCCTGTAAACAGTACCTATAAAAAGTCATTGACTAGGCTGCATAGATTTCATGACTAGAAGCTCAAAAGACGAAAACGCAGTCATTTTTTTTTGTAAATTGAAATTTGCTATCGTAAATGTTAGCAACACCTCCGCCTTTGCGGAGGTGTTGCCACACCTGTCAGGTGGATGGATTATCTTGGCAAAGGAGAACTGCTCACTAACAAGTATGTAAACAAATTTGTGCACAACATTTTTGAGAAATAACATTTTTGTGCATATGGAAAATATTTGGGATCTTTTATTTCAGCTCATGAAACATGGGACTAACACTTTACATTTATACGTTTATATTTTTGTTCAGTGTACATAATGAGTAAAGATAACTTGCACGGGGTACCAGTACAGAGTTGATGTGCAGGGTTATGAGGTAATTGAGGTATATACTGTAGGTAGGGGCAGAGTGACTAGGCAACAGTATACTGTAGGTACTAAACAGACGCAGTAGTGTATGTGAGGAGTAAAAAGAGTTAGTGCAAAAAGGGTCAATGCAGATAGTGTAAGTTAGCTAAATAAGTGTAGTATCAGGACAGTATTGGTGTATTCATAATAACTGCTCTGGATGTCCTCCTGTTGATTTGTATGAAGCTCAGATAGTCTTCCAACTCAGGTGATCAGCATGTGTACAGTAACGCTTGTTACTGGGAGGGGCAAATGCATCAAACTTGCAAATTCATTCCCAAACATAATTATGGTAAATTTCAGGCCTAAATCCAAGTTTCCCACTCTACCAAAACATGTTCTCTCTCACTCCAGCTCTGGACTGTAATGTATCTGCTCTCGCACACAGAATTGAGATGACGTGACAGGAAAGAAAAGCAAAGGTTGAGGTGACAGGAAAAACACTTCTACGTGCCTTTCTTAAGCCCTGGCCTGGAGAGACATCTCACGGACCTCCTTTCCCCCAGAGCTTACATAAGCAGAGTGCAGCCACAACATTCCCCCTCCACTCTGCCCAGGGCCATGAGTCTCAA
The DNA here is from genome assembly GCF_901001165.1 of Salmo trutta. NCBI lineage: Eukaryota > Metazoa > Chordata > Actinopteri > Salmoniformes > Salmonidae > Salmo > Salmo trutta. The sequence continues at coordinate 29,699,816 of NC_042981.1, forward strand.
CCACACCACAGTACACCACGGCACAGCCCACATCACCATCACCAGACAACACATTTCATTTGACTGCTGTCAGCATGGCCGCTACGTTTTCAAGCTGGGGCTGTTTAAACAAGCAGCTGAGACAGCCAGTGGCCACACAGTGCAGTGCTCTGCCACGGGGATGATTTGCTCAGGTCCCGTCTAATCGATAAACAAATGAACTTATTGTGAAGTGTAAAAACACCCCGAGTTAGCTATGTTTATGTAGGTTTCTCTCCCTCTTGCGGGGGAATCAGGCCAGAAACTACAAACACCTGCTCCTCTTATAACGAGAAGACCCTAATAGGTGTGCCATTTTTCTGGGTTTTGTGAATTCTGAAAACTAGAATATGGTTTACATAATGAGTGTTTACTGGTATAATAATGTATGGTTAGTTATGTTATTACCAATAATTGAAGATAACTAACAGTAAGACTCCCACCGTATTTGGGCCATTTAGTCAAATAATAACTACCGTAATTTCCGGACTATTAAGCGCACCTGAATATAAGCCGCACCTACTGAATTTAAAAAAGATATTATTTTGAACATAAATAAGCCGCACATGTCTATAAGCCGCAGGTGCCTACCGGTACATTGAAACAAATGAACTTTACACAGGCTTTAACGAAACACGGCTTGTAACAAAAATAAATAGGCTTTAACGAAACACGGCTTGTAACAAAAATAAATAGGCTTTAACGAAGCACGGCTTGTAACAAAAGTAAATAGGCTTTAACGAAACACGGCTTGTAACAAAAATAAATAGGCTTTAACGAAGCACAGCTTGTAACAAAAATAAATAGGCTTTAACGAAACACGGCTTGTAACAAAAATAAATAGGCTTTAACGAAACACGGCTTGTAACAAAAATAAATAGGCTTTAACGAAACACGGCTTATAACAAAAAATACAAAATTAGCAGTAAACAGTAGCCTACCAAGAAAGTCATTGGTCACCATCTTCCTTCTCCTGTGCACTGAAACCACTGAAACCATCTCCTTCGGTGTCGGAGTTGAATAGCCTCTGAATTGCTTCATCCGATATTGGATCGTTAACATTGTCGCTCTCGTCACTTTCATCCGGAGGCAAATCCCCCACTGAGCCCTCTTCAACACGCAGCAGTCCAGCCTTTCGAAACCCGTTGATGATAGTGGATTTTTTGACAATGCTCCACGCTGTCTGGACCCACTGGCAGACTTGACCATAAGTTGCTCTTCGCATGCGGCCGTTTTAGTGAAGGATTTCTCCCCACTTGTCAACCAAGCCTCCCACTGAACACGGAGCGCCACCTTAAATGCACGATTTACACTGATGTCGAGTGGCTGCAAATACTTTGTTGTGCCCCCAGGAATCAGGGTGACAAAATCACTACCGTAATCAGAATGATGGGATGTTTGAGAGCGCTCGATTTAATCTAAACAGTAAACAAAAATAGTTGTTTGACCTTAACCCGTTCGGCAATTTCATTGGTCTAATGAAAGCTTCATGCCTCCAAAAAACTGAGCACGTCACAGAATGTGTTTTTTGGGGAAAAAAATTTGAAAGCAGGAAAAATCCATATATTAGCCGCGTCATTGTTTAAGCCGCGAGGTTCAAAGCCTGGGAAAAAAGTTGCGGCTTATAGTCCGGAAATTACGGTAACTAATAGAAAGTAGTTGTCATGGATGTCGTATGAAAGAGACCAAGGCGCAGCGTGCGTATCGTTCCACGTCTTTATTTCTATGTGAAACTATGCAAGAACTTAAATATGATCCCCAATTAGAGACAATGATGACCAGCTGCCTCTAATTGGGAATCATACGAAAACCCCAACCTAGAAAAAACAACCTAGAACACAACATTGAAAACGTAAACTAGACAAAAACCCCAACATAGAAAAAAGAAACTAGAACCAAACATAGAAATAAATAAACTAGACAAAACCCCCCAGTCACGCCCTGACCTACTCTACCATAGAAAAATACGAGCTCTCTATGGTCAGGACGTGACAGTAGTACTAAACATTAGTATTTTTGGCAAATGTCATTAATACATTAACTTTTTTGAAGGTTTTGAGGAGTCTCATTCTGCTTAGCAAAACAAAGACAACCCCAAGGTAGACAGTCAGCAGCACAGATAGGGGCTTGATTGAATCAGATCTGCTTTAGCCAACATCCACATAGAGGTTGTTTTGGTGGTGTCGGAGGTGGAAATGTTTTAGAGCTCTTGGCTCTAATTCAGTCTGTAAAGCTGAAGCGTTACAGATTCCGCGATAGTTTTTTAAAGGTAATTTCCGATTGAACCAACATACAGCTTTTACCGTGAATGCTGTCTCCACTAAAGCAGGAACATTGCCTTTAAATTTCATTCACGCTGTAAAGCTGAACTTCCGCAATGTGGATTGCGTAGAGCCCTTAAGCCTTGTTCACAAAATCAGTTTTGTTTTTCAAATCAGATTTCTGTGTGTTCAAACAGCAGTCATTTGCTGACATGGCTACACTAGGGGATCTATACACTAGGGGATCTATAGCCCTTCTTTGGACACTGTGTTAACAAATCTGCAAATGAGCTTCAATGCCATAGAACACTCCTTTCGTGGCCTCCAACTGCTTTTCATTTCTAGAAAAACTAAATGCATGCTCTTCAACCGATTGCTGCCCGCACCTGCCCGCCCGACTAGCATCACTACTCTGGATGGTTTTGACTTAGAATACGTGGACAACTACAAATACCTAGGTGTTTGTTTAGACTGTAAACTCTCCTTCCAGACTCACATTAAGCATCTCCAATCCAAAATTAAATCTAGAATCGGCTTCCTATTTTGCAAAAAAGCCTCCTTCACTCATGCTGCCAAACATACCCTTGTAAAACTGACTATCCTACTGATCCTTGACTTCGGCGATGTCATTTACAAAATAGCCTCCAAAACTCTACTCAGCAAATTGGATGTAGTCTATCACAGTGCCATCCGTTTTGTAACCAACGCCCCATATATTACCCACTACGGCGACCTGTATGCTCTCGTTGGCTGGCCCTCGCTACATATTCGTCGCCAAACCCACTGGCTCCAGGTCATCTATAATCTTTGATAGATAAAGCCCCGCCTTATCTCAGCTCACTGGTCACCATAGCAACACCCACTCGTAGCACGCGTTTCAGCAGGTATATTTTACTGGTGATCCCCAAAGCCAACATCTCCTTTGGCCGCCTTTCCTTCCAGTTCTCTGCTGCCAATGACTGGAACGAATTGCAAAAATCACTGAAGCTGGAGACTATTATCTCCCTCTCTAACTTTAAGCATCAGCTGTCAGAGCAGCTTACCGATCACTGTACCTGTACACAGCCCATCTGTTAATAGCACACCCAACTACCTCATCCCAATATTGTTATTTATTTATTTTTGCTCTTTTGCACCCCAGTATCTCTACTTGCACATCATCATCTGCATATGTATCACTCCAGTGTTAATGCTAAATTGTAATTATTTCGCCTCTATGGCCTATTTTTGCTATTTTCACAAGCACAATTATCAGCGTTGGTGCAAAAGGGCTTGATTTTGATGAATAAAAACAAGTTGTGGGTATGTCGAGGCTTGGCCCCTCACTGGCCAATCAAAAAGTGTTCCATGGCTAAATATGTGGTTGATTCAAGTTGTGTATTCACAGTATTTTATGTATTGCCTTTGAATCAACTCCAATTCCAATGTTAGTCTGTTATAGTTTGTTAAACTGCTTAAAGAAACAAAATGACCAAATGTAGACCAATCCCAGCTTTGCTAAATATGTTAACCTGAACCTGTTTGCAGTCCACATTGTTCTAAATAATTGCATGACTTCAATGTGGAAATATATACATAGCATTCACACTGATGTAGGGGCTTGGCCCACTGTAATTGCATTATGGCTGAGCATGGACATGTCAAATGTCGTCAATAAGAAAGATTAAATTCACTAAAAAGAGAGTGAATAATTCTAATCAAATTCTAAACAAAATGAAACAACAACTTGTTTTAAATAGGCTCTATGTCTAAATACACTTACAGGCACCGTAATTGCTTCCCATGAACATATAATATTAAAACAACGCAGACTATGGAGGGTTTTAGGCACATCCAAACTTTTTACAGTAGCTGGACAAAGATCCAATATGAAGAGAAAAAGAATGTCACCTATACACTGCTCCCAAATAGGCCTATGATCTATGTACATAATCAGAACCATTTTACAGGTCAGATCGCATTCACACATCTCCAGAAGTTGCATTGCAAGCGCGACATGGATGTTATCACCATAATACCAGAAAGTTGAATCATTCTAATAAGTTTGGTTGTAATAAAATAAACCAAAAGCAAGCAATAATGTTTTTTAAACAACAACAACAATACATGTTAAATGTAATGATATCATAAAATCGCCAGGATAAAAAAGACACATTGCTGTTGAACAAGCCTTCGTTATAGTAGGCCCAAGGATGAGCTATGGTTTTCCACACATGAAACGGAAAACAATCCATTTTTACAGGTTACAGAAAACTTCAGAATCTTCATGATGGGTTTGGATACGTGGTCTAAGTCCAAAACGGGACCTGCATGGCTAAAATACTGTGGGCCTGTCTACAATGCATAGATAAAAAGTGAACGTCAGCTCACTGTTTTACTGATATCAAACTTTATATTTTAATAAAGCTTTGGTGATTAAGATTTATTTCCAAGCAGTCTCAGGAGCCGAACCATTTATCGACAATTTTGGGCAGACAAAAAAAAGGCCTTAATTGAGAGGAGGGAAGGCTATGCTTGGTTTTTAATAAAATAAAACGAAATGGAAAAACCATTTGTTTTTATGTTTCTACATACGACGTATACAGGCACTAAAATTACATTAAGCTACTCTTGTTCCATGCGCATATGGGCTGTGTGCATCACGTCTCTATAGGCTGCGTTTTCGCTGTCAAAATGAATGCCATAACCAACTGCGTTACCGCTAAAAACTTAAATATCCCTATCAGCGCTGCCTGAAATGAGCACTTTGGATCAAGTTTTTAAGGACACACCTCAAATATTTTCACCCCGCCCATCTGAGCACAAGAAGCTGATATAGCTGATGGGTGGCAGTATCGGTGTGAGGGTAAAATCACTGGGGAAGCCAAGCCAGGAAAAAAAAGCTATATTACAACCTATGTGTTGTGATAATTGCTTGTTTGTTCTATAACCTGTTAGTTCATATACCTTGCCTCAATGATATATAGGCCTAAGGCCGAGACAATAAGAAGACACAGTGGCAATATATATTCAACCACACCTTTGTTTCATCACAAAACCAGGAGAGCAACATCTGTCCTCTGAAATCCCACAAAGCATTTTGCATGTAACAAACAGTTACATGACATACAGCTTGGTCAAGCAAGTTAATGTTCTCAACATTTTCGGACTAATAAATAATCATTGATTTAGAACCACGGAGAGTTACCGCAAATCAAAAAGAAAACAGGAGCTGCCTCCGCTATTCCAGCACCATTTCAACTTCAACATTTCAACATCATCAAATCACCTATGCATACAGTGACAACTGAAAGATAACAAAAACAATTTAGTCCAATCAATGTAGGCTAAATTTGATGTGGCTGTCCATGGTACTGATTTGTGTGTGGTTTGAAATGTGGCTTGACATATCTGATTCCCCGTGCTTTTTGGTTGTTCACACTGCAGGAAAATAACAGATTCAAATCAGATATGCAAAACTTTAGAGCTGTCAAATCCACAAGTGGCTCCCAACATTTAGGGCCGAATTAAAAATCACAGGCCTGGGTCATTCCTCTGGACCCAAGCCTTTGTTACCAGACCTCTCATACCCTTCACCAGCAGGGGACAGTGCTTGGGGAACACAAAACCACAACTAAATACCCTCTCCAGTAGAATATTACCTTTGAGGCCCCTGCTGTGGCATGGAAGTTGAGAAGGCAACATTCAATCCAGCCTCTAGGCCTCAGACTCCCCTCCGGACTGTGTGAGAGGCTGCGAGGCATACATAGCCTGCAGAGCGCTCCTCTGTGTATGTGTCACTCTGAGGGCTCATCACTGTAATCCCCAGCTGGGTTGATGACCCCAGGGGAAACGGTGGGAAATTAGTGCAGCTAATTGCTCTCCTGTCTGACATGACACTGCCGCTGTGCGCCGAGAGGGATCCCTCTGAGGCCACTGCCCTGTCAGCACAGTGAGGTGTCTGAAGCGGCCAGACTGGGCCCTGTCAACCACCCCAATGAGGAACAAGGTGTTGAAACACCCATTAATGTCTACTTAACAGACATGTGTCATGTTGTGCCTTGTCATAACACTCTTATGGTATAAAACGGTTTCTAGTGGACAGCGCTGGGCCCATTTAGCAAAAGGTGAGTACCCTGTCAGATGCAGGCAGCACAGCTTCAATACTAAATCCCAAACACCACAGGGCCTGTGGTTTCTTTTAACCACTACATTTTTCCACTATGTGGGGAGAGAGAAGTGGAGCAGTGGGCCCTCCAGCTAACTGCTGCTGTCTACACATGCCTGCTTTAGCTGGGGTCTTCTAGTTCCCTGTGAGGCACCGGGCCCTCCAGCTAACTGCTGCTGTCTACACATGCCTGCTTTAGCTGGGGTCTTCTAGTTCCCTGTGAGGCAGCGGGCCCTCCAGCTAACTGCTGCTGTCTACACATGCCTGCTTTAGCTGGGGTCTTCTAGTTCCCTGTGAGGCAGCGGGCCCTCCAGCTAACTGCTGCTGTCTACACATGCCTGCTTTAGCTAGAGTCCTCCGGTTCCCTGTGAGGCAGTTAATGGGTTGTTGTAACTCCTAACAGTATGGTGTCCATTAAAACTGTTTATCGGGTCATTCCTATCTAGATGGCTTTAAAATTGGAGACTTACGAGGCTCCTCATGTTACCCTGTATTACTGTGTAAACCATATAGTGCCCTTTGGATGGGGAATGCTCAGATCTGAAATGGAGATAAAGTGAGGTTTTATACCTGACACCACAGCAGTGGACCATTCACCTCCACATAGCCCTGTGCTCTACTACAGTAATGCACAATCTGAGTGTGACAGGTATCAACAGCCTCATTGTCCTGTTTGTAAGGGTTTTCCCCATTAAACGTTATCCCTGATGCCTTAATCCCTGTGTGAGAACATAACCTCAAATGATTGAACAGGAGACAGAGAGACTGCCTGGCATGGAGAAACCGGGACAGGGAGAAGGCATAACAGGCTGGGCATTATTCTCCATGGCAGAATCCTGCATTCTGTGAACACACTGGTCAGCTGTGCCAACCCTAGATAGGTGCCAGCCCTGCCATGCTGTGTGTCTTACTGATGTCCATATTACAGTGAGTCTGACACAGCCCTAAGAAGAGTAGCAGTAGAATGAATGGGAGAGTTGTTGAGAACCAGGCTGGGTCTGGTCCAGCGATTTGGATGGACATCTGGAGCAGCAGCTGTGTTGTTGATTCACTTCTTTAATGATTTTTGACTGTAGCTTTACCAGTGTGACTAAAATGACTATTCCAGTAAACATACCATATTGCTTTGACAGTCTGTTGATGGTAGTGTCTGTCTCCAGAATTGACTGTACATTTTGCTCCTTTGGAAAGGGACATTAGGCATAGACTACTCTTACTGAAATGAGCAGCATGTTAAACAATAATTGCTTGTGTTTAATGGACCCAAACAGAGACCTCTTATGCCCAAAGGCATGCCCCAGTACTGCCTGCCAACAGCCAATCTGCTAGCATACCCTGTTGTCACACAGCCCCTATGCCCTTTAATGTTGAGGCTCAATGTTAATGAGTTGAATCCAGGCTCCTTGGCACAAGCACTCACTTTCTGCCAGCTCCGTGCCTGCAAACTCAGACCTGCACCTCCTCAGTTATTAGGGATTGACTAGTTCCAAAGGTCACTGACAGTGCAAAGTGTGACCTACTGTATGTGCCCAATATTGGGCCCTCTGCTTTGTGGTCTGTGTTTCAGAGGAGAACAAGGGGAATAGGGGTCAGAGACTCAGAATGAGGAAGCCATCCCCTTACTGCCTGTTACTTTGCCTATAGCATATTATAATTTGCCTGTACTAATTGTTATTTTGCATGGGTTGAATCTGATCAACCAACAATGAAACTAATGGTAACCCTTCATTTTACAGTCCAGTAATTATTCGGTAATAACTAGGTAAATACCTAGTAACAAAAAGTAAATACATAGTAACTATTTAGTCCAAAACATACTTATTAGGAACCAAGCAAGTAAGTACTACATACTTACTGAGTAAATACATTATAAGAACTTGTAATTATATATATATTTAGTGCACAAGGTTAGTATTGAGGACCTGATAAGTAACTACAAGGTACTCACTGTACTATGTAAATACCTAGTCACAATATCTATGTGACATTTTATTTATTTATTACCACATACCTACCACATTAATACCTTCAAGTCAATCATGCTGATATTTGTAGTCTCTCATGTTGTTTCTACGTATTTTACCTTTAGTTCTAAGGTGTTTATATTCAAAGCGCTGTAAAATAATATTATGTCTGTTTCCAGGTAGACACAATGTAGTTACTTGAGAAATCCCATCCCATGCAGACAACAGCAAATCTGTCTGATCTTATCCTGTTGTTTCATGTTACCACCTTCACACTTACAGGTTAGGTACAAGGTAAGGGGGCTATAAAATGAAGCCGTTGCTAATACCATGTAAATACCAGGTACTTGCAGATCAACAAACTCTCCTTATGAATTAGTGAAATGATTGTGTATATATAATGTACCAATCATTTTCCTGTAGTTATTAGGTATGCATGTTGTAACAGGGCTGTAAAATGAAGGTTTCCAGGTAGATTCCAGGTACATTCCACGAAGACAGGAGCAAATCTGTCTGTGATCTTACCCTGTCGATACATAATGCCACCTTCCCACATAGGGTAGGTACGGTATAAAAGGGCTGTAAAATGAATAAGTGGGAACATTTCACAAGCACACAACTCAGAGTGAAGTTTATTTCATGAAAATCAACCAGAGGTCAGTAGAAGCACACTGTGTTAGTATACAATCATATAAAAGAGTTAGCACATTTATTTTTATAAGGTCCTCAATACTAACCTTGGGGGCCAAAACGTATACTGTATAATCACACTTTGTATAATCAAAACTTTTGTCATAATTGTTGAAGCCGTGTTGAATGGACCAAACTGCAGGCGGAATGTGGATACTCATCTTTTAATGTAAAGAATAATAAATTAAAGCAAAGTATACACAGGAAAACAATAAACATGAAACTCACGACAGGCTAACAGGCTTACTACAAACAAAAAGACTAGCAGTGTTAGCACAACCACCCACAAACCCAAGTGACAAACATACTCCTAAATATATGACTCCCAATCAGGAACAACAATCCCCAGCTGTTCCTGATCAGGAGTCACAAGACTAACACCGAAACAGACATACTAGACAACACATACAGACTTCTTCTGCCATGTCCTGACCAAAATACTACACCACTACTCCCTCTGCTGGTCAGGACGTGACAACTTTGTACATACTAAGTTAGAATGTAGTACTTACTTGCTTGGTTCCTAGTAAGGATGTTTGGGACTAAATATTTACCATGTATTTACTTTTTGTTACTAGGTATTTACCTAGTTATTATTACCTCATAATTACCGGGTAGTAAAACGAAGGGTTACCGAAGTAATGTCACACCGATCCATCAGTGAACAACTGAAATGATTACACGTGTACTGCTTCACAGATTGTTGCTGATCTTATTGTCAAAGCTTAGAGAAGCAGACTCTTGTCTTTGTCTAAACTCCATGGAAAATGTTAAATCTGCAAGTCATCATACACAGTATATGAGTATTAGAATTGGACAGGTTCCAGTCTGCCAACATGTGTGTTCACAAAAAAGACCAATTCTAATATATGCGTGGTCACATTTGGTATAGAAAGTGCAAAGCAGTATGCTACAGTAGTCAGTTTACATGAAGGCTACAGTATATTGAAATCGATTCCATCCTAATTGTCCACACTACTAGAGGTATCTCTCAGCCAAAGACGTGACCTCTACATTGAATTCTGGTGGTGGTAACTACTTAACTACATGTGTATACACCAATCAATTAAAGCAGGTCACCTTTTGAAATTGCCATTTGACCCAATTCTGATAATGTGAGTTACAACCAGACAATCTGGGCCCATGTGCTGGAATGTGACAGCACATAAGCTATTTCCATCCCCATTATGTCATCTAACCGTGATGAGCTATAGACACTACTTTCAACTTTTTGTTATTTTGACCACTGCGGCATGCCTCCCACATCTCTAGAACTAATATTTTGCTTTCAGAAAAATTCCTAATCCACTTTGCTTTATATTTTTTGGGAGGAAAATTCGTTTTTTATTTTTCCTACACACACTGTGCGAGACGATAAACACAGGACTGCAGTATCTTTGTTCCGGCCGCGACCCCTGTGTTGTTTGTATCAGATTTACAATGGTGATTAGCTATTCAAAACATGCGCTCCTCCTGTTGACACAACATTCTTGAGTCCTGTAAATCAGTGGGATTGTTATTAAGAGAAGATCTACAGCAGGAATGTGGGGAGATGTGCAGCGCATTGTAGTGGGCAGAGGGAAACTATCTCTCATAATTCTCGAGGACAGTGGCATTGTGGACGTGCAAGCACACTGGGCTTCTGATTTGATTAAATCTCCCCACGGAACATCCGAGAGCTTGAAATCATAAAAAATGTCCCAGATCAACTCCACAGAGAGGCAGGCAGTAGGCTCTCCCTGGATTAAGCTGTTCTCCTCTTGATCTCATGTGGAGAAAAAATACCACACAGAAGTTGTCTCTCATGGGGAATTTGTTGTTGAATGGAATACTTGAGACTCTTTTGGAAATAGATAAGCAGTGAGGATTAACCACAGTGCCATTCTGAGGGAAGTCTGGAGTGTTCTAGCAGGGATTCTTGATTGCTGTTTTGAATATAAGGGGATGTTTACTTCCCAGTCTCACATCTGGTCTGTCTGTGGTCATGACTGGAGACTGTTAACCCATCAGCCTCGTCAGGACAAATATTTAGGTATAGTCGTGTCATTACTAATTAGCTTGTAGTGGTAAAATGAGTGAAGATGGAAGTAGTTATGTTAGCTTGAAGGTCCCAGGAAGGTCATGACCTGGAAGGTACAATGGAGCTACTACATCCTGTGCTATATCATCATAACCCAAAGCAAGGCCAGTTACAGGAGTAGTTGACTATTTTATAACTTGATGTTGGATGGTTCCTCACCCTGAAAGTAGTCTATAGGTCAAGAGAAACTGTAATCCAGGTTTCAGTTTTTTTTAAACACCTACTACAAACTTCAGCTAACCTTAGCCACCACAAGTTAACAATCAATGTAAGTGATTGGGGCATGTGAGCATGTTTAAAAAACATAATGTCCAATTCACCTGAAATCAATTCAAATCAACTCCATATTTGGTTTGATGTTACTTAAATGTGATTTGGACATTAAAAGAAACATGCTGTCACGCCCTGACCTTAGAGAGCCTTTTTTATTCTCTATTTTGTTAGGTCAGGGTGTGACTTGGGTGAGCATATCTATATTTACATTTCTTTGTTGGCCTAGTATGGTTCCCAATCAGAGGCAGCTGTTTATCGTTGTCTCTGATTGGGGATCATACTTAGGCAGCCCTTTTTCCCACCTGTGATTGTGGGATCTTGTTTTTTGGTTAGTTGCCTGTGAGCACGCCATTTACTTCATGTTTCGTTTGTGCTTTATTGTTTTGTTTGGTGAGTTTCATTTATTAAAAGATGTGGAACTCCACGCATGCTGCGCCTTGGTCTCCTTCTTACGACGGACGTGACACATGCTCACATACCCCCATCACTTCCATTGATTGTTAACTTGTGGTGGCTTCAATTAGCGTGGATTCGTTTCTCTTGACCCATACTTTCAGGGTGAGGGACCATCTAACATAAAGTTGTAAAATAGTGAACTACTCCTTTAATAGTTTCCAGAGCCATGCAATCTGATGAGGAATAACAAGGTGAATTCCACTGTGTTCATTTGAGAAAAGTGAAACAGCAGGGTGACCCTCTCTACTTCCTATAGGCCATGAGGAACTGTCAGCCTATCACAGAAAACAGTAACTTTACTAACACACTATACTAACATGGACTGGGAGTGGCATTCAGGATTTCAAAAAGTGTCTGAAAGATCAAAGATTCCATTACACCCAAACTGCTTGCTTTTATCTTGTCAAGTGAAAGGGCACATTCCTCTCAGGGAGTTCACAAAATGAGCACAGAAATGAAATGTTCACCATCCATTGAACAAATGTATAGTGAAGAATCAAATCAAACGTACAAGGACATGCAATAAAACAAAAGTCCCTGTATTCAAGATAGAGCAAGAATAATTTCTGACCTTTAACCACAAACCTGCTGTGTCTCTGCCGTAGACAGTAATAACCACATCGTATTTCAAAAATAGGCATGCGATCTAAAGTGACATGTTATTTTGTCAGTGATAGTTTTTTCCTGGATAAGTTTTTTTTTTATTTTACAAAATCACATGAAGTCAAAGACAAAGAAACGTGAATACCATGTGCTACACTCATTCTTAACAACAATAACTTTGAGCTTACAAAGCAGACCCCTCTTTTTTTTAAATGAGATGAACTGAATATCGTCCTCATGTAATATAATGTACAAACACAATGTCTCAAGATATAAATTCACAGCCCCTCTACATCCGATCCCAGTCTATTCTGTGGACAACTTTTTCCTGTGCACCTTAGTGCACAACAGGGTCTCTGCAATATACTGGGTAGAGAGTCAAAGGACAGGAACACAGTGGCATAGGGGACTTCTGAGTCAATATACCATTACATAATACTCTTACATAAGGGAGTCTGAGATGGCCCGCCAAGTGCCTGCTGCTTCTGGAGAAAAACACTGACACAGAGTTACTTGGAAAAACAGGATTTATTGATGCTAGCTACAAAGTCTGACGCCTTGTTTTATGCTAACATTCTTAACTAACAGTATGGTCAAATAAGATGATTCAATCAGTGCATTTTCCTACTGGTGCTTTAAACACCAGTTTGTTTGTTCCATTCTCACTAACATGAAATGATGTTAGACATTTTCAACAGATACTGTACATAAACATCTAGGAAATATGAGTAGACAGTTATAAAATGTAGGCCCCTTTTCACCATTTGTCAGGGGAAACAAACCACATTGTTTTCTGATTGAATTAAGCTTTAAGTTGTACAGCGTTATTATTGTGATCTATCAAATACCTTTCACCACAGGTTTGTGCCTTTCCCACTGTGCTCAACTGATTCACTCATTCCATCATGATTCTGGAATAACCAATTTACTAAAGAAGAGTAAACAGCATATAACTGAGCAGACAGAGTTTGAAATCTGAAGTTTGTGTGTCTAATCACTAACGGTCCTCCAAGGCTGGGCCTGTGTGTGAAGATTTCCATAGATTTCCATTACTGGGAGAATAGTAATGTATTTCATTGATAGCAGCTAGATAGCAGCTAACAGTGCAGTTCACAATGATTAGGTTGTTCATTAATATCAGGAATCAAGGTAAGACCCAGATGCAGACACGTCGAATTGACAATATTTCATATTCCAACAGGGGCAGGCAATAGACTGATCAAGGCAGGCAGGGGTCAGTACACCAGGGGTGGTGCAACGGTACCGGACGGCAGGCAGGCTCAGGGTCAGGGTAGGCAGAGGTCACCAATCCAGAGGTGGGGCAAAGGTACAGGTCGGCAGGCAGGCTCAGGATCAGGGGCAGGCAGAGTGGTCAGGTAGGCGGGCTCAGAGTCAGGACAGGCAGGACAACCAGGAGGGCAGGTACTGGAACCCCCTGCCCCGAGGTCGAACCTTCAGGAGATGCCTCACCGTGTAAGCCGGTTGGCCGTCGATGAGACAGGGGAGAGGGGTGGGCCTGGAAACAGGAGACAAAGGGCTGTGAGACAGAGGTTTGACTCTGGACACATGAAAGATGGGATGTATGCGAAGGGTACGGGCCAACAGAAGACAAACAGCAGAGGGGCTAATAATCTTGAAGATTGGAAATGGGCCAATAAACCGGGGGGAAAGTTTGCGGGATTCAACCTGGAGGGGCAGATCCTGGGTGGATAGCCATACCTTCTGTCCGAGACGATACCAGGGAACCGGGGTTTGATGGCGATCCGCTTGTCGTCAATACCTGCAAAGTACGACGACAGCGGCAGAAAAACATCTGGGCAGAAGGTACGCCGACCTCTTCCTGCTGCTCGGGGAAGAGCGGGGGCTGATACCCCAGGGAACACACTCAAACAGAGATAGGCCTGTAGCAGAGCAGGGAAGGGTGTTGCGGGTGTACTCGACCCACACCAGCTGTTGGCTCCAGGAGATTGGGTTGGCGGAGACCAGGTAGCGCAGAGTAGTCTCAAGATCCTGGTTGGCTTGCTCCGACTGGCCATTGGACTAGGGGTGGTACCCAGAGGACAGGCTAGCTGACGACCCAATGAGAGCGCAGAACACCTTCCAGAACCAGGATGAGAACTGAGGCCCCCAGTCGGAGACCATGTCCACGGGCAGTCCATGGATCCGGAAGACGTGCTGCACCATAAGCTGGGGCGTCTCCTTGGCTGAGGGTAGTTTGTGGAGAGGAATGAAGTGAGCGGCCTTGGAAAACTGGTCGACCACAGTCAGCATGGTAGTGTTGCCCTCAGACGGGGGGAGACCCGTGACGAAATCCAGGGATATGTGAGACCAGAGATGGTGAGGGACAAGCAGTGGTTGCAGAAGACCAGCCAGAGCTTGTCGAGGAGTCTTATTCTGAGCACAGACCGTGCAGGCAGAGACAAACACGGCAACATCCAGAACCATCGTAGGCCACCAAAAGCATTGTCGCACAAAGGCCAGGGTCCGTTGGGAGCCCGGGTGGCAGGCAAGCCTGGATGAATGGGCCCACTCCAAGAGCACAGAATGGACAGCTTCAGGCACAAACATCCGATTATCAGGCCCCCCCAGGGTTCGGCTGGAAACGCTGCGCCTCCTTGACCTGTTTCCCTATACCCCAGTTGAGTGCCGTCACCAAGCATGAGGTGGCAAGGATGGTCTTGGGTTCCGGGGAACCCTGCGCCGGTAGGAGAAGAAGAAGGACTGATGAATCCTGCAGCAAGGGTGTCCCCAATGTAGCTCTCCATTTCCTTGGTCTCAGGTCCCGACAGTGAGTACAGTCATCCCCGGGGCGGAGTCGTGCTAGGGAGAAGGTCTATCCTGCAGTCATAAGTTCGATGCGGTGGTAGCGAAGTAGCCTGGACCTTGCTGAACACCTCCCGGAGGTCCTGGTACAACGCGTAAATGGCGGAGAGGTCCGGGGCACCTTACTAGCTCCCAGGGAGACGTCCAAAGGCAGGTTGTGCTGACTTCAGGCAATGGGTATGGCAGAACGGCCTCCAGTCCATGATGGCACCAGTAGACCAGTTAATGAGGGGATTCTGTTGCTGGAGCCAGGAGAATCCCAATACCACGGGAATCTGAGGGTACGTGATGAGCAGGAACTGGATAGCCTCGCTGTGGTTCCCTGACACACGTAGGTTGATGGGAGTGGTAATGTGGGTGACTCTGCCTATAGAGCGCCCGTCCAGCACTCTAACGTCCATGGGAATGGAGAGTGGCTGAGTGGGGATGTTCAGCTTGAACACCAGGGTAGCGTCCAAAAATCTCTTGTCAGCCCCAGAGTCAATGAGAACACGGAAAGATTTGGACTGGTCTTCCCACAACAGAATGGCATGAAAAGGGGTGCGAGCAATGGAAGCAGGAACGTTCTCCATATGGCCCACCAGAGTACTCACTCTTACCGGTGAGCCAGTTTTTTTAAAGGACACAAAATGAACAAGGGTCCTGCAATACAGACAACTCTTCGTGTCAATCCTGTATTGCTGTTCCGCTGGTGACAGCCCAGCTCTGCCTAGTAGCACAGGCTCAAGAAGCAGTGACTTGGTCATCTTCGGCAGCCCTCGGAGTAGGTCGGGAAGCCTCGTGTTCTCTCGGCACCGAGACTGTCGGGAGCTTCCGGGATGACTCGGAGGCAAGGTGGGAGCCCTGGGCATGCAAGCAAAATCCAATTTCCTCTCCCTCCGTCGTTCCCATAATCGCCCATCGATACGGATGGTCAAAGCGATGAGGGAATCGAGATCCATAGGTAACTCCCAGGCTGCAAGCTCGTCCTTGACCTCCTCCAAGATGCCGTGCAGGAACATATCGAACAGTGCCTCTTGATTCCAAGCACTCTCCGCTGCCAAGGTGCGGAAATCCACCACATAATCAGCTGCGGAAGTACTTCCAAAGCTGGATTAGCTTTCGGGCAGCCTCTCGCCGGGAAAACGGGGCATCAAAAACCTTCCTCACTTCTCCCACGAACCCCTCCAGACTAGCGTTGTTCCCACACGGCAGTAGCCCAGGTGAGAGCCCTCCCGGACATCAGCGTGATGAGGTAGGCTATTTTGAATCGATCCGAGGAGAAAGAGGAGGGCTGAAGCTCAAAGACGAAGGCACACTGAGCTAGGAACGCCCAACAGGTGCTTGGCACTCCATTGAAGCATTCCAAAGGAGTTAAGCGGGGCTCCCGAGAAGGTGGAGTGACCGATGAGCTGGCACTGCTAGCATCTGAGTCTCTGAGGAGCTGTGGGGTTACCACCGTAGTAGGCGGCCTCCCAGACAACCCGTGGAATTGCTCCAGCAAACTGTCTAATGACCGGTCATGGCATTCACCCAACGTTTGGTTCCCCTCCACAAGGCCACAAAGCAATTCCTCGTGCCTACTGATGGTGGCTCCCTCAGTGGAGATGGCATTGCGCAGCTGGCCCGGGTTTGCTGGGTCAGTCATGGCCAGTTCGTACTATCAGGAATCAAGGTAAGACCCAGATGCAGACACGTCGAATTGACAATGGTTTAATATTCCAACAGCGGCAGGCAATAAACAGGTCAAGGCAGGCAGGGGTCAATACACCAGAGGTGGGGCAACGGTACCGGACGGCAGGCAGGCTCAGGGTCAGGGTAGGCAGAGGTCAACAATCTAGAGGTGGGGCAAAGGTACAAGTCGGCAGGCAGGCTCAGGGTCAGGGGCAGGCAGAGTGGTCAGACAGGTGGGCTCAGAGTCAGGACAGGCAAGGGTCAAAACCAGAAGGGCGATAAAAAGAGAGACTGAGAAAAGCAGGAGCAGAGAACAAAAACACTGGTTGACTTGAGAAACAAGACAAACTGTCAAAGGACAAACAAAGAACACAGGTATAAATACACAGGGGATAATGGGGAAGATGGGCGACACCTGGAGAGGGGTGGAGACAATCACAAGGACAGGTGAAACAGATCAGGGTGTGACAGTTAAAGTGTGTTTCCTGAGAAGAGAAGAGAAGCGAAGAATTGTTTTGATTAGTTGGGGGTCCTGGGTAGAAAGTCCTGGGTAGGGCTTCAGAACCAGGCTGAGAAGCCGTGTTTTTCCTTCACCACCCAGATGCTGTTGATCACCTTACCATACTGAAAGACAAAGAGGCATTCTCCTTCATCACAGTGAACAAAACAGGATGAACAGGCCAATGACTTCTGCCTTCCTGTATTACATAACATCAGTAAGATATTGCAGAATGCCATCCACTTCACAGTTAGGTGTAGAATTGAGGTATTCTCTCTCTGCTCACCTGGTCATCGGACACCTGCTCCAGATACAGATGGGTGGTGTTGTGTACATGCATGCAGGTGTGTCCATTATCTGTATTGCAGAAGGCACTCCAGTCCCTTGGATTAGATATGGCACCGACAGATATGGCAGCTCTGCTTCTAGCTCCTAAGTAACTTTGCAGTATTTCGTTTTTTTGTGTGTAATTTCTTACATTATTAGCCCAGATTTCTTTTGTATTATTACATACAGCCGGAAAAAACTTTTCGATATCAGAGCGGCGGTAACTCACCAGCATTACAACCAGGAATATAACTTTCCAGAATTGGATCCTTTGTTCGTACCCCCCAGGGCAATTTAACTTATTCCAGAGGATGCTCCAAAACACCGCCAGTGGAGAAGAGGTATTCGGAGTGGACTCAGGAGGCGTGCACACCATCCACCGCTTCTGGGTATTGTACTCCCTAATGTTCAGTCTCTGGATAATAAAGTAGACAAGCTCAGGGCGAGGATCTCCATCCAGAGAGACATCAGGAATTGTAACATACTCTGTTTCACGGAAACATGGCTCTATATTGTCCCTGTCCATACAGCCAGCTGGGTTCTAAGTACATCGCACAGACAGGAAATAAAGAACTCTCCGTGAAGAAGAAAGGCGGGGGTATATGCTTCATGATTAACTACTCATGGTGTGATTGTGATAACATACAGAAACTCAATTACGTTTGTTCACCCAACCTAGAATACCTCACAATCAAATGCCGACCATATTACCTCCCAAGGGAATTCTCTTCGGTTATAGTCACAGCCCTGTATATTCCCTCTCAAGCCAATACCACGACGGCCCTCAAAGAACTACACTGGAATTTATGCAAACTGGAAACCACGTATTCTGAGGCTGCATTTATTGTAGCTGGGGATTTTAACAAAGCAAATTTGAGGAAAACGCTACCGAAGTTATACCAACACATTGACTGTAGTACTCACTCTGGAAAAATATTGGACCACTGCTACTGAACCTTTTGAAATGCAAAAAAGGCCCTTCCCCGCCCTCCCTTCGGCAAATCTGATCACAACTCTATTTTGCTGCTCTCCTCCTATAAGCAGAAACTCCAACAGGAAGTACCCGTGTTAAGGTCTATTCAACGCTGGTCTGACCAATCGGAATCCATGCATCAAGATTGTTTTGATCACACGGACTGGGATATGCTCCGGGTAGCCTCTGAGAATAAGTTCATCAGGACGTGTATAGGAGATGTTGTACCCACTGTGACTATTAAAACCTACCCAAACCAGAAACCATGGATAGATCGCATCATTCGCGCAAAACTGAAAGTGCAAACCACCACGCATTTAACCATGGCAAAGTGACTGGGAATATGGCCGAATACAAACAGTGTAGTTATTCCCTCCGTAAGGCAATCAAACAGGAAAAACATCAGGACAGAGACAAAGTGGAGTCGCAAATCAACGGCTCAGACACGAGACGTATGTGGCAGGGACTACAGACAATCACAGACTACAAAGGGAAAACCAGCAACGTCGTGGACACCGACATCTTGTCTCCGGACAAGCTAAACACCTTCGCTCGCTTTGAGGATAACACAGTGCCACCGACGCGGCCCGTTACCAAGGACTGTGTAAGACATTTAAGCGTGTTAAGGCCATCAGACTATTAAATAGTCCTCACTAGCCGGCTTCCACCCGGTTACGCAACACTGCACCTTAGAGGCTGCTGCCCTAAATGCATAGAACAGTAGTCACTTTAATAATGTTTACATATTGCTTTACTCATCTCATATATAAACTAAGCAAAAAAGAAACATCCTTTTTTAGGACCCTGTCTTTCAAAGATAATTCGTAAAAATCCAAATAGCTTCACAGATCTTCATTATAAATGGTTTAAACGCTGTTTCCCATGCTTGTTCAATGAACCATAAACAATTAATGAACATGCACCTGTGGAATGGTCGTTAAGACACTAACAGCTTACAGACGGTAGGCAATTAAGGTCATAGTTATGAAAACCTAGGACACTAAAGAGGCCTTTCTACTGACTCTGTAAAACACCAAAGGAAAGATGCACAGGGTCCCTGCTCATCTGCGTGAATATGCCTTAGGCATGCTGCAAGAAGAAATGAGGACTGCAGATATGGCCAGGGCAATAAATTGCAATGTCCGTACTGTGAGACGCCTAAGACAGCGCTACAGGGAGACAGAACGGACAGCTGATCATCCTTACAGTGGCAGACCACGTGTAACAACACCTGCACAGGATTGGTACATCCGAACATCACACCTGCAGGACAGGTACAGGATGGCAACAACAACTGCCCGAGTTACACCAGGAATGAACAATCCCTCCATCAGTGCTCAGACTGTCCGCAATAGACTGAGAGAGGCTGGACTGAGGGCTTGTAGGCCTGTTGTAAGGCAGGTACTCACTAGACATCACAGGCAACAACATCGCCTATGGGCACAAACCCACCGTCGCTGGACCAGACAGGACTGGCAAAAAGTGCTCTTCACTGACAAGTCGTGGTTTTGTCTCACCAGGGGTGATGATCGGATTTGCGTTTATCGTCGAAAGAATGAGCATTACACCGAGGCCTGTACTCTGGAGTGGGATCGATTTGGAGGTGGAGGGTCCGTCATGGTCTGGGGCAGTGTGTCACAGCATCATCGGACTGAGCTTGTTGTCATTGCAGGCAATCTGCCTTGGTGGAAGAGTGAGGTAACATATCACAGCAAGAACTGGCAAATCTGGTGCGGTCCATGAGGAGGAGATGCCTGGCAGTACTTAATGCAGCTGGTGGCCACACCAGATACTGACTGTTACTTTTGATTTTGACCCCCCCTCTTTGTTCAGGGACACATAATTTCATTTCTGTTAGTCACATGTCTGTGGAATTTGTTCAGTTTATGTCTCAGTTGTTGAATCTTATGTTCATACAAATATTTACACATGTTAAGCTTGCTGAAAATAAACACAGTTGACAGTGAGAGGATGTTTCTTTTTTTTCTGAGTTTATATACTGTATTCTATTCTTGTAACGGCTGTCTTCTTCGTCAGACGAAACAGAGAAGTCATCGTCCGAGAAAGTGGACCAATACGCAGCGGAGTTAGTGTTCATCTTTGTATTTTTAATTACGTAAGAACACTATACAAAACAAACAAGAAAACCGACAGCCAAACAGTCCTGTCAGGTGCAAAACACTAAACAGAAATAATCCCCCACAAAACCCAAAGAAAACACATGCTCCTTATGTGTGACTCCCAATCAACAACAACGAACTTCAGCTGTGCCTGATTGGGAGCCACACACGGCCCAAAACAAAGAAATACAAAAACCTAGAAAAAACATAGAACGCCCACCCAATGTAATGCCCTGGCCTAACCAAAATAAAGAACAAAAAAAAACCTCTCTATGGCCAGGGCGTTACAATTCTACTGCATTTTAGTCAATTCCACTGCGACATTGCTCAATCTAATATTTATATATTTCTTAATTCCATTCTTTTACTTTTAGATTTGTGTGTATTGTTAGATAATACTGCACTGTTGGAGCTAGGAACACAAGCATTTTGCTACACGCGCAATAACATCTGCTAAATATGTGTATGTGACCAATTAAAATGTGATTTGATTAGGGGCGAACAGATTCTCCTGGCAGCCCTGAAAAGACCATCCACAATCCATCATCTATGCTACTTCACAATCCTTCTTTGATCATGTATTGCGTACTATCTTCTGTTTTTAGTCAAAGGTTCATCTTCTGTTTGTGGAGAGCCACGTGCCTCCCTTAGGCTTATCCTCAGGATCCTGTGACGTTTGGAACACTGGACTGTGGCTCTGGTGCTGTCCTGACACCACTTTGATATGGGTATGACTAACTCATCTGTGGTTAGTCATCACATCAGACAGCATTTATACAGATGAAAATAATTGAATTGTGCACCAGATAAATAGCTGTTTGAATACTACAGCTCACCAACTTTTGAATGTGATAAAAATAAGTCAAAGCATTAAGCTACTTACAGTAGAGCCTGTGATGACATGTACTGGGGCTTTGGCTGTTCCATGCGCCCATTGAAAACTTTGGGAGAGGACCATCAAGGGGCTCTTCAGTCTGTGACAAAACATTGATGGAGAGTGTATAATATACTGATTATTCACATGGGAACTGACCTTGTAGCCATAGACAGTCCACAGTCTCTCATATGTGTGCTCCTGGGCCCATAGCTCCAGGTCCAGTCCTGGAAAAAGACATTTCAATAGTTGATATGAAACTTTAGATACAGTATTTATTTACAGACTATGGACACCAACACAAAGGACTAAGAGCAATTGCTGGATCATAAGGCCTTTTCATGCCAATATTGTATTATGAAAATATTAATTAGTTAACCCCCATAGAACGTGCATCACATGTTTGCCTATTTATTCACATTTGCTATCCATCAAAGAGCACTAAATATAATGGTTCCCAATAGCTTAGACCACTCAAGAAACTCTTAAAGGCAACAAACAAGCTAGAGAAACGTATAGGAAAACACTTGGATAAGGGCTTTTGGGTGGCGTCCAAACCAGCAGTCTGTCGTTGTAATAAAGGAAATGTGTTTGGATTGCTCTGCTCACGCCAAATTTTGGGACATTAGTCTGTCTGAGAGGACAGATTTGTGAGCGTAACACCTATTTGAGCACAGTGCTATTGTGTGAGGTCATCAAACGGAGACCATACTGTGGATGCATAATACATCCTCCAGACCCGGTGCAGCCGGTTTGGTGTCGTTCCGTCCGAGTCGGACCTGAGCCAGAGCAGAGAGACAGACAGACAGATAGCATGCTGGGATTAGGATCTGAAACCTGAAATCTGGTGTCGCTCTATCATGCCAGGCTGTCACTCCATACCCATGCCAAGTGCTGAATAAAACTATGTGGTTCAAATTGCTGTGATTACAACATCTAACACAGACAGACGTGCTTCAGGGCTAATGTGGACTAGCCAGTTGCCTAAGACGTTGCAGGTCAGACACGGCAATTAATGTGTCCAGCAACACAGCAGAAAACAAATCCTGTAGATGCTTTCACGTAACATAGAAGAGCACGCTGGGACACAGCCTAGCTTTTCTTCACATATCTAACAATGCTATGTCAAGTAAATCATCAGGACCATGTGATTTATAAAGTGTATTAACAGAATGATATAGAGCCCCCTTGGCCAGACATTAATAACAATTTAATGAGTAAAAAGTTTCATGAGGGGGAGCAGGGAGTTATTCCTAGTTGTAAATCTTCTCTTATGATCAGTATAGGGGATGTTTGGCCGGTCGACCGATTGTTGCTCAGATTTGGTCAGATTTACACCCCTCAGGACGAGGAGCGATCAGAGTGTTTCTGCATGGTGACAGCGGAGCTCGCTTCAGCACCAAGCTCAGTCCCCCTCTGCCTCGCTCCCTGCTGGACTGCCGCATGTCGCCTTCTACACACCCGTCAGGCCCAGGGTGATCTGCACCGCAGCCCTCACCAGGTCTGACTGACCAGACCACTCCAAACACGTGTTGCTTAATAGAGGACGGCTGTGCTCATTGTCGTTACACCTTTTGGATGCTCCCACTCTAAAACCCCTTGTACATGTTAACAACAGTTGCTGTTGAAGTTTATTGTTAAAACAATTGCACATTCATTCATCTAGGAATACCATTCGTGTGGCTCAGTTGGTAGAGCATGGTGTTTGCAACACCAGGGTTGTGGGTTCGATTCCCACGGGGGACCAGTATGGAGAAAAAAATGTATGAAATGTATGCATTCACTATTGTAAGTTGCTCTGGATAAGAGCGTCTGCTAAATGACTAAAATGTAAATGTTCATAACTAATACAGAGAGAATCATCCATCCATCTATCCATGAAATTGACCTGCCTAATCAGTGAGTGGTTTTATGCCGTACATACAGTACCAGTCAAAAGTTTGGCCACACCTACTCATTCAAGGGTTTTTCTTTACTTTTACAATTTTCTACATTGTAGAATAATAGTGAAGACATCAAAACCATGAAATGACACATATGGAATCACGTAGCAACCAAGAAAGTGTTAAACAAATCAAAATATATGTTTTATTTTAGATTCTTTAACCTGTTGGGGCTAGGGGGCAGTATTTGCACTGCCGGATAAAAAACGTACCCGATTTAAACTGGTTACTACTCTTGCCCAGAAATGAGAATATGCATATAATTCGTAGATTTGGATAGAAAACACTCTAAAGTTTCTAAAACTGTTTGAATGGTGTCTGTGAGTATAACAGAACTCATATGGCAGGCCAAAACCTGAGAAGATTCCATACAGGAAGTGCCCTGTCTGACAATTTGTTGTCCTTCTGTTGCATCTCTATCGAAAATACAGCATCTGTGCTGTAACATGACACTTTATAAGGCTCCCATTGGTTCTCTAAAGCCGCCAGAAAGTGGAATGGGGTGTCTGCTGTCTCTGGGCAAAGTACAACAGCTCTGTTTGTGGGGACAGTGAGACTGAGATGCGCGTTCACGAGAATTCTCATTTTTTTTCTTTCAGCCTTTGAATGAATACAACGTTGCCCGGTTGGAATATTATTGCTATTTTACGAGAAAAATAGCATAAAAATTGATTTTAAACAGCGTTTGACATGCTTCTAAGTACGGTAATGGAATATTTAGATTTTTTTGTCACGAAATGCGCTCGCGCGTCACCCTTTGGATAGTGACCTGAACGCACGAACAAAACGGAGCTATTTGAATATAACTATGGATTATTTGGAACCAAAACAACATTTGTTGTTGAAGTAGAAGTCCTGGGAGTGCATTCTGATGAAGAACAGCAAAGGTAATCCAATTTTTCTAATAGTAATTCTGAGTTTAGTGAGTCCCAAACTTGGTGGGTGTCAAAATAGCTAGCCGTGATGGCCGAGCTATGTACTCAGAATATTGCAAAATGTGCTTTCACCAAAAAGCTATTTTAAAATCTGACACCGCGATTGCATAAAGGAGTACTGTATCTATAAATCTTAAAATAATTGTTATGTATTTTGTGAACGTTTATCATGAGTAATTTAGTAAATTCACCGGAAGTTTTCAGTGGGTATGCTAGTTCTGAACATCACATGCTAATGTAAAAAGCTGTTTTTTGATATGAATATGAACTTGATTGAACAAAACATGCATGTATTGTATAACATAATGTCCTAGGAGTGTCATCTGATGAAGATCATCAAAGGTTAGTGCTGCATTTAGCTGTGGTTTTGGTTTTTGTGACATACATGCTTGCTTTGAAAATGGCTATGTGATTATTTTTGGCAGGGTACTCTCCTGACATAATCTAATGTTTTGCTTTCGCTGTAAAGCCTTTTTGAAATTGGAAAATGTGGTTAGATTAACAAGAGTCTTGTCTTTAAAATGGTGTAAAATAGTCATATGTTTGAGAAATTGAAGTTAGAGCATTTTTGAGGTATTTGTATTTCGCGCCACGCGATTGCACTGGCTGTTGACTAGGGTGGGACGCTTGAAGTTAATTGAAATGCATTCCAGGTGACTACCTCATGAAGGTGGTTGAGAGAATGCCAAGACACTGCTGTCATCAAGGCAAAGGGTGGCTACTTTAACAGGTGTGCCTTGTAAAAAGTTCATTTGTGGAATTTCTTTCCTTCTTGATGAGTTTATTTAATAGTTTTGATGTCGTCACTATTATTCTACAATGTAGAAAATAGTACAAATAAACAAAACCCTGGAATGAGTAGGTATGTCCAAACTTTTGGCTGGTACTGTACATACACTAGCTCTAAAAGTGGGTGCTGTCGTCTTTGTTGTTGTTAGAGCTGTACATGGATCTGTGTCCCATAGTGGTGATCCAGAGACACTCCGCTCGGTTCCCTAGCCTGTTGGCATGTTTTTCTTCATTATCATAACATAGCTATTCTAAACAAAACGTGTGTTACTCAAGATATTACATAATCCTAAAAAGGGCATTACTGACACTGTCAAGTTCACTAATACTGGGACTGTCAGTTAAAGGCTCAGTGCAGTCAAAAACTTGATTTGCCTGTGTTTTATATACAGTTGAAGTTGGAAGTTTACATACACTTATGTTGGAGTCATTAAAACGCATGACACAAGTAATTTTTCCAACAATTGTTTACAGACAGATTATTTCACTTATAATTCACTATATCACAATTCCAGTGGGCCAGAAGTTTACATACACTAAGTTGACTGTGCTTTTAAACAGCTTAGAAAATTCCTGAAAATGATGTCATGGCTTTAGAAGCTTCTGATAGGATAATTGACATAATTTGAGTCAATTAGAGGTGTACCTGTGGATGTATTTCAAGGCCTACCTTCAAACTCAGTGCCTCTTTGCTTGACACCATGGGAATATCAAAAGAAATCAGCCAAGAACTCAGAAAAAAAACTGTAGACCTCCACGAGTCTGGTTCATCCTTGGGAGCAATTTCCAAACGCCTGAAGGTACCACGTTCATCTGTACAAACAATAGTACGCAAGTATAAACACCATGGGACTATGCAGCCGTCATACCGCTCAGGAAGGAGACGCGATCTGTCTCCTAGAGATGAACGTGCTTTGGTGCGACAAGTGCAAATCAATCCCAGAATAACAGCAAAGGACCTTGTGAAGATGCTGGAGGAAACAGGTACAAAAGTATCTATATCCACAGTAAAATGAATCTTGTATTGACATAACCTAAAAGGCCTCTCAGCAATGAAGAAGCCACTGCTCCAAAACCGCCATAAAAAAAGCCAGACTACGGTTTGCAACTGCACATGGAGAAAAAGATCGTACTTTTGTAGAAATGTCCTCTGGTGGTCTGATGAAACAAAAGTAGAACTGTTTGGCCATAATGACCATCGTTATGTTTGGAGGAAAAAGGGGGAGGCTTGCAAGCCAAAGAACACCATCCCAACCGTGAAGCATGGGGGTGGCAGCATCATGTTGTGGGTGTGCTTTGCTGCAGGAGGGACTGGTGCACTTCACAAAATAGATGGCATCGTGAGTCAGGAAAATTCTGTGGATATATTGAAGCAACATCTCAAGACATCAGTCAGGAAGTTAAAGCTTGGTCGCAAATGGGTCTTCCAAATGTACAATGACCCCAAGCATATTTCCAAAGTTGTGGCAAAATGGCTTAAGGACAACAAAGTGAAGGTATTGGAGTGGCCATCACAAAGCTTTGACCTCAATCCTATAGAAATTTGTGGGCAGAACTGAAAAAGCGTGTGCGAGCAAGGAGGCCTACAAACCTGACTCAGTTACACCAGCTCTGTCAGGAGGAATGGGCCAAAATTCACCCAACTTATTGTGGGAAGCTTGTGGATGTCACGTCTGCTCCCCATCTTCCCACCCCTGGCACTTGAGGGCGCCAGGCTGCCCTGCATCACGAACTCCTGCCATCTATTACGCACACCTGCCTTCCCTCGTCACGCGCATCAGCGATATTGGACTCACCTGGACTCAGTCATCACCTGTTTATTTCCTCCCCTATATTTGTCAGTTCCCTTGCTCTGTTCCCTGCTGCGGCATTAATTGTTTTTTTGTCTATATTACTTGTTTGCTGATGCTGTTCCTGACTCGTTCCATGTCCGTTCTATATTAATGTTTGACTCCCCGTACTTGCTTCGTCTCTCCAGCATCATCCCATGTACTGGCATTCCGGTTGGTGGTGACATCGGCTCTGGGTCGCCGCCGATGGAACCGGGGGTGCCTAGCCAGCTCGTCGGGCTTCCATGCCCTAGCTGGCTCGAGAGGTTTCCTTGCCCTGGTTGGCTTGGATGGCGCACATCCCACCTCGGGCCTCAGCCGGATCGTCAGTTCTTGTTCGCCCTGCCGGTCCAGGAGTTTCTTTTGTTTTGTTGGTGACGTCGGGGTGGATTCTGCCACCGATGGAACCGGGAGTGCCTAAGTCAGCCCGTCAGGTTTCTACATCCTGGCTGGCTCGAGAGGTTTCCTCGCCTCGGTTGGCTCGGCGGTTTCCATTCCACGTCACACTCCACCGGATCTTCGGGCTCCCTCTCTGCAGCGGGATCGACCGGCGTCTTGCCTCAACAGGATTGTCGGGCTTCCATGCCTCAGCCGGCTCGCCAGGCTCCCACGCTCCTGCTGGTTCGTTGGGCTTCCACGCCCCAACCGGCTTGCCCAGCGCCCGTGTCTCGGCCGGTTCGTCCAGGCGGGATACCGGGTGGCACCCCTAGAGGGGGGGGGGGGGGTACTGTCACGTCTGCTCCCGCTCTTCCCCCCCAGCGCTTGAGGGCGCCAGGCTGCCCTGCATCACGCACTCCTGCCATCTATTACACACACCTGCCTTCCCTCGTCACGCGCATCAGTGATATTGGACTCACCTAGACTCAGTCATCACCTGTTTATTTCCTCCCCTCTATTTGTCAGTTCCCTTGTTCTGTTCCCTGCTGCTGCATTAATAGTTTTTTGTCTATATTACTCATTTGCTGACACTGTTCCTGTCTCGTTCCATGTCCGTTCTATATTAAATGTTTGACTCCCCGTACTTGATTCGTCTCTCCAGCGTCATCCCATGTGACAGTGGAAGGTTACCTGAAACATTTGACCCAAGTTAAACAATTTAGAGGCAATGCTACCAAATACTAATTGAGTGTATGTAAACTTATGACCCACTGGG